>NW_012102132.1:1105183-1204209 GCF_000951045.1 Mandrillus leucophaeus
TATACATACACACACATACATACACACATATACATATACATACACACACATATACATATACATACACACACATATACATACACACACATATACATGTACATACACACACATACATATACATACACACACATACACACACACATACATATACATACACACACACACATACATACACATACACACACACACACACACACACACCCCCCCCATCACCACCACCATCACCACCATCATCTTTTGCAACCACATCCATTGCTAAGCCACTTGGTGGCCAATAGCAATTGGGAATCATGACTGAAGAGGCCAAAATTGCACATCTCTTCTTGCCACTCTTGCAGCAAGGGCCCTTAAAAACCGATTAGAACATCCTCCCTTCGTACCGAGTAAATAAATGCTGGCCTCTGAGGGGGGAGAGGGGAAGGGAGGCTGTCAGGCGTTGGGTGAGTTTTTCCCTCACCACAGCAACCTCTTCACTCATCGGAGGCTGGCTCAGAGATTTTAGAGTGAGGCAGCACCGTAACTCATGAGATTAAAACATGCCCACTTCTCCTCAGACATGTATTCTATATGAAAATGTGGCTTATGGGCAACAGGTCCACAAATCTAAAGCCCGAGCAATTCTACCTATGACTATCAGTCATGGAAGTTACACTCACGGAGAATGAAAATTTACACGACTACTGTTAGCCCATAACCAGCGACAGAGCGCCCTCCCCTGCGAGGAGCCAGGTCTCCCTGACAACAACTACCCGCCCTGTTTTTACTGGCTGGTACGCAGTCTAGTGGCAATGACTCTCCAATGTGAGTATTTATCATGAGGTCCTCTCAAGGCCCATCTCCTCTGGTTTGTAGAGAGGGAAGTAGATTAGGAATCAAGAAAAAAAAGGGTCAATTTCCATCTCTTCCCCTTACCACCCATGCAAACCTCAGCCATTCACCCTCTCCATCTCAGTTTCCGCCTCTGCTGTCCTGAGAACCTCAGGTGTAACAGTTGTTACAAGGATGATCTTAATTCAGCATAGCATAGTAGGAAAGCTCCTAGGCTCTGGAGTCAGACTACCTTTCAAATTCTGACTCTATCACTTACTGTGCAACTTTGGGCAAGTTACTTAACCTCTCTGTGTCTCAATTTCCTCCTCTGTAAAAGGAGATAATAACAATACCTTCCTCATAGTAGTATTTCCTATTATGAGAATTAAAAGAGTTAATATTTGTATAGGGCTTAGAACAGGGCCTGGCAAGTGGAAAATGCTAAATAAGTGTCACATCAAATTCATTCACTCAACCAACATTTATTGAGCACTGTATTAGTTTCCCAGGACTCCTGCAGCAAAGTAGCATGCACTGGTGGCTTACAACAACTGAAATGTTTTGTCTTAATGGTTCTGGAGGCTGGAAATCTGAGATCAAGCTGTTGCTAGGGTTGGTTTCTTCCGAAGGCTGTGAGGAGAATCTGTTCCCTGCCTCTCACCCAACTTCTGGTGGTCACTGGCAATCTTTGGTGTTTCTTGGTTCATAGAAGCATCACCCAGATCTCTGCCTTCATGTTCGCATGGTGTTCTCCCTGTGTGCATGCCTCTGTGTCCAAATTTCCGCTGTTGTAAGGACACTAGTCATATTGGATTAGGGCCCACCCTAATGACCTCATCTGAACATGCAAATACCCTATTTCCAAATAAAATCCCATTCTGAGGCACTGGGAGTTGGGACTTCAGCACACCTTCTCTGGGAGGACACAATTCAACCCATAACAAATACCCACTAAGGATCAAGTATTCTGCAGGGCGTTGAGAATACGAACATTAATAAAACATGGTCCTAGCCCTAAGGGGTTCACATTTGAATGTGGATTTTTACGCATTAACTCATTAAGTATTGTATCAGGGAAATATACAAATACAAGGACAAAAGCAACAGGAGTGGTGGCACCAGAAGAAAGATTTCAGTATGTGTGGGCTGGGCCTTCAAGGGTGAGCTGTATTGACGTTCTCCAAAGAAAAACACACAATCAGAGATGCAGGAGTCTGAAAGCACACGGCATTTTCTGGGAACTCAAGTTCTTGATATGGCTGTAGTGTCAGATGAGACTCATGAAAGATAAATCCAGAAACATTGTTAAGATCAGATTCCAAAAGGCCTTGTCTTCCAGGTTAAGGAGGTTTCACTTTATCCTTTAAGTACCTGTCTTAGGTCAAGGTCCCCAGAAGCAGAAAACGATTCTTGTGAAAAGAATTTATTAGGAAGTATTACTTGGAAATGCCAGAAAAGAAGTAGGGAAGGGTCAAAAGCCAGGCCAACGGACTGTACTAAGCAAAGTCTCATGGAGGGCAACTTCTGCTCAATCCTGCAAGGGAACTCTGAAGACACTATAGGTCATACCTCGGAGTTGTCTAGATTGGAAAAGGAAGTGGGAGGACTTATAGCCTCTCACCCAGCAATCACTGGTTCCAAGCTGCCCCCAGGCATTTTGGGCGGCCCACAGTCACCCACAATGCAGGTAACATGACTCTGGCAGCCTGAGGGCAGTCCCTCAACAAAGAAACACTGGCTTTCAGGAGTGGAGGCACACTGGGAGCCAATGTCCACAAAAATAGCAAAAAGACTGCAGGGTGAGGCAACGAGAGCCTCTGCTACTGTTGCAGAAAGTCATTAAAATGTTTTAATGAAGGAATTAAGTAATCTGGTCTCTATGTCAGAAATCTAACTGATAATGGTGTTAAAAATGGAATGGCAAGAAAACAGGCTGGTTGCAAGGAGAGCACTTAGGAAGCCATGACAATGGTCCAGGCATACTGGGGACCCTAACAAAGGTGAGGGGAAGGAGGACAGGGGCATCAGAGAGATGTTTGTGGCTAGGACTTGATGACTGTTGGCTCTGAGGGAGAGATAACTAGCTTGTGTGTCTAAAGGGATAAGGGATATAACACAGGTTTACCGAAGAAGTGGGGAGGATGGTTTGGGATATGTCAAATACCTACAGCATACCCAGCTGGCAGAAATATGGGCCTGGACATCAGGAGAGAAGCTACAGCAGGAGCTATAAATTCAGAAGACTTTGGTGTGGAGGTGGTAGATGACAATAGGAACCAGAAAGAAAGGGTGGAGTCAGAAAAAAGGTCAAGAAGAGAACACTAGAGAATGTCAATCGTTGAGAGATGAGCGAGGGAAGGAGATAGAAAAAGAGCCATAGACAGGTTCAGAACTAGGAGAGGTGAGTAAGCAAGAGACAAAGGAGGACGCTGCAAGAAAAGAAAAGGCAGTCAATGGCATTTGATGATGCATAGACGTCAAAAGAGGGTCAGGAATGAGCAGAAGTCATTAGTTTTGACTATTGCAAAAGCATTTGTGACCTTCACAGGAACCATGATAGAGGAGAAAACCACACTGTAATAGGCTGAAAAGGAAATAAAAGAAATTGAGGTAACAATATATTACCATGCTACCAAAAGCAGGGTCCATGGACCAGCAGTATCTATTGATATCGTATGGAAGCTCGTTAGAAACACAAATTCTCAAGCCTCACCTCAGACCTACTGAATTAGAAATTCTGAGGCTGAAATCCAGGACTCTGTTTTTAACAAGGCCTGCAGGTGATTCCGATGAATGCTAAAGTTTGAGAACCACTGATATATACAACTTTAAAGAAGTTTGTGAACAGAAAACAATGTGACAGCTACTTACAGAGGAGGCAGTGCCGAGTTCAGATGGCAAATTGGTCAATACTTCACAAATAGAAGGAGGTATTGGAAAAACATACAGGTAGCCACTGGTTTTGTAATTAACAAGAATAGACAATCTATAGGTAATCCATGAGCAAACCGCAATAACAGGTGCCCAGGGGAAATGTGATGTTCATTTCTTTTGGAGCACAAAGTTGTCATCTGGATCCCCTAGATCTCTCACAGCATTTTACAGAGTAGTGACTGATTATGACTATGTGTGAATGTAAAACCAACCATCAAACAGGTCATGAGAAACCAGTGAACCTCTGTGTTTTTAGAGGCAGATAAGTTGAGAGTCTAAAGTGGGTGTGTTGTGGCAAATCTTGCCATAGAATTCAAACTTCTAACTCCTAATGTCCAGCTTCATCCTAGTTTTCTATTGCTGTGAAACCAGCCACCCCAAACCTAATGGCATAAAACTGCAACAATCAGTTATCATTGTCTCCTATGGTTCTGGGATTGGCTGGGCTCAGCTAGGCGATTCTCCCCGTGGTTTCAGGCAGACGGTGGCTGATACTGGAGTCATATCAAAAAGCATAATCATTTGCATGTCTGGCTGTGGATGCTGGCTGTTAACTGGGACTCAGTGGGGGCTGTTGTCAGGAATCTCTCCACGCATCTCTGCATCGTCTGGGCTTCCTCACAGTAAGGTAACTGGGCTCTGCGGATCATGTCCTGAGAGAGAGAGAGAGATCTAGGCAAAAGTTGCATTGCCTTTTCTGACCTAGCCTTGGAAGTCACGTAACATCACTTCTGCTGTACTCTATTTGTAGAGGCAGCCATAAGTCCTGCCCAGGTCCAAAGGGAGGGGACACAGAGTCCATCTTTGTATGGGAGTGAGACCATTTTCCAGAGGAGCATATAGGACAGAAACTATTGTTTCAGCCATTTGTGCAAAATACAATCTGCCACAGGAAATAAATCCTCAGTGGTCAGCCCAGTTATGACCTTGCTCACTCTGGCAGGTAAGCTCTAGTCCATCTCTAATTATCCATGACCAGGCTGATTTGTCATTCCTGTGACCTTCCTTCAGAGGAGAGGCAAATCCTCAGAAGACCTCCGTGGCCAGAATACTGCCCTAGGTCCAGGGCAACTCTGGAAACCCCCCCACGAGAGTCCCTTCCTCCCCAACGAGTGAAGCACGGGAAAGGTGTGGTTGCTGGAGGGACAAAAGGAATTGATCAACAGCCGGAATTACATCACCCCCTCTCTTTGTTCATTTCTCATTAATGTTGTTCTTTTTCCTGTGTTAAATTTCTCTCCTTCCTTACTCTCCCCTAGGACCTCCCCCTTAGAGATGGGGTTGGGGGGTTTGATTGATTGGTGCTGAAAGCAGGGAGGTTGCAAGTAGAGAGAGATCACCTTACCCCGGAGATAGTTTCCATGGCAACAGGGACAGGTTGGTGGGAGGGGCGGGCAGATAAGGGCCCCACTTTGGGGTTCAGTGCACGGTGGAGGTGAAGGCTGGAGTGTTTACAGTAGAGAGACAGAAAACCAGCCTGTGCAGCTGGGTTAGGAAGTGGAAACATTCTTCGAGGCAGCTTTGAGGCCAGCCTTCACTGACCTCTCACCCTCCACTCTCCCCTCCTCCATGATGCAGCAACTTCAGCACAGCTTCTGCCTGCCGGCCCGCCACCCTTCATCCTGACTTGTAGCCCTTCTGGTTATTATTTCCTCTAGGAAAAGCTCTCTCATCCTCCTTCTCCTCCTGCTTCCTCCCTCTGCTCCCCCTTCTCTAGCTCAATCTTGACTTCTAACCCAGAGAATCAGCAAAGCCAACTTCTCATCCCTCCATGTCAAGGTGAGGGAGCCAGCCCAGCTCCCTGCTTCAGCCCGGGTTGGGGTGTCTCTGGGCCCACCCTCCCGCTTCTCCACAATAGCTTTCACCTGGCATCATGCCTCAGGGGGCCACAGGTCACTGCGAAAGAATCCCCAGGGAATCACTGAAGACCATTAATTAGCCCAGAATACACAGGAGGCCCCTGAGCGGTGACCACCCAGGCATCAAACACTTTCCTGTGTGCCCGCCCACGCCTAGCCCTTAAACGCGACCAGACCCGGCATGTTCAGGGCAAGGGGTTGCTCAGCTGAGGGGTTCCTCCTGAAAGCAGAGAGATATTTTCATCCTTTTGCTTTGAAGTGACTCCTGCTTTCCCAAGGATGGATCCAGAAATTGATTCTCTCTCCTTTCCCCCCACCACCTTCCCTCCCACATCCCTTAACTCACTGCTGCTATGGCCCCACACTTGAGAGCCACAGTACACTTCAGTGCTCTCCGCTAGTTTTGTTGCTGCTGTTGTTGCTGCTGTTGTTTTCACTGATTTTCTTAAGTGTCAGGGAGCAACAAAAATCTCCGGGGCTGGCTTATCCCAAAGCGAATGCTCCTCCAGTTCCCTGAAGGAGGATGCAGAGAGGGGAGTGGGACTGTGGGGGACCCTGGGCCTCAACAGGCAAGCCCTCCAACTCACCCCTGGACTGGAGGCCCTCAAGGGCAGGATCTAGGTGTTGTTTCTTGCTAGATCTTAAAGGACTCTTCAGTGCTTACACATGAGGGGACTTAAAAACATATGTTGATTGTTAACAAGTTCAACACAGAATTGCCATATGATCCTCTAATTCCTCTCCTACATACACGTCCTCAAAGAATTGAAAGGGATGCAAACAGATACTTTTACATGGATGTTCATAGCAGCATTATTCACAAGAGCCAAAAGGTGGAAACAACCCAGGTGTCCATCAATGGATGAATGGATCAACAAAATATAGTTTATACATACAATGAAATATTATTCAGCCATAAAAAGGGATGAAATGCTGACACATGCTACAACATGGATGAATCTCCAAAACATTATGCTAAGTGAAAGACAAAAAGCAACATATTGTATGATTCCATTCATGTGAAGTGTCCAAAATAGGCAAATCTATAGAAACAGAAAGTAGATTCGTGGTTGCCAAGAGCTGGGACAAAGAAGGAATAAGGAATGACTGCTAATGGGTATGGGGTTTCCATTTGGGGTATAAAAAAAGTTCCAGAACTGGGTAGTGGTGACAGTTGCCAAACATTGTGAAATGTACTTAATGCCATTGAATTGTACTTTAAAGTGGTGAATTTTATGTCATGTGTATGTAATCACAATTTTAAAGTGTGTGCTGTAATGATGCTGCACCCCTTAGTCACCAAGGCCCTAGAACCATGGAGTGATCTGCACTGAGGGTAACCAGTCACACCGGTTTCCCCTGTCTGTTCCCGATTTAGCACTGAAAGCCCCTCAGTCACAGGCACACCAGGCTGATTGCTGACTGTCTCGAATCCTACCTCCTCCTGGCTGTGGGAGCTGAGGCAGAGTTGTTACCTACTCCGAGTCATGGTTTCCTGCCCAGTGGGTGTGCTTCAGGATTAGATGGGATAATAAATAATAACAGTAATCACAGCCAACAGTTATAGAGCACTTAGTTCAGGCACTGTTACCAGCCAGTGCTTCCAACTTCCACATGAACCCCCTGGAGGTCTTGTAGGCATGCAGATGCAGATTCAGCAGGTCTGCTGATATCCTGAATTTTTAAGGAGCTCCCAGGCAATGCTGGTCCACAGATCACACTTGGAGAACCAGGATTCTAAGCTCTTTGTATATGTTAATTCATTCAATCCCCACAACAACTTAGTGAGGTAAAAACCCTATTCACATTTCCATTCTACAGACAGAGTTGGAGGCACAAGGAGCTTCAGTGACTTGCCCAAAGTCACAGAGCTGGGAGATGAGAGAGCCAGGATTGGAACCCTGGGCAGTCTGGCAACAGAAGCTACAGTTGCCACCAGTACCCTTTTCCGTTACAGAGATAATGTGGGGAAGGAATTCAGCACCAGGCCTGCCACAGGGTAACCCTTTCGAAAAAAGAGTGCTATTGTTGTTATGAATTATATTAGAAACCTCCTTATCCTTGAGAAAATCATTCATCTTTTCAGATTCCTCACTAGACCACACAGTCTCTAATGTCTTGCCAGTTCTCATCCGATCTATAGGCAAGGGACTGCCCTGCCAGCCAAGAGTTCACAGCCAAGGTCTTCCTTCTCTTGTCTTTCTTTTTCAGGAAATTGTTCAGAACTCCCCAGGAGCTGAGCCCCAGGGATGGGCTTCTCCACAACCCTGCAATCTACCAAAGCAAAGAAGCTGAGTCTCCAACCCTGTCTTTCAACAGTAACCTCCCCTGACCCCGCCATGGAAAGGCAGGGATGATGACTTACATCTGTATCCCCAGTGCCCAATTCTCAACCTGGCATAAGTGCCCAACACACACCAAGTACCTGTCAGCTACCTCTGTGCCTCTCAAGTCTCAGTTTCAGGATCTGTAAAATGAAGATGCTAATACCTACCTAGAATCCCAGCCTATGTTGTCAGACTAGTAGAACAATCTTTTCCCACCACACTGCACATCTGTGATTTAACACCTACTGTGTGCCTTGGACTATGATACAGCCAGAGAGAGATAGCTGGAACAGAAGCACCTCCCTGTCCCCCATCTGGCAGTTTTGTGATTTCTCACAGCAGATGGTTCTATGGGAATCCGGACTAAGAGGCGGACTGCATAGCACAACTGAGTGCTTTTAGTGGCTCTGACCAGCCTGTGGGAGGGAACCTAGGATGGCTCTGTGAGAAAAGGGGGAAGACAGGCTTGATCTGGGTCTTGATTGAAGTCCAAGAAAATATTTGGATCTGCAGAAGGGAGGAGGTTTCCCAAGCCAGGGCACTAACAGCTGACAGCTGTCGCCCTATCCCATGTACCCTGTTCAAAGAGTCTTCTGAGCTGGTCTGGTCTGGGAGGGAGTGTGAGGTGGGAAGCCGGTCAGGGAGAGGGCAGACAGTAGGACTTCTATGGGGTGGCTCTGGCCTGAATGGGTTTGTGCAGGAGGGGGCTGTCTTGAAGCGGTCCCCTCCCTTCCAGCAGAGCTTGAGACCCTGGAGCTTTTGCAGCTCTCACTGCCCTCCCTCCTTACCCCAACACAGGCCTTCCGCAGGGACAGCTTCCAGAGGTCTCCCTGAATCCATATGTGGGTTTTGGCTCTTCCAGTTTTTGGCTCTACTCAGCGGCAGGGGATTTGAGGGGTGGCTGTGTGATTTGTACAGCTGTCATTAGGGTAATTGCACGATATTTTCCCAAATTTCTCCTGCAGCTTCAGGATGGGTTTCCAAACTTCCTGCCCTAACAGGGGCTCTGGTGAGAGAAGCTGGCTCTGAGCCTCCCAAGCAGCTGCTAACAGCACCCAGGGACAGCCCTTCCCATTCTTTCCATGGAACCAGGCTGGACCCAGTATTCCAGGACCAGGAAGAGGGGAAGAATGGGGCCCCTGGGTTGGAGGTATGGTGGCTTCATAAAAGGCACAATGGTGGTCACTGTTAATTTTACCCAGTGTCACTTCCCCCTCTCAATATGGAAACAGGTACAAATGAAACCTGTGCCTCTTCTGAAAAAGCAAGGACACCTTCTCATGACACCAGGATTTGGAAAGTTCTTTTACTGTCTTCAAAGAAGGAGGACTGGCCAAAATCCTGCAGCATATCTCTCGGCACCTTCTGAACCTATCCCAGTTATATACAGAATGAGTGTCTCAAGCTGGCTTAAGTTAGTGACCAGAAAGCTGGTGTGGCAAGCAAGTAGGGAGTTATGTAGGCCTAGACCAGGTAGGGGATCAGAGCATTTCCAGCAAGCCAAATGAATGAATGTAAGGAAAAATGCATGCTGGGGACCAGTTTGGATCTGCCCGGTGAAGGATTACCTCCCTCCCTTCTCAAGTGGATTTGGCCACTCACTTCTCACTCAGCCTGACAGATATTTATTTGTTTGTGTGTTTGTTTGAGACAGGGTCTCACTCTGTCACCCAGATGGGAATGCTGTGGCCCAATCATAGTTCACTGCAGCCTCCAACTTCTGGGTTCAAGGGATCCTCCCCCTTCAGCCTCCTGAGTAGCAGGGACTACAGGTGTGTGCCACTACATTCAGCTATTTTTTTTTCAGTAGAGACTTAGTAGAGACAAACTCTCACTGTGTTGCCCAGGCTAGTCTCAAACTCCTGGGTTCAAGCAATCCTCCTGCTTCAGCCTCCCAAAATGCTAGGATTATAGGTGTGAGCTGCTGCGCCCACTCCCAGACAGATATTTAATACTCTGGACTGGCTCCTCCAGCTTTCCAAGATGTGTGTGCCTGCACACACACACACACACACACACACACACATTCATACATGCACACAGCAAAAAGTGCTAGAGATGATGCTCCCAGGACCTGGCTTCCTGGACTGCCCAGGAAAGAGTCTCCACTGCCCAGGAAAGAGTCTCCATGTTGGGCCCTCTGAGGATGCAACAGCCAAGGAGACCATAGGCAGATCGCTGTAGGCTTCAGGGCCCGTGTTCCTTCTGACCTGCTGGCTAGGGAGTGGGATGCACCATGGAGAGCCTCGTCACTTAGCATCGTGTCTGCTCCAACATGATGCCTCCGAGTAATGTAATTTATATTTCATGCACAATTGAAGCAGCTAATGGTGTAATTCTCCAAGGGGGAAACAAGTTGTTATAGTGTTAATTATATTGCAGGCACGTTCCCTCTCCTTTGCCCCCCAAGTGCTCCAAGGGAAGTTACCAGGTAGTAATGGAGCGAGTGTCCAAGAACATGGCTTTGGTGGGCTCCACTGACGTTGGGGCTGAGCAGTGGCAGGAGGGCCAAGGACACCTTCATCCTCCCTGTTGAGAGTAGCAGACTTGGTTCAAACCCCCCAGAGGTCTGGATTTCCTTGTCCAGTCTGTTCATTGAATCCTGCTGGGCTGGGGTGCCCCTTCTGTGTTCACCAGGACACTACTGGGGACGGGCAGTGGGGTAAAGCAGAGATGATACATTTGGGAAAGGAGCCAAAACACAATCAAAACAAACAAAACCCAGCCTAGACATCAGCAGCTGATACTTGTCGAGCTTGGTGGTTGGGCATGTGGCCTCTGAGGGAAGACTGCTGGGATTGGAATCCCAGCGCTGCCACTTATAAACTGGAAAATCCCAAGGGAAATTATGTCACCTCTATGAGCATCAGTTTTCTCAACTATACAATGGGGATAATAAATTATCAGCCTCACAGGGTTGCAGTGAGGATTAAATGAGTTAATATGTATGCAGTGTTTAGAATACTGGCACATAGCTTTAGTAAATGGAATTTATTATGGTAGGAGGGAGTAAATGGAGTTGAACTGTCGTAAGGTTCTGGCATTTTCTGTGAAGTGGCAGAAGTACATATTTTTTATACATTCATGGAAGCTTAATCTACTGAAAAAGAACAAATGTCTTGCTTTTCAAAAAAAGGAGAAATGTAGATTTTGAGGAATTATAGAACCATGAAGTTGAGGATGTTTCCCAGAAAAAAAAAATTAATTTGACTCTTAAAGTGGTAGTCTTTTAACTCCTGGCAAAAGAAAGACAAAATAGGGGAGGGTCAGAGGGAGGAAAAAAAGAACAAACAAACGAATGAAGGACTCAAGTCAGGTCAAACTGACTCTGTATCTTTTTTAGTGATATATCAGAGTAAGTCACCCGGTGGATCAGGGAAAAGCAATGCACATAATTATACCTGATTTATGCAGAGCATTTTACAAAAATCTCAAATCTTATTCTTATGGAAAATATGGACAAAAGTGAACTGACTGGTAATATAATTTGCTAAATTGAAGTTGATTGAACTAATCGTATGCCTATGTGGGTTTGAACCCCACTTCTGGTACCCATTCCTGTATTAGTCAGGGTATACTAACTGTTTTAACAACTCACCCCAAAATTTGAATGGCTTAGACAGTAAAGTTGCTTGCTCACATCACAGTAAAATATGATCAGCAAGAGAAACTTTGTCCCCACATAGTCATTCAGATGCATGGGTCCTTCCATATTATGATACTACCATCTTTAATTTATGACCTCTAAGGCTTCCAGAGAAAGAGTAGAGAGGAAAATCTTGTGTGGGAGATTTCTGCAAGCCAGGACTAGAAATGGTGTACATAATCTCCACCCACATTCCACTGGCAAGAATTCAGTCACATGGGAGCACACAGTACACGGGGGCTGGGAAATGAGGTTTAGCCATGTGGCCAGAAAGAAGAGGAGAATATGGATATCACTGAGCACTAGCAATGTCTTCCACAAGTGTTGATCCACATTGATGTCACTCTTCAGGAAGGTCTCTGGTGGCATGCAAAATTCTATCACTTTCCCTGCCCTAAGCAACATTCTTTTCTTTCAGTGACTTAGATGAAGACATAGAATGTGCCTTATTATCCCTTTGGGGTGTAACTCATTCAGGTTATCTTATGTAATGGCAGTTTACTGGGAGTCTCCAGTAAGAGAGAATACCATATGGCCAGATCTCACACCGACTGTACTATTGCAGAAATGGAAGAATCTAACACAGCCACAGAGTCTAGATTATCAAATAAACAATCTCCCCTCCCCCAGGCAGCAGGAGTTCGCGCTCTCCACTTGATGATGCTGTGTCTTAAATGTGACTTAACTATTCTCCTAAACTCACTCCTCTCTATATGTCTGTCTACTTCCTCTCTTCCAACCAGGTGAACAATTCTATATCCTGCTTCTCCATGGAAATTCCTGAGTGGGAAAGGAAATATGATTTGTCCAGGGAATGGTTGTGGTGCCTGCTTAGGCAAAGCATGAGCCTCCAACCACATCCCCTGTAGGCATTTGGGCAGTGTAGGACTTGGCTGGCTTTGGACAGGAAAGAAGGCTTGTTTAGCAAGTTTCCATGTAAGACAAACCTGGAAATAAAAGCTATTATGATGGATAAAAAACTAAACCTCAAAAAGATTTCACTGGACTGGAGTGATGAGCTGAATCCAAAAATATTAAATATAAATTAAGGTATATTTTAATTAAAATATTAAATATAAATTAATATTTTTGACTTAAGTTCATCACTCCAGTTTAGTCAGGAACCCATCTGGAGCAAATCACACGCTCGGAAAGTTTCACTTAAGAGAGTTTAATTAAGGAGCTATTTACAGAGGTAGAGGCAGTGTTAAGGAAACTAACAACGAATGGTGAAGTATCCAGAGGCTAGAACAGCAGAAAGCTGCTACCACGTCTAGGTCAGAAAGGGCAAGGGCAACAAATGGTTTTGCCACAATTCAGCACAACAACCATGGAAGAGATGCCACCAGACATGAGTTGTGGCTGTGGATAGAGAAATGCAGCCACTATCAATATTGTGACCTGGATGAGAGAGATTTGGGGATGGGTTAAATACCCAAACTCACACTCCTCCCTCACTGTAAACTCCTGTGGGTGCCACTTATTAACCACACCCAACAGGGAGCCACAGGACCAGTGATGCCGTCTACAGAGGTCAGCCTCCCAAGACATAGAACACAGCAAAGAGCAGAGAACGGATCTGGAAGTAGAAAAAGAGAATTGTTCACGCAAAGATTCCCAGAAATACATATAAAATGTTGGCATTCAGTTTACAAAGTCTGTTGCGTAAAAATTAGATAGGACACATTTCATGTGAAATTGCTGCAAGAGTGTAATCTAGCTCTAAGTTCTTTGTGAAACAACTGTGGATGCATTAATAGGAGCAAGGGGTCTCATTTGGGGAGGTTATGGCCCACGTGCCCACTGCTTTCTGCCCTGATCCAATCACATCTGGGGCTCTGAGCAAGGCTGGGTCTCACGCTTTAGAAGAAACACTTACAACCGAGGCAACCAACGTATTGAAGAGGCTGAGAGCCAAGTGTAAGGAGGAAAAGACTGAAGAGGATGGGGAACAACACTTCAGCAGAAGAGAAGATGCCTTAAGACAAAGACTTTAACTTTCTCCAAGTATTTGAAGTGCAGAGAGGAAGATTTCCCTTTTGGACACACCTTCGAGCCCTCAATATCCCCAGGCTGTATGGCACCACTCTTAGGAACTCACATAACGAACTGAATTTTCACAGCCTTTTCCCATCCTGTTCCACCCTGTTGCAATTGTTCGTTTGCTTGTCTATCTTTCCTACTAACTGAGGGCAAATGGCAAACACTTTTTTTAACCATCACACTTCAATATCTAATGCTTCGCTCCTGGGAGGTGCTCAAGAAAATATTTGTTTATTGAGTGAAATGTTCCTGCAGGAGCTAGAGAGTCCCCTGCAGGAACATGGAGAAGAACATGCATGCAGTGGATGGCAGTGGGGCATATTCCACCCAGTTTTAAAGTCCACAACTGCAGATATGTGAGTCTGGCCACAGCTGTCTGCTCTCTCTAAACCTCAGTTTCCTTACCGTTACTGGGGGTGTTTTGAAGACTCAATGGGCTAGTTTATTTGCAAAAGGGTCAGAACATGGCAAGTGTTCAAAAAATGGTCATTGTTGTTATTGTTGCTGTTTGAATGATTCAGGCTGGTGAAAACTGTCTTAGGTTGGATTCCTCAGGAGACCTTGAGACAAGGATTCACATCAAAGTGGCTTTTAGTATTAAATGTTCTCAGGAAAACCCAGTGAGGTAGTAAGGAAGTGGTACTGAGGAGAGGAGGCCAACAAAGGTGTAAAATCAGGCAAAGTCCCATGGTAGGTAACTATGGGGACAGTGGAGGTCACGTCTCAAGAGTCTTGACTGGGGTATTTACCCGACCCCAACACATACCCATTAGTGTTACTGGTCCAGGGCTAACCCAGGGAAATAGAAATTCCCAGGCGCTTTTGTTCTGTTTGCCCCCAGGAGAAGCAGCTGCGGTAGCCTGAGGGCAATCCACCTACAAAAGACACCGATGCCTGGTGTTGGCCGGGAAAGCCCATCAAGAACCAGTATGCATGGCAACAGTAAAAGGATGGTTTGTCACACTAGTACAGAAAGAGGTGGCCAGAGGCCAACGTTGCCAGGGAAGCCCCATTCCCCTCCTTCCAGGTGGAGGGAGGCCTTACATATTTCTGGTCAAATGCTTAGGTTGCAGACTCCAGGGCCCCAGTGCTCCAGAGAGTCTGTGAGCCAGAGGAGCCGTGTCCCCAAGGAGACACCTACTGCCCCTCTCCTGTGCTCATCCTAGTCTCGTTGGAGTGTGTTTGGCCTCTGAGATCATCCCAGGTTGTTATCAAACAGGAGTTCCCCATTGTGGCCCTGAGAGCCCCAGGGTCCCACAGAAGCTGCTAAGAGCAGATTTAGCAAGTACAGGGCAATAATCCCTGAGCTGATTTTTCTGTAGTTGTTTTCTTCTTTTTCATCCTTTAACTTCCTGAGGACATGATACCTCTGATCCAGTCTCATTCTCCTTCCTGTCTCCCTGTTACACACTCCTCTGGACGCTGTGGCAATGTGTGTGATCCAGAGAGCAATCAAGGGTGTCATCAGGACACTGCCCACTCTCTGTGGCTTGGGCAAGGTTCTTTGGAATGGTTTCTGGCTTTAGAAGTTTAACTGCTTGCTATAGCTTGTATATATGTCCCCACCAAATCTCATGTTGAAATGTAATCCCAATGTTGGAGGTGGGGCCTGGTGGGAAGTGTTTGGGTCATGGAGCCGGAGTTTTCCAGAGATCTGGTTGTTTTAAAGTGTGGTTCCCTCCCCCACTCTCCCTCTTGCCTCTGCTTTTTCTATGTGACATGCCTGTTCCCACTTTGCCTTCTGCCATGAGTAAAAAAGCTCCCTGAGGCCTCCTCGGAAGCTGAGCAGATGCGGGCACCATGCATGTACAGCCTGCAGAACCATAAGCCAATTAAACCTTTTTTCTTTATAAATTACCCAGTCTCAGGTATTCCTTTATAGCAACAAAAAATGAACTAACACTGCTTTTACTCTGGAGACCCCATCCTGCAGAGGTGGGAGAGAAGGAAAAAACCCATCATCCCAGAATCCAGGTACCCTACATCCCAGGGATCCTTGAACCAGACCTTTGACATGCCCCAAGCACCGTTGCAGGGGCCCTAAAGGATGTGTGCTGTGGAATGAATGTTTGTGTCTCCCTGAAATTTATCTGTTGAAGCCTTAACCTCTAATGGGATGATATTAGGAGGTGGGACTTTTGGGCAGTAATTATATTTAGATGAGACCAGAAAAGTGGGCCCTCCATGATGGCTTTAGTGTCCTTATAAGACGACGAAGAGACTAGAACCTTCTCTCTGCTCTCATGTAGGAACACAGCAGAAGACAGCTGTCTGCAAGCCATGAAGAGAGCCCTCACCAAGCACTGAATCTGCCAGCACCTTAATCTTGTACTTCCAGCCTCCAGAATTGTAAGAAATCAATGTCTGTTGTTTAAGCCCACCAGGCTATGGTATTTTGTTATAGCAGCCCAAGCTAGCTAAGACAATGTGTAAAGTGGTAAGCATGCCTCCTGCTTTCAGGAACTTGTGATTTTTAAGGTGCCATATACTGTGGTCACTTAATAACCCCACAGGCTGCCTCAGGCCCCACCTAAACTTTACTTCCCATCTCTTTCCCCTGCTTGCTGGGAGAAGAACTGCTCTACAGCCACATCAGACTTTACAATACATGTGCCCTTGTATTTAACTCCACAAAGTGCTTAGAGCAGCACCTGGCCCATAATGAGTGCTATGTTCACGTGGTGATGCTGTTGCTGCTGCTGCTACTTCCGGTGATGTACTTTCTCCCCATCACACATGTCTGCAGCCAGGGGGAATTATTGGCACCCCCATGAAATAGATAAGGAGACTTAGATTCAGGAGAGTGCATCATGTCAGTACTGGGATTCTACCCTCATTCACTCATCACTTATCATGTGTCATTTGTGTGCCAGGCATCCTGCAGAATCCTTGGGGTCCGTTCTGAGCAAAACAGACATGATCCCTGCCCTCAAGGAGCTTACAATCTAGTCAGAGAGACAGGCTGTAACCAAACAATCTCACAAACAATATGTAATTGCAAACTGAAACAACCTCTCTGCAGGAAAGCTTACACTGGGCGGTCTCCCTGAGAGTATAAAAAGTGGTGTTAAGGCTGAGATATGGAACATAAGGAGGGGCTGACTAAGCCAAGAATTCTCAGCTGTTAGCTTGCATTAGAGTCTTTGATTCAGGGACTCTGGAGGTATCCTACAAATGTGCATTTCTAAAGAGTTTCCAGGTGAGGTTGATGTTGCTGTTCCTGGGACCACACTGTGAGAACCACTGAACTCGGTCAAAGGGAGTCACAGGAGAGCTGTGAGAACAGCATGTGCAAAGATGCTGGGGCAGGCAGGAGAGGATAAAACTCGGTAAGGCCAGAGTTGCTGGAGCCCTGGCGGGGTGGGGAGCTTCAGAGGTGGAGTTTAAGACTGAAGATGTCAGCAGAGGCCAGACTGTGCACACAGCATGGCAGACTACCCCACATTTAGTTTTTAGCCCAAGAAGCCATTTGAAGCTTGAAGCAGGTCAGTGCTATAGCCATATTTGCATGACTCTGGCTGTATTGCAAAGAAGGGGTGTGAGTGGATATCAAGAAGCCAGTTAGGTGGCCCAGGCTTTCAAATGCCCTTATGAGTTTTTTGTCCACCCCAGTTGCCGCCACCAGACAAATCAACTGTGTCTCACATCCCTACCCTCTGCCCATCGAGGTAGAAGCTTTTGTTGCTGCCGTTGCTATGAGGTGAAGGTTCTTCTCAGAGGCTTGGCTTACAGAGAAGGCACAGCCTCTCTCCTTTAGGGGTCTCTTTTTGTGCCGTGCCATTTGGCACCTGTCCCAAAAAGTAGCAAGTTTAAGACCAGAGGCTGTGAAATGTGGGCTTTTGAAAACATCAAAACCACTAAAAGAATCAGTACAAGTTGACAGAGAGTTGGTTTCTAAAGATGGAGTGTTTGGGGAGGGATGAAAGTCAATGTTTCTAAGGCTGGAGGACGGGGATCACTTCCATGTGTTCAAGACCACATGTTAGAGGAGACTGGGCACAGCATGATGGTTAAGAATGTGAGCTCTGGAGCCAGTCTTGCTGGGTTCAAGTCCTGGCTCTGAAACTTACTCATAGTGTCTCCTGGGGAGACTTAACCGCTCTCTGTCTCAGTGTTCTCCATCTACAAAATTGGGATAATAGTAACTACTCCATAGGGTTGTTGTGGGGATTTGGTAAGTTAATAAACATATGTGGATTCATGCCTGGTATACATTTAATTGTTCAATGAATGCATTATTATCATCATTGTCATTACCAGACACATTCATGGGACTTTGGGGAGGATCACTGGGCTTACTGTGGGAAGGGTTGATGGATGACTCTATGTGTCATATCTGGTTTGGCTTTGCTTTCGATTTGTCTTTTAAGAACAGTGGGAGGCTTCAGGGGAAATTTTGAGAAGAATGGGAGAAGGTGAAGAAGAAATCAAATAAAACTATCCTGGCTGGGGGAGCAGGCAATGTCATGCTCTGCCCAGAACCCCTGGGATGCCTTTTGACTGCTTTTGTGCCCCCATTCTGGAGCACACTTCCAGTGTCCCACACCCTTAGCCTGTCTTCCAAGCCCTGTCACTGGGCTATGGAGCTCTTCTCTTACAAATGTGTGAAATCGAACATGTTTGGAACTTCATATCCCCTCCCCTATCCCCCACAGCTGTTAACATAAGATGGTCCCATGGTCCCTTCCCTGAAATGGGACAACTCACCCTCCAGGGCTCTCCTGCAGAACCAGGCTGAGGCAATTCTCCAAGGACCTTGCCTGAGATCACAATTTTGCCTGGATTCTTTCCCTCCCTTGTCCAGTTTCCCCCATTCCCTTATCAGTTTCCTGGGGAGCACTTCCTTCAGAAATCCCTTGCATGTAAATTCTCATCTAAGGGTTTGGTTTTGCGAGGGAATCTCATCAAAATTGTTTTTTAGAAGAAGGAACAGGCGCAAGAGTTTTGTGCCATCTGAACCTGGATTGAGGTGGTCATATTTGCATTATGTGGGTAGATACTGGGCACCCTTGTGTCATAAAATTAAAGGAGCAGGAGAAGACACAGTGGCAGGGAAATAGCTAGGACAGCACCGGGAGGCCTTGCTTATGGGATGCGCTCGTGTTTGTGTGTCTCCAACCTGCTCAGAGAGCTAAAGCCCCAAGCCAGCAGACCCAGAGCAAAACTACTGGTAAAAATAGACCAGAAATAGACCGTGTGCCTGGGAGATGAGGCTGCCCAGTCTGACTGCAGCCCTCGCACTCCCTGCCTGCTTAAGAGGACTGGGAGGGGAGGTAGGGTGGGGCTGAGGGTGCTGCAGGGCAGGGAAAAGAAAAGGAGTTCCAAATGCAGTGCTGAGCTTGCTGGCCCCACAGTCCACCCAGGAATCACTCTTGGGTTGCACCCTGCCACAGGGTCCGGGAAAGAGACAGAGATATGGAGACAGAGACAAGGAGATGGAGACACAGAGATAGGGACAGAGTCAGAGAGAGACAGAGATACACAGAGACAGAGACAGGGAAAGAGAGACAGGTAAAGAAACACAGAGAGATGGGGAGAGAGACAAGGAAAGAGAAAGACAGGGAGAGAGAGAGAGAAGATGAAAAGGAGGAAAGAGAGATAGGGAGAAACAGAGACAGAAAGACAGAGAAGGGAAGGAGAGAGATAGGAACAAAGAGAGACGGGAAATAAGAGACAAAGAGAGATAGACAGAGAAAGAAGGACACACAGAAGCCAGGAGATTTGTAGGCACACAGAGACAAAGTGAGGAAGAGAGAGACAAAGGGAGAGAGACTCAGAGAGAGAGAGAGAGAGTGAAAGAGACATAGAGACAAAAAGGAGAGTGAGTGGTTCAGAGAAACAGAAGCAGAGGGGACGATCAAAGGAGAGAAGAGGGCTGCTGAACAGACAGATAGCCAGAAGGTCACAGACAGATGCCAGGACCTGCTCTCAGGGGCTCAGATGGGAGCAGGCAACATCCAGAGCTGGGGATGGTGACTGTCCCCCAGCCCCTCCCACCAAAGGGCAAAAAGCAAAGCTGCACCGTTGTGATTCACCCTGAATCAAAGTGGAGGGTCCCAGTGTCCAAGAAAATCTTCAGGGCCCTGAAGACTAACCCCATCACTCTGCTGGGCTGACATCAAACTGAGAAACACCCTGGGTCCAACCTGGCCCTCGCTGGGCCACTGAGCCATACCTCCAGCTTCCAGCCCTAATTCAGGGGCTTAAAGACACCCAACATTAGCACCTACACATTGAGCAAAAGCCCACAGAGCACAAAATCTTCATATCAGAAAAAGCCTCCTTAGCAGTGAGGTTACCATCAGAGAGGGGCCAGCAGGGACGTGCGTTGTCAGGGAGCTTGTTTTCCCAGGAGCCGTAGCTGTTCAGATGTGCCATGAGCAATTGCCACTTTGCTCGCCTTCGCCTGGCAAATTATTCTGCTGGAGTTTCTTCCAGCGTTCAGAGCTGCGCTGCTGTAAATGCCAGAAATCATGTACATTAAGCCCGGAGTGACGGCAGGCTTATGGATGGATTTACCTTCAAACAGAGGACGCTGAGGCGCCTGGCATGGGGGGGGGGGGGGCGGCACTTTATGGATGCCGCTCTCTGCTCGCCGAGGCCTTAAGCGATCGAGTTGGCCACTTAATCAATTTCTCATATAGGCCTGGCTGTGGGCCATGTGCTCCTGGGCAGGGCTTTGGGACGCAGCCCCTCTACCCACCTACCCAGGGTCCTTGTCCCCTTCCCTACCGGAGAGGAACTGTTTCTGTTTGCCTGGGGTGCTGGCAGCAGGGGACTGGAAGGGTTGACACCAAGCCAACACAGGTAATTACAGAAGTCCAGGACCTGCCAACCTCCCCGCAACCACTCCTGCTACTACACTTCCCCTAGTGCCTCTTGTAAGGGGAGCAACCATCCTTAATGCTAACTCACCACTCTGGGCCTGGCCTCCTACTCACAGTCCATTCCAGGCTCCAAAGCTGGATCTGAGGTCTCCATAGGGCAGTCTGAGCCTAGTGCCCCTTGTCCTACCCTGCTGTTCGGCCCCCATGAGCCACTAGTCCTCTGCTCTGATCTAGTAAGCCTGGGCCACTGGCTTTACTGTCTCCTGCATGGCTGCCACTCAGACTCTCTCCTCTGTCACTTCACTGCCTCCATTCACCTCCTCCTGACCCTTGACAGCCCCCCACTCACTGCTTCCTAGGGCTCCTGCTCTAGGCAAGTCTCCATTCAGCCTCAGGCAGAGGGGTGGCTAAGGTGTAACTATCAGGGGCACAGTCCAGGTCAAGAGACCCCTGCAGGGCTCTTACACTCTCATGAAGCCCTTCTCATACTCCATCTGTGGCGGATTGTATTTTCCAAAGATGGCTCTGATAATATCTCCGAGCCCACAAGCTCTTCTTCTGAAGTGACTGACACTCCTTCCATGGAGAGTCAAACCTATATTCCCTTCTCCGAAGTTTAATTATGGTGGAAGTGATTCTGACTTCTGTGACTAGATAATAAAAAACAATGCAGCTTGTTCCTGGTTCAATGGAACACTCGGGCTTGGAGCTCTCATTCACTACAAATCAGGAAGCCCAGACTAGCCCATGCTAAAAGATCACATGGAGAGGCCCTGAGAGAAATGCCTGGCTAGCTTCCCTTCTGCTATTTCAGCTCCAGCCCCCTTCTGACTGCAACTGCAACTGCAACAGAGACACCACCAAGCCACAACCACCCAGCTGAGCCCTTCCTGAGTTCCTGACACACAGGGGCTGTGGGAGAAAATAACATGACTGTTTTTGTTTTAAATCACTAAGCTTGGGGCGACTTGTCACGCAACAACAAGAAACCAGAACAGCTTCCATCTCCATAATACCAGTTTTCAAAAGTCAATGAAGCACTTTGGGAGGCTGAGGTTGGTGGATCATTTGAGGTCAGGAGTTTGAGACCAGCCTGGCCAACATTATGAAATCCCGTCTGTACTAAAAACACAAAACTTAGCCAGGTGTAGTGGTGTGCACCTGTAATTCCAGCCACTTGGGAGGCTGAGGCAGGAGAATGGCTTGAACCCGGGAGGCAGAGGTTGCAGTGAGCTGAGATTGCACCACTGCACTCTAGCCTGGGTGACAGAGTGAGACTCCATCTTAAAAAAAAAAGTCAGTGAAGGTCAGGCACAAGTGGCCTTCACCTGTAATCCCAGCTCTTTGGGAAGCCAAGGCAGGAGGATCACCTGAGTCCAGGAGTTCAAGACCAGCCTGGGTAATATAGCAAGACCCTGTCTCTACAAAATAAAAATATTAGTTGGGCATGGTGGCATGCACCTATAGTATCAGCAACTCAGAAGGCTGAGAGGGAGAATCATCTGAGCCCAGGATTTGGCAGCTGCAGTGAGTCATGATTATGACACTGCATTCCAGCCTGGGCAACAGAGTGAGACTCCATCTCAAAGAAAAAAAAAAAGTCAATGAGTCTTAATACAGTAAAAATACAATAAGATATACAGTAATACAAAAACAAGGCTAAACAATCCAGTCTTTCTTTAATCATCAAAAAGCAGTTGGAGAGTTACAGAGCACAGAATGTTGAGTATCTGTTCACAATGCACAGTGCCCAGGTATCAGAGAGAAGTGTCTAATAAGCCTCAACAACTCCCAGGCCCTACATGGGTTCGTTCACAATCCAGAAAACTAGAAAGCACTTGTGTCCAGAATTGTTTGGCCACTGAAACTCCTAGGAAGTAATGAACAGGCCAATGACATAAAGGCAAAAATTCTTCCTGAAAACAATTCCCATGGTCCATGCATATCCATTCCAACATTTCCACACCTCTCTGGTGCCAAGAAGTGTGTGTTCTACCAACCAGCAGGTTTTGGTAATTGATAATGAGGGAAACAGAGGGTGGGAGGGTTTTGTTTTGTTTTGTTTTGTTTTGTTTTAAAACAGGAGGCATGAATTTCTCCAGGGTCTGGGCACTGCTGCAGTGCACCGTGATGGGAAGTTTACAGAAGCCCGTTGCTACTTAGGGAATACCTTTCTTTTTCTCCTTTCACTCAAACCAGAGAACACTCTGAAAGGCAGAAAGGTGATTACAGACCTGGTAGTAAAGGCGTTAAGAGTATGAGTCTGCCACTTACTACATGTATTATCTGAAGCAAGTTTCTCAGTCTCTCCAAGCCTTGGTTTGCCGATCCGCAAAATGGGTATGACAGTAAGACTTTCTTCATAAGGTAAAGTCAAGGGTGAATGAATTAATATATGTAAAGAGCTTAGAACAGGACCTGCACATAGCAAGTGCCGCAGAAGTGCTACCTGTTATTCTTGTTGTTTTGGGATTTTATCTATTGGCACTAACAGATTCTGTTAAAATATTTTCAGTGGCATAACTGCCAACTGGGAAATTTAGCTTTCCTTACACTACTCCTCTTCGGTATCACCTCCCTTCCATAATTCTCAAGTGGGCACACACACACGCACACATGCTCTTGCACACACACACAAACCCACACTCAATAATCAGTCCTTGTTTGCCGCAGGCCACACCATGATAATGTATTAGTGCGGGAGGAACAAGCTGCTTTATCTTCCTCTCCAGGCAGATGCCTGTGTGTGGAAGATGGATGCAGAGCATCTGCCTGCCTTGTCAGAGGACAACACATCCGGGATGGCTCCGCAGCCCCCGGAGAAGCAGGGCAGAGGCTGGCCCTGGGGTCCTGACTTCATGAGTCCTGGGAGGCCTTGGAGGCCAGTGCTGCGGGTCACTGCCACTTTTCTCCTAATCACAAGCCGAGTCTTCCCAGTCTTTCAGCGCTTGCCCAGTTCCAAAGCCTCTCACAGTTGTCTGCTGTTGTGTCTGCCATGGGCTTACCGCTATGGACACAGACTCCAAGGGGACAAATGTGCTGCATGCCAGGCAGAGGGGCAGGGACAGGAATAAGCCACTGCAATGAAAGACACACACAGTCTTGCCCTCCAAAAGCAAAAGGAACTTCCACTCAAATCACTTTCTCCTGGCAAATCTGACCCGAAGGTGGCTCTGCTGGACCAAGGCTCTGCCCGAGCCAGCTAATCCAGCAGAAGCGTGCTGTCCACAGCAGAAAAGGCCTCAGGAGCCCAGCAGGTTCCAGCCACCAGGCCTCTCACCCTGCAGGACTTTCACAGTGGGTTGCATGAGGCTCTGGCAAGATACTACCAAAATAGATTAATGTCACCAAGAGGGAAAATTTAGGAAAGAAAGGAATCAACCTCGTTTGGAGGAGGAGTACATTTAGCAAAATGAAAAAAAAAATACTTCAGAGATGGATTCTCTTTCCAGTTTTTCAGTCATTTCACAAATATTTATGGAGTGACAACTATGTGCTAGGCACTGCAATTGGCTTGGGGCCCCTGTCCCAGTAGAGCTCAAGGTCTTTCCCCTTCCGGTAGGCAACTTACTGGAAAATAGTTGTACTGGAAATTGTGGCATCCACAAGAATGTGCCTCATAGACCTTCAACTCCAGAGAGCTTAAGATAGAAAGAACGCAGAGCCCCAGCTGGTGTGCTCTCAAATCCATGCCAGCATTTGGGCTAAGGCTACAGGCCCCACGGGCGGCTCTCAGCCAATGACTGTGCATGGCAGGGCATGAAGGCAGGCCCACCCTGGGAGAAACAGGACTCTTCTGACAGTTGGCTTTGATATGAGGACCACTTGCCAATCTTGGACCTTCCAAAGACCCCACCGCAGTCTAGGAGGCTGCCACACACCCTCCCTGACCTCCACCACTCACCTGAGGTCAGAGACAGCCTTTCAACTCCACCAGCCTTTCCCAGGTCTTGCCTCACTTTCTCTCGCAGGTATTTTCCCTAATAAAATCCTTGCCATTTATTTCTCTCCTGGCATCTGCTACCAGAAGAACTCAGACTAACCCAGAAGCATTGCCATGTCCTCCTCCTCCTCCCTCTCCACAGCCTGTCCAGATGGACCACCCTGGCTCTAGCCAATATTGACCTCTTGCAGACACCCGAGTTGGTTTATTCGTGAAAAGCCTCTTTATAAATTTGGTGTCTCCCTGGTAGATTCTAAATTCTGTAAGAACTTACAACAATCCCAAAGGCTCCTCGCTTTTGTGGCTCTCAGCAGGTGTTTCTGACCCATGGCAGGGTGGTACTTGCTACCAAACTCTTACATCATATTCCAAGAGACTTCCATGATTTATTAACATAATTAACAATAACTATTGTGCAATGAACCCATAGCATGATGCTAAGCTTTTTACACACATTATCTCATTTAATGGCTAACCCTTGGCATATACCCTACCACCAAAAAAACTGCTCTCCCTACCACCTGCCCACCCACCCAGAGGATACCCTCCTTCGAATGACAGCTCTATTGCTTGTTCTCCCTCGACAGCCCCTCTTCCTTCATGAATCCAAATCAAGACATTTGCAGGCAGAACACAAAGATGTGATCTTATAAAAGTGTGAGCATTTTCCAAGAGACAACCAATACCCAGGTTGAGAAATTCCAGGCACACAACCTAGTAACAAAGTCCAGCTTGGCCCAGGCTAACAGATGATATATTCAACTCTTCTTTATAATCCTATCCTGTTTTATGCCCCTCGAGCCATTTCTTTCCTCTGTGTGTCCCAGCTTCTTGGTACTTGAAAAACAAGGCCTCTGGGCTCTCATCCAGGATACATCCCAGGCATCCTCTGACCCTCTGAGCTTGATCCATCCTCTCCAGCCCCCATATGCGGAAATGTTCTCCAGCTCACTCAGAGACACAGTCCTACATACTAAACAGAAAGCGGCAGACTGGCTGGCCATGGGACCTCACACAAGTTACTTGCCATCTGTGAACTTCAATTCCCTCATCTGTAACACAGGGTCATTGGGAGGATTAAAGGAGAAAATAAATTTAAAAATTACTCTAAAGCCTTGCTATGCAAAATGTGGTCCTTGGACCTGCCAGAGAATATGTCAGAAGTACAGACTCTTGGGCCCCACCCACAGCAACCCTTTTGGTGTGGGTGATTCGTGTACACATTCAAGTTTGACAAGCCTTGCTCTCTGAGTTTCAGAGAACACTGAATTCTTCTCTCCACCTTATTCTGTTGCTTCCTCTCCTTTGCTCAATTACACAGTCAGCACTCTCCAAACCCATGGTTTCTACTGCCTCAGCCAAAAGAGGAGTGCAATGGGTGAACCTGAGAATATATCTACATTCAGAGGGGGCCACTCATCACAGCTTCATGGCCAAAGACCGCAGCGCCCCTCCTACAGGGCATGGAGAGAGGCTGGAACTGAACAAAGGGGCCCAGCCAGGAACAAAATCTGGGCCAGAGATGTATCCATTCACTTCTGATTCCAGGCCCCGCTGTGTGGTGAATTGCCCCCATTCCATGGACCTGATGTGTAATATATTTTCTGTAATTACAGTGATGCCATCTGTGTATATGTTAAATGACTATAGCAGTTAATTATTTTTGGGTAAACAAGGGATGCCTCTTTGCCCCAGGAAAGACTGAGAGATGCCCCAGTAAAAGAACCATAGGATCAAAGAGAAAGGGAGGGGGGAAGTAAGGGAAAAAGTCATTCTTCCCCCGGGAGCTTCTGGGGTGGGGAAGTGAACTGATTTTGCTTTAAAGGAGAACTAAAGGACCTCTGAAGCAACAGCAAACTGGCCACAAGAGTCCAAACCAAGGTGAGGAGATGACGGGTGATCTCCAAAGATGTGCAGGAGCATCTGAATGTCAACCAGTCCTCACGCAGCTTCTGACCCCCAGGGGGACTGCACTACCCTGGGTAACTCTGGGGAGCACACACTCAAAGCCTGATAGTTGTAAATATCTATTCTCCTCTTCTCTCTTAGATACAGAACTGCCAATTTTTTGGCTGGGCACATGTTCCTCTCCCCTCGTAAAGACCACATCACGCAGTGTCAGCTTGCAACCAAGTGTGGCCACGTGATCAAGATTGACCTTCTGGGATGTGTTCTAGAACATTGTGGGTATATTCCTCTTTGCCCTCTCCTTTTTCTTGGTCAACAGAAAGGAGATGTGATGGGGAGCTCTAGCAGTCATCTTGAACCATGAGGTAACTTTGGGACTAGAAGCTGTGTTGGACAGTGTGACAAGATAACAGGACCCTGTGTCACCTATGCTTACATCTGACAACCCCTCTGCTAACCATCTTACCAACCCAGGACTTTGGATCTCTGGACTTTCAGATAAGGGATCAGTTTTTGGCATATTTAGATCACTGTTATTTTGGAGTTTTTGCTACTCGCAGAAAACCTAAATGGAACAGATAAAGATATGTAACATGATATCTTAGATCAGGTTCTGCGAGATGCAGACTTTGAGATGGAAATCGGCATGGAGGAGGCTCACTGGGCTATGGTCTCAAGATTAACGCTTAAGTTGGAGTGAGGGAAGAAGACTGGGCAGAAGAAAAGCTGACTGGCAATGTGGTCACAACAGTGACCTCGCTGGATCCCACAAGGACCTCTGGAGTGGAGATGGCCCTTCAAAGTTCTTTTGAATCGAGGCAAGTTGAGCCTTTGAACCTCTCTGAGCTTTTGTTGTCTCATCTGTAAAATGGATATGTTACTGACCTTGCAGTTGTCATGAGGTTAAGAAAAAAAAATGTGTGCGGGACCCAGCCCAAAGATGAACAACAATGACAGCCAGCCAGCCTCTGGGAGACTGGAGAACTTTGCCCATGTTCTCTGGGGGCCCATGTGTGTGTCTCAACGAATTGGTCTGTCTGTGCATCATAGAAGACAAGTGGGTGACTGCCACTTCTCCAGAACCTTCTCTAACACTATCACCTTCACCAACTGGGAGAATTCCCCATCTCCTCTTCTGTGTTCCTACAGGACTCTATTCTTATCATCATTGTTCTTACCACATTGATCGTGGCTGTTTTCCTGGGACTCTGAGTTCCACAATCACCTCTCTCTCCCCAGCCACCAGCACAGTGCCTGACACATAGAAAATGGCTGATGTACAGTTGTCAAATCAATGAGCCTCACTGAAGGGGCCAAATTCCCGTGGTGCCAACAGGACAAAAACTATTCCCTGAAGCCAGGAAACATGCCTTTGAGTCCTGAATTTTTTTTTTTTTTTTTTTTTTGAGATGGAGTCCCACTCTGTTGCCCAAGCTAGAGTGCAGTGGTATGATCTTGGCTCACTGCAACCTCCACCTCCCGGGTTCAAGCAATTCTCCTGCCTCAGTCTCCCTAGTAGGTGGGACTACAGGTGTGCACCACCACGCCCGGCTGATTTTTGTATTTTTGGTAGAGGTGGGGTTTCACCGTGTTGGCCAGGTTGGTCTCAAACTCCTATGAGTCCCAATCTTAATATTTCTTACTTAGAGCCCCCCTGGGCCTCAATATTTTCATCCATAGTATGGGAATAATAATAACAACAACAAATAGGGCTGTTGCAATAATTAGACAACATATTCGTTTAAAAACTACAAGGCATGACGTAGATATTATATTATTGGAGATGGAAAAAGGGGAAGGTTTCATCAGTTGAGTCTAAGTCTGTGACTCTAAGGAACTGTTTTTGGTGCATAATGCTCTGGCTACATAGTTCTGCAAAATTAGGCAGCCACAAAAGTGTAGGGCCAGGGATAATTTGACACATCCCAAGGGTAGCCCTAATGCCAGCCTCTCTTGCCTGGAAATGCAAACTGTTTGGCTATACAAGGCCACTAAGTAAAGGGTCTCCAGTGGGCCCCAGCCCTGGAAGCCCAAATGCTAAAACAGAGCAGTTAGATATGGTATCATAAGCACTTCACAGCACACCCGTTGTGGTGACAGGCCCCTGCATAATGCATACAGGACTCCGGCATAGGGCCAGGCACCCTTACAGGACAGCTATGAGTGGTAATAAATAACCTGGGCCCCCCTAGCTGTTCCAAAACATGCCTAGCTGAGGGGCCCAACATAAATCTGGAGGGCAGTCATGAGACACCCATACCAGTCTGGCAGGAGGAGGAATTTAGATCCCGAGTTGAAGCACTGGGGATGTAGGTGGAATTCAAAGCACCCTGGACCTGGAAGATCAGTGATGTATCAGCAACATATTGAAGAGGCAGCAGGTCAGAGTGGTTAAAAGCAACATCTCTGGAGCAAGCCTGCCTGGAGTCAGATCTTGCCTCTGCAACTAGTTAACTGTGTTACCTTGCTCAGGTTACATAACCTTTCTGTGCCTCAGTTTTTCCATCTGCAAAATGGGAACAGTAATAATTCTTACCTCACAGGTTGTTTGGAGGGCTGAGTTAGCATAGGTAAAGCACTTAGTGATTGACACATGGTAACTACACCCAGGGGCTGGGAACTGGGACAAGGTGGTAGGGGGACCAATTGCAATTCCATCAGTAATAACCACCAGCCCCACTGGCAGGAGGAGGTGACTATTCTGAATAGGAGGGAAAATGGACAAAGGGGCCCAGCCAGGAATGAAATCTGGTCCAGAGATACATTCATTCACTTCTGATTCCAGGCTCTGCTGCATGGTGAATTGTCCCCATTCCATGGGCCTGATGTATAACATATTTTCTGTAATTATGGTAATGCTGTCTGTGTATATGTTAAATGACTATAGCAGTTCATTATAGACCATCCATTCAGGATGGGCTCAGTCAGATTGGGGATATGGGTCTCCATATCAAAACTGAAATAAGAAAACAAAGCTGAACATGGTCAGAGATCAATGAGGGGTACAAGAAGCAAGGACCTACAGTTCCAAACAGAGAGAGGTCACCAGGAGGTAGCACAGTCAGAAAGGCAGGAAAAAAAAGAAGGGAGGAAGGGAAGAATGAAATGCATTGGCTCAGGAAGCTGAAATGTAATAAGGTAGTTGGCTTCAGGTATGACTGAATTCAGGAACTTACTTCAAGTGGTGACAAGATGACCACTGGCAGGCAGCACTAGCAGTTCCAAACTTACATTTTATTAGTAGAACAACCATGATAGAAAGCATGCTCTTGTCCAACAGTTCCAGAAAAATCCCCAAGGTTGACACTGCCTGGCTAGAATTGACCAGCTTGGGCCACAGCCCATTTCAGGACCCAGGGAGCATGGCTGGCTGGAGAGGGTGACTCCCCAAAGGAAAACTGGAGAAAGATTGGGAATGGATACTGACTGGTCAGGAAAAATAACAGATACCCCTTCAGAAGGCTTTGCTCAGAAGGTGAGATTTGAGCCCATCCCACTCCCTCCTACTCTTGTTTAAACAGTAACCAGCATTTCTCAAAGCCACAAATTGCAATGGGCTGGCACCTACTCCGTTTAATCTCTTCACTCACTCAAATCAATTCTAGGCAGAGGAAAACTGACCATGCAAAGGCTGAGAAGTGGGGCGGGCTCACGGCAGGAGAAGATTAATCTAGCAGCTGCGTGTAGGAGGGATCAAAGGTCGAGAGCCTGGTGGAGTTTGGCAGGGGGTGCTGTTCTTTCCAACACCCGTGGGGGTGGGGTGGGATGCGGGGGAATCCATTACTCTCCAGTTCATCAGTAAAGTCCTGGGGTGGCCTGGCAGGAGAGACAAGTCGAGGGAGGGGTGGATGTAGAAATAGGATGATGACTTGCGTGAATTTGGAAGCGGTGTTCAAAGGGTTGAACATGACTCTCAAGTGTAGGCTAAGAGAATAGTGACAGACAGAAATGGGGAACTCCATTAAGGGAAAGAGGGTGAATTTGATTCTATTCATTTGAAATGAAAGTTCCACAAAAGCATTCTCAGGCCGAGCCCAGGGTCCTGAAGGCACCACTGATTCCCTGCAAGCGTCTTGGCCTGGCTCCTGGGGGAAGTTAGAGTGCCCACATTTAAGGCATCAGGCAATGGTGCTGCCAAGAAGACAGTGAAAGCTCAGCGGAAGTAATGAAGGGCAGACAGAAAAGGGGAGGGTACTGGCGGTGCTGGGATACAGGGACAAAGTGTGGAAAGGGAGGTTCATTGGTGCAGAGTTGACATTTTCCAAACCTGGTAGTCATGAGTCCTTGGAATAAGGCAGCTCATGGGCTTTCTGCTCTGAAAAGGGCTGAGGGACTCTGCCTCATGTAACTCCAGAGAGCGTATTTGGGGTCAACAGAATTTGTACTCAGCCTAGAGAAGAAGGTAGAGGGTTGTTGAATCAATGCTTTCATGATAGTGACTGGAGAGGAAGAAAAAGAAGGGGGAGATCATTAAGGGGAGAAATAGGAAGACGGGAGTAGCTTTGGCACCTCCTACACGTGCACACTCACACATGCATGCACACGCGCAAAGGCTTGAGAAGGGGAGAGAAATTGCTTCTGTTCTCAGAAAATTCCTTAGAGAATCCTCCCCAGACGCCATCTTCTCCAGAAACATAAGGTTCTCACACGCGGGCGCGCGTGCACACACAGTCACACAGAGACACACGTGTCACTACAGGGACTGGGCTGCTTGGCTCACACTCCGCTGGCTGTAGAATGACACAGCAGTGCTGGGAAGGGAGTGGGAAGAAGCCGGCTGCGGAGGGGGCCTAGGCGGCTTCATCTGTGGCCACCCTTTGTGGAGGGCCCGTGCCGTCGTCCGCGTGTGGACGGATGGGAGCCCAGTCCTCCCTGCTGGCAGGCCTGGGCAGGCACCGTCCCCAGATGTCAACGCTAATGCCTTGATAAACAGGGAGCTTGCTGGAATGTGGCTGTTAATTGGGGATAGAGCAGCAGCCTTTAGCTCCGGGAGCAATGGTTAATGACGGGCCCGCTGGGGGAAGCCGCAGACGTTTGCACTGTTCAAGTTCCGTCCTCTCTGCTTCTTAAACAGCAGTTTATCTAAAAATTGAAAACACTTTCCTGGGAATAATTTTCTTGGAAGCTGTGAGACCGCTATCAGATTTCATAGCTTGCTGTCGGGTCGACTTTCTATAGGCCAAGGGGCCGGCTGCTTTTTGGGGGACAGTTTCACTTCTTCTCTTCCCCCTTCCAGCTCTTTCCTGGGTCCCAGCTGCACAGCCACTGTGGGCACCTTTGGAGAGGCTTCCGGGCTAATGTAGGGCTGAGTGGGAGCTTCACTGAATGAAAGTAGGCCAGGAACGGAGGACTAGAGAGAATTTCAGACTTCCGGGGCCAGACTCTCCTAGTGTCATCTAAACCCACCGAAAAGCCCTGTCAGGGTCCTTTCTTCTGACTTCGGCTCAGCTCTACGTCTTCTGATCGGAGAGTGAGGGAACAGGAGCTGTGGTCACCAAAAGACCCTCTGTGGGCCCCGTTTCTTCCTCAGAGGCTGTTTCCAGAACAGTGAGCTTGCAGCAGCAGGGGGAAACACAGGGACCAAGGAGGCGCACCCGAGGACCCGCCAGCTGTAAGGCAGGAGCCGCTCTGACAGAGGGGGCGCCCGTGAGCCGGGGCCGCCCTTGCCTTCTGCACTTGGGTCCTGGCTCAGCGGCTCAGGCTGTGATGGAGGAGTGGGAATCCACGCCCAAAGCTGACCTCTCGGATGTCCTCCCAGGGTCAGGCCAGATCAGACCAAGACAGGGCGCTCAGCCTGGAAACATGGCCGCGGGCATCCTCCTCGTTGGATGTGGAGGGCAGTGACACAGGCGGTTAAACTCAATGCGCTGGCCACAAGCCAGCCTTCCGGCTTGGCAATTACACACTCTCCCTGCTGCCCCGTCACCTCCCTGTCAGGCGGCTTTAATGCCGCTCGCCTCTTCCTGTCAGCAAATGTTTGTGTGTGGCGTTGCTGGGCGACAGTTGAACAGGGCTTGCGTTTTCCTGGCCCCTGGGCCCCCGAGAGAGCCTTCCCTCTGCGGGCTTTGCAAGCCTTCCAAGTCAACGCCGCCCAAGCCACAGCACGGAGGGGCACAGGCCCTCGCCCAGCTCCTGGAGAAAGGGTCACTCTGGCCAGACCCACTGAGGGGGGCCGGAAAGTGGAGCCAGACCTTTCTCATGCTCCCAGCTCCTGGGGGAACTGATCCATTAGACCCCTTCTCAGCTACATCTAGGGAGACAACAATTCATTTTACCAAATGCTTTGTAAAGACAGAAGCCACAGCTCCAGTCCCAAGTGAGGTCACATGTGGTCCCTGCCCATGGGAAGCTGGACAGTAGTTTGGACCACCAGGCATTCTGTAAACAGAGCGAATTTAAGGAAACACCCCAAGGTTTAGAGGGAAACTCAGATTCCAAGCCAGGCTCTGTCAACCATCAGCTACACGGTCTCAGCACCTTGCACCACCTCTCTGGGCCTCTGCCTCCCTATCTGTGACACAGGGTGGTAACAACAACTCCTACCTTTTTCAAACCCTATGGGGCTTCTTTCTTATTGTGTGTACGGAGAAGCCACAGTGGAGATGTCAGAAGTGGGAAAGGACTCCCTAACCAAATGGGGAAAATGCAGGGGATTAAGTGAGCCAGGGATCCTTGGAAAATGAAAGGAACTTATGGAAAATGTTTTTATTTGGTGGTAAGGGGAGTGGCTTGAGAGAGTGGGGCCTGATGGGAGAAGATGCTGAAGAATTAAAATGATAACTGACAGACCAGGGTGAACAGTGCAGGCCTGGATCAAGAAGCAACAAAAACACATGTCATCAGGCTGTGCTGACCTGAGTCCAAGTGTTTGCTCAGGCCTGTCCTAGCTGTGTGACCTTGGGCAAGTTGCTTGATCTCTGTGAACCTCATCCAGCAAATCTACTTCCAGTCCTCACCCAATAGGGTGGCTGTGGGGGTTTCACAAGGCTTGGCATGCAGTATGCATCCAATGAGTTAGGCCCTTGGTCTGCTTGGAGAAAGGGGACAAAATCAAGTAATCTCACAAGGGCAAAGGCAGTCAGTGCCAAAGGCACAGGAACAGGCGAACGGGGGCTCCACTGGGGAACAAGTATCCAGGACTGGTGCAGCCAGGGACCATGTGTTAATCAGGATTCTTGTGGTTGCAAGTGACAGAAACAGACTTGGAATGAGCAGCAAAGCAAATGTGATGGTGCAGGTGGGATGAGGATGGAGGTGTTGAAACAGAGGTGTCAGTGCCCCACCCACATGCACTAGAAGGTGGCTGGTGAACACCAGGACTTTTCTTCTGGCCACTGCAGCACCTTTGGCCCATGTGCAGGACCAGCCAGAAGTTCCAGAGAGTTAATACCCCCAGAAGCAACCTTTGACCAAAGATGGTCAAGAAGCTGAAGGATAAATACCCCATCTCCCTCGTTCTCAGACAGGTACCTTGAAGGCATGTTTCACACTAGCTCCCAGAGTTCCCTAACTGGATTGAGCTTCAGTTGCCCAAGGAGTCATTGGCTTATTTATTCATACAGTCATTATTGGCTTCCTTCCCTTCCCTGACTTCCTTTCTCCCTTATGTGTGGCTTCCTGGGCCCATTTTACAAATAAACTACTTAAAATCAAATCTTTGTCTCAGGATCTGCTTTTGGGGACCCAAACTAAGCCAAATAGTGAGGCTTCAGGTTTAGCTAGTTCCAGATGCTTAAGCAATGCTCTCAGGTATCTGTTGTTCTCCATCTCTTAGCTCAGCTCTCTCTTCCTCTTACCCCCATCCCAGATGAGGAGAAGAGATATTCGTAATATTTACAGAGAGATAGACAAAAATTATACTCCATCCCCAGGGTACAGACTGAGCATCCTCTGGAATGAGAGCTGGCAAGAAAAGACAGAAAAACGTAAGAGAGACAGAAATAAACAGATTAGGAAAAAGACAGAGTGCCCACATTTCTCCCCTTGGCACCTGGCTTGCGGAAATGCACTGGGCCACTGGGAGATACCATGGGGGGCAGACATGTTTGTGCTTGAAAGGAAATATTCGTAAGAGAACAATGCAATCACATCCTGATGGGTGATTGTGAAAATGTAGGTGTGTGCATGTGTGTGTTTAGTGACGAACTGGCTCATGGGAGCAGAAGGTGCCCTGTGAGCTGGGAGGTGAGATCCCAAGGCAGCTTGGGTGGGAGATCCTGGGTGTGAAGCCTAAGACAGAGGAATTGAAAGCAGGAGCTCTGGAAACTGAGAGCTCGGCTGAAGGAGCAGAGATTAGGGTGACTGACCATCTCTATTTGCCTGGGATTGTCTCAGCTGAATCACTGAAAGAGCTATGGCCTAAAAAATCCCCCCATCCCAGGCACACTGGGACAGTTGGTCACTCTAGCTGAGATGCTTTAACATAAGCTCCCAGGAGAACATAGATTCTGAGCAGAAGAGCAGGGCAGAGCCCACCTAGATGCAGCAAACAAACTAAAAGAGAGAATGATGCAACATCCAAAATACTTTAAGCAAAATGCCTGCATATCTTTCAACATTTTAAATGTACTTACCTTTTGACCCAGAAACTCTACCTCTTGGAATCTTTCTTTCAGAAATACTCACACCCAAAAATATATGTACAAGGAGGCTTACTGTGGCCTCATCTGTCACATGGAAAAATTAGCAGCACTGTAATTGTTCGGCAGGACAGTAATAAGGGAATGGTTAAAGAAATCATGATCTAGCCATACGGTAGCACACTTGGAAGTTAATAAAAACAAAAGTGTTTCTAGATTGTCCTCGTATGGGTTTCTGCAGAAACAGATCCTGAGACAAGCATAATGGTACAAATTATCTGGGAGATGGAAGAAACACAGGAGGGGTACGGCTGGGAGGTGGAGGGGAGTGGAGAGGGGAGATGGGGAAGTGAAGGCAAGCCAATAAAAGGTGTGTTATCAGCTAGTTACTGCTGTGGGCAACTGGGGCTCAGTCCTGCTGGGGATCTCTAGGAAATGCCTCCAAGTTATCCCACTCAAGGAGCAAGGGGGCTGGTGTAATTAGACATCAACTCCTGAGACTCTGGTTGAGGACTGCTTCCTGGACTGTTAATTCCCTGGAACTTCCAGTCTTCCCTGCTTTGGCAGAGCTTGGAGAAAGCCCTCAAACCAAAGGATGTGAATCCTGGGAATTAGAAGGGAGTGACACACACCAAAGTGGTCAGACTCCAGGGATACAGGCCAGGCACCAACAGCATCTGCCAAATATATGTATATTCATAGGAAAGAAACCCCTGATACATTGTTTAAGTGGGGGGAAGAGATGCCCAGTACTATGCAGAGTATGATTGCAGTTTTGTTACTAAAATATGTGTCAGCACATGTGAATTTTGGGGTGTATCTATGCATGTGTGTAAAGGAAAAGAAAAAGAAAAGCAGGGACACTAAGCTGTGATCAGAAGCAGGGACAGGATTGTCTATTTCCATAGTCTGAATTTTTTCAAATAAGTATTACCTTTGTAATTAATAATAATAATCACAATCATAATTTAAAATGAAGGGAGAGGTTAAAGGAATTGAATGCATAAACTATGTGAGGCAAAGGAGAGAAAGGTCCACATCCTTTATCCAAAACCTTCAGCTCAGATAAGTTTTAGAATTAAGAAGTTTTCATGTATTAGAAAGGTAAGACTTGTAGAAACTGTGTTTTATGAAACATCCCATGGGTAATCAGACATGTTGATGGTTCTGTGCTGAGACATGAATAATCATTTGAAGAGGGATATATAATAACTCCAAAAAAGCCTCATATCAATTGAAACCAGATTTTGCTGCCAAATATATTTGTGCCAAACTTACACAAAACTTTTGGGTTTCCATTGCAGATAAAGGTTTGTGGATTGGCAGTAAGAAAAGGAGTTTTAAAAACTAGATCTAGGGGATGACGGGTTCAAGACAACAGGGCAACTATGACTTCATAGAATGATACTGCTTTGGTGGTGTGACATTACTATTCAGCTCCCACCTGGGGCACAGCGACTTGATGGAGGCCCCCAAGACCTAGGTGCTTCCAGGGGCTCTCACTTCCTGATCAAGTACCCATGCCACTTTAGAGCAGCTCTCAGGGGCCAAAGGATCTGCATTTCTAATACATTCCCAGTGGGGCTGACTCCACTGGTTGGGGGCTGCACTATTGAGTAGTGACACCATAAAGTTATTTCAGTTGAACCAAAGTGGGTCTCTATATCCCTTCTATCCATCAGCCCATGGAAGCCACAGAGAACATGTTGAATTGTCCTACAAATCACCAGGTTTCTTTGATCGGGTGCCAGCAGGGAGAACATGACCAGTCAGGGCTGTGATAAGGAAGGGTACCCCAAACAAGAAAGACTGTACTGCTTTTGAAACATAAAGAAGACTTAAGAGAGAAAGAGAACAGAACCAGAGAGCAAATAAAGGCTGCGTGAGAGGAGAGAAGAGGAGTAGAAACCTGGGTGAGACTACTTAATGCTATTTTACAACCTGAGTGTAGGGACATCCCAGCCATACAGGTGACTGCAGTCTTCATGCAGGTGGTCTCATCGCACAAAAGGTTACTTCTAAGGGTGGGTATGGGGAAGAGGCATGATGTGGAAGAGGCACTGGGGGGCCTTCTGGGTGAGGGTGGAGGGGTTGAAATGTTCTGTAGCTTGATCTGGGTGGTGATTACATGGTTGTTACATATATAGAAAGTCCTCCAGCTGTATGCTTAAGATTTGTGAATTTTACTGTGAGGTTGTCATATAGCAATTAAAATTGGAAAATAAAATAAAATGAGCGCCTACCCTGGGATTGAGTAGGTGAGCCAGTCCTTGGGCCCTCTCAGAGCATTGCCCAAGAGGGCACTGAGTCACAAAGGAATGACGAATTGCCTAGGGGACTGCAATAGGGGACTGCATATATTTACATGAACCAAACTAACTAAATGACATGAGTCTACCCCAGATGTGATGATTAAACAAATGAAATGTATGCAAAGATGTCTTACGATTTCACAGTCACATAACATGTGTGCAAAAGACTTTATTTGGCAAAGACCCCCAATCCTTTTGCTCCTTTTCCCTAGTCACAGAAAGTTTATTTGAAGCATCAATGTGCCCAACTTTCTCTGAGCCTCCTTTTTGGGTAAGTGTGCCTGTACTAGGGAGTACAGGTAATTTCTGGCCACTGAGATGTGAGCAGAGGTGAGTGAGACCACTGGAAGATCTCCTTTAAGAGAGAGATACGCCCTTCTTTCTTTCCTCCACATAGATGCCTGCAGTTGTGATGACTGGAGCTCTAGCAACCTTCTTAGATCATGAGGACAAGGAAGTTGTCTGTGGGTGGTGAATCAGTGAGCTGAAAGAAGTCTTTGGTCCCTGGTGATTTTATCAAGGCTCCTAGGCTGACTGTTTGGCCCGAGAGAAAACTTTCTACTTTGTTTAAACCCTGTTATTTCAGATGATTTTCACAGCCAAGTCTAACCCAGAGAGGGTCCCATTGCCTGTGTGTCATGGTGCCCTGAGTCTCTCACAGAGTAGTGCACGTTGATCCCCTACTGGCTGTGTACCCTAGACGGTGGTATGGGGAAAGAGGACATCTTGGAGACCATCTACCAGAGAAGTGACACGGAAAGGCTGGGATTTGGGAGTGTCAGATCGCACAAATGACTACAAAGTAGTACCACCCACCTCCTTATCATCACCTTTACAATGTGACTTTATAGCTCCTCCCAGCAAGATGGAATCTATTTCTCTACCCTTTAATCTGGGTTGGCCATGTGACTTACTTTGGCCAATGACAGAGTAACGAAAGTGTCCCAAGCAGAGGTCTGAAAAGCATTTGAGCATTGGGACTTGCCCTCTCGTTACTGTTGGAACCCTATGATGGCCACGTGAACAAGAGCTTGGGCTAGCCTGGCAGAGGATGCCAGATGATAGGAGAGAAGCCCCTGCCAGCTCCAGCCACCACATCAGCTGGCCGTAGACAGATACATGAGCAAGCCTAGTGGAGACCTAAGGAGCCCAGCCCAGACCAGAAGAACCATCTGGCTAAGCCACAGACTGGTGAGAAATAAGAAGCAGTTGTTGTTTTAGACCACTAAATCTTGGAGTAGTTTGTCAGCAATAGCTGACTGATACAGGGGACATGGCTTTTGAAAAGCGAAGTTCACACCACCTTACCTCAGGGCGGTGGTAGCGAGGAACGAACCGAAACCAATCAGGAAAATACAAGACAGCCCAGCCCTTTGCCATTCCCAAGATTTCTCTGTGCCTAACTCTCCCCCAAGCCTGGCCCATCTCTTAGCTGGGTATATATCACCTCCAGGAGTCTAGGGAGGGCTCCAGGCTGACCTCTCCACTTCTCTTAGTGAGCAGTAAGTGAGGAGAGCAGGTGACCACAGGTGGACAGCCATGTAAGCATGGCTTTCCTAGGGCAAAGGGAAGACTCAGCTCCAGGAGCCAGGGAAGAAGCGGGGGTGGAGGAAGTCACAGCCCTTGGGGCTAGTTTATGCCTTTAAAACATGCAGATGTACAGAGAGACTGAACGAGTCTTTTCTATTATAAAATATGTGCTTAGCATATTTATGTCATAGTTTCAACATGTGCACTGAATCGAGTTACTGCATTAGGGAAGATTTCCTGTGCTGCTTTTGACACACTTTGGTCTGCCTGCAGCTTTTGTGCAGGTGGCCTTCACACATAAAAGTAACCCTGGTGTCTGGCAGGGGGATGACCTGGGGTGGGACTCTGGCCCACAAGCCACGCCTGGCTTTGAGCTTCACTCAGATGGTCTCTAGTGTGTTGCTCCCAGGAAATGCAAAAGGAGGGGATTTTCTGGAAGGAGCTCCATGCAGAGCACTGGGGGGCCTGCTGTGCTGTTTACTTAGAGCAGCCCGCAGAAAGCTGGGGTGCTGGGAAACTTGGAAGACTGCCTGTACCCAGGGAGTTGGCCTCCTGGGCCAGCAGCCTGGGTGGAACCATGAGATGTAGGGCTCAGCTAGCAGAAAAGACTGACCTTGCTTTGACATGCAGCCTTGCCCCTTTTCCTCTCTGCACAAAAGCCCCTTTCATTTTCTTCCCTCCTCTTTCTCCTCTTCTCTCATTTCCCCACTCTCTTTCAATCTCTTTCCCCCGACTTTTTCTATCTTAATTGGCCATAACAAGGAACTGAGTTCTTTTTATTATGTACTATATTTGTTGAATACAGTTTTATGTTCCTTGCTCTTAATTTTTAAAGTGGATGAGCTGAACACTTTATGATTTTCTTTCCAAAATTTTTATATCACAGCAGTAGTCATTAGGGATGTTCACAAATATTCCGGTTCTCCTTGTGGGCACATGATAGATCGGACGTCCTCTCCTGTTTTCGAGATACCTCATGGCCATGTCGCTTGTTTTTGGCCAATTAAAAATGTGAGCACTCCTAGGTGGAAGTGTAACAGCCAGTGAGCTTTCAGGCCACTTGGTTTTCCTGCTGCTGTGGTGATGTGGGAAGGTTATGTCGAGGTGAAGACTTTCTCAGCTTGGGCATCTGAGGGGCTGCAGTGCGCATATTCTCCCCGCCAGCCCATATCAGGCACAGAGCATAGAGAATAAGCTTTGCTGTACTTAAGCCACTGAGTTTGTTACTGCAACATAGTCTTACCTATTCGAACTGATGCAATTGTTTTACCATATATCATCCTAGTATTAGTATCTCCTCTAATAATAAATCATTTACTGCAATGTCAAAATTACCTATGCTGGTGTTTTTAATATTTTGCATGGGAGGGGTCATGATCCCTTCGAAAATCTGATGAGGGCCAGGTGCAGTGGCTCACACCTGTAATCCCAGCACTTTAGGAGGCCAAGGTGGGTGGATCACTTGAGGTCAGGAGTTTGAGACCAGCCTGGCCAACATGGTGAAATCCCGTCTCTACAAAAAATTAAAACAAAAAAAAAATTAGCCTGGTATGATGGTGCGTGCCTGTAATCCCTGCTACTCAGGAGGCTGAAGCAGGAGAATCGCTTGAATCCGGGAGGTGGCGACTGCAGTGAGTCAAGATTGTCAAGGTCATGCCATTGCCCTCCAGCCTGGGTGACAGAGTGAGACTCTGTCAAAAAAAAAAAAAAAAAAGGAAAATTCGATGAAGCTATGAGCTAGCTCCCTTTACCTAAAAATGCCCACATGAAATTCTGCATGCAGTTGCAGGTGTTCACTCGCTCCAGGGTACAAAACTGATGCTTAACCATCACTGCTCCTGCTGGGCAACTTCAGTCCAAGGTACAAGATGGAATAAAGTCTTCCTTTCTCCTCATTCTTGCTTCTGCCCTGCGGTCCTGAAACCATTGCAGACACAGAACTCTGACCATTCTAGTGGTTTTCTAATGACAAGAAGTCATGCATCATTTCAATCGCTGGAGCCTCAGCAGTCATTGGAATATGAATAATTAGATTTCCACAGAGGTTCCCCATGAGGGAGAATGAACATCTATAGGGATGTCCTTGACAGCAGACTGGGGTTTGAGCACTCCTAGGGCAACACCTCAGAAACCCCCTGGCAGGGTAGAATTGAAAATAAGTGGTAGCAGGGAGTTGGGGAAGGGGTGGTAGAACACAATGACAAAGCACTTCACTATGACCCCATAGGCTTGTCCTCGTGGATTTCTTTATCCTAAGAGGCCTTCCTTTATCTGTAACACCCTGGCCCTACATTTGGAGGAATAAATTCTTTTTTCCCTACCGTACATGTGAGACCTTTTTGCCTTTCTGAATATCAGTTTCATCATTTGCACAGTCTAAATTACTGACTGAAAAAATTCACTTGCAAGCTGGTTGTTCAGAACTAGTAACAAATGCCGCCCTCCACTACCACCACCACCATGAAGACAGTGTTTTAAATGGTGGTCAATCTCCCTAGAAAAATTACTGGTCTATCAGATGCATCTGAACATTAGAAAATGTTGGAATTCAAATGTAGGAATCTCTTAATTCAGGTCCTCAGTCCCCAAAGTGCACTATTGCTAAAATTACCCTTCTCTCTCACTCCAAGTCTCACTGTTTCAAAGTAGCCGAATGCAAAAAGGGGTTCAGAGGAAAGCTATTTTCTTGGACTAATTCTCACTATAATGTGAGTGACTGGGAACCCCTTCATCCTTTGTTCTCAGTGACTGGGAATCCCTTCATCCTCACATTTAAAAAAATAAATCTTAGAAACCCAATTGGATGCCTAATTGGTGGATCATGTATTAAAGTGAAAGCCAAAGTCAAGAACAGTGAAGGAATATTTTCTGGGAGTTTGTCTCCTGGGATCAACACTCCAAAGCACAGTTCTTAATTGTGAAAGATTCACTTCGTCTTTCTACCAGCCCACACAGATTCTAAAACAATCGTATTTTTCAAACTAGCTCTTAAGGTCACCATATTGGGGCTTCCTGTGTGTGTTTTTGTGCATCTGAAGGGGCGTCACAGACAAGAAAAGCAGCAGCTGTCCACAACCATGGGTCACTGATAAGTCCAGTGTCCATTAAGCCAAAGAATGCCCAAGAACAGAAGTATGCTATATGCCAACTTCTCCCAGAACCTCCTGTAACAAGTGAGTGGCATTGTCTGCAAAGCAATCTGGCGTCTTGGGAAAAGGAAACCCTTATTTGAGGGAGTGGGCGGCTGGGGGTGGGAAGAATAGATTTTTCATTCCTCAAAACCACTCACAGAATATAAAATTAGTCACAGCCCCTTTATACTAGGAACAGAAATCAAATTCACATGGTGCCTGATTTTGCCTAAAGAGACATCTCTTTGTGCCACAGGGCTATGTCCAGAGGTCTGACAGATGAGACAGTCTTCATTCCCTTCCAACTGGGTAAGGATGTGCCTCCCAGAAAGAGCTGGGTGCCAAAGAGGGCGTTATCATCTCTTCCTTCATTCAGCAGCTTTGTCTGCAAGATTGGAAAACGGCTAGTTGGTATATTTCAAGGGATCAAATAATTAGTTCTCTTGGAATCTCATTTTAGATTTTAATTCTTAGTCTTACAGCCAAACTATAGGAGCAGAAATTTCTATCTGCGGCTGGAGGGATTCAGTTTCGGCACACTAAAAAAAGGCCCTGCTTCGGAGGCATTTTTCCATGCATGAATCAAATTATTCCAGCTGGGTTTTACCAACACGTAGGCAATCAAAACCTACTTTCACTTGCTATTTTATTCTTTATTTACTAGTTCTATAAATACTATGATGGGTGTGCTTTTATATTGAGGATGGGGGGGGGTGGCAGGCAGAGAGAACAGCTGCCTGCAGTCTTCAGTCCCGTGCAGACCTCGGGTTGGTGGGGAGACAGGCCTGCCTGTCTCCTGCCCACCCCAGTCTTTGGGCTCATGAGTGTAGTCACCAGTCTTTCATTTGTCATGCTTGTGCAGGGCACCTTTGCCACCCTCCTTTTCTTCCTAGGCTGTGAAGGCCAAACTAGTTTTTTAGGAAGGGTACCCAAGTCTGGCAAGGAAACAAAAATAAAGTACTCTTAAAATCCAGGGAAGAGGCAGACAAATACAAATGGCAGGCAATTCTGGCCAAGGCTGATACATCTGGAAGCGGCATCTGGAGCAAGAAAGGGAATTTAAGATGAGGGGTTGGCCTTGGTGGCCTCCAGCTCTGATAGCTGATGATTTGATGAATTATACTTGCGCTCCAGGCCCCAGTGGATAAACCAGGATTAAGGGGTGAAGTGCCCAGGGAGGCAGATTCTGACTCAGCATCAGGACGAATTTGATAAAGATTAGAGTTGTCTAAAAATGAATCGGGCTGCCTTGGGGGTAGCAAGTGCCCTGTCTCTGCAGTTTTTTCAAGCATGGGATAATCCTGAGGAACAGCCACAGAGAAGGGACTCAAAGCTCTAAGGAAGTTGATTTGGTGACAGTTAATGTCCTCTCCAACTCAGGAATCCCACAACCTCTGCTCTGGGGACTCTGAACTTCCAAAGGAAGTGGATGTGCCCCTCGGGCTCTCTGCCGCCTTTCCTAAATAGGCATGGCTCCTTCTGCCTATGGGGACCAGAGATCCTTCAGTTTGGGCCAGCACAGGGGCACATAAGCAAAGGGAGGCCACAAAGTCATCGTTAGGGAGAATATAAGTGTCGGAGGGCAGAAAAGTGTTCCCCTAAACGTTGAAAATGTGGAAAGCCAGGATATAAAAACAGGCTCAAAGCTAGGTGGGGAAGGAGGGGACATCCAAGACACAGGCTGTCTCAGTGTCTGGGAAGTTGCCATAGAACTATCAGAGCTTCAGCATGCAAGATATCTTCTTGTTCCCCACTCCTCTTCCCAGAGATTCATTCGCAAGCCACCAGAGTTCTGCGGGGGCTCTTGCCATGTAGCAGTTGTTCTTATTTTGTCAGGACAGAGCTCTTAAGCCAGCAAGGACCTGCAGGTGGAACTCAAGCCACAGGAGCTGCAGGGCCAAGTGATGTTCCTGCTCAGTGCTGGGGCAGGAAATGCCCACTCCCTCCATCATCAGCTTTCCCATGTGAACCCTAGCCAGCCTCCGACCTCAGCCCTCTTCTGAGAAACTGGGGCTGCCCAAAGCTCTGTCAACCCCTAAAGGGCCTTGGGCTTCTGCCTGTCCTTCCATGCCACCAGTGGCACACACCTGACTGAGACATGGAAGTGGGCCTTGGCATGGCCTGATGGGACTGTGGCCCAGCCATTCTGAATACTCACCTGATGAAGGAATCAGGAATTCAAGATGGCTGATGTGCTGGGTTGAATAATGTTCCCCCCAAATCCATGCTCACCCAGAACCTCAAAATGTGGTCTTGTTTGGAAATGGGTGTAAAGGTCCTTTCCCATTGGCGTAAGTCCAGTGAGATAGAACACTCACACAAGTCAGGCAAAGCAGGTCTATTGTTCACAGAGTAATAGGGAGAAAGAAAAAGGAGAAGCCTAGGACCCATGGTGAACCAGTCCCCCAAAGCTCAGGAAAGCTGCTCAGGGTGGATGGAGTCTCTTCTGTATGTGTCCCATGTCACGTTGCAGCTGAGGGGCCCCAAAAACACTCAGCCCTGGGTTTTATACCCTGAACGTCACTGGAATTGCTGAGAATGAGCATTATAGGAGAGCCTGTTCTAGAAGGACTGAGGACAGAGCCCAGGCTGTTCCAGACAGTTCTTTCTTATCAGAAGACATTGTATTCTTGGCATATTCTCCAATTATTCTGAGAACTATAAGCTGCGGGGTGGAGGGGAGTTAGGTCAGCCAAGGTCATCTGGGGACCTGTCCTCCTGCAATAGGGTCTTTGTAGATGTAATCAATTTAAGATGAAGTGGACCCTAACTCCAATGACGGGAGTCCTCATAAGAAGAGAGAAGTTTGGACACAGACACACACAGAGGGAAGATCGCCATGTGAAGATGGAAGCAGAGACTGGAGTGATGTGTCTGTAAGCCAAGGAGTGCCATGGGTTGCCAGCAACCACTAGAAGCTGGAAGAGTTAAGTAAGGATCCTCCCCTAGAGTCTTCAGAGAGAGGATGGTCCTGCCAGCACTTGGATTTTGAATTTCTGGTCTCCCGAATTGTGAGCGCATCAATCTCTGTGGTTCTAAGCCATCCAGTTTGTAATACTTTGTTACAGCAGCCCCAGGAAACTAATTCAGCCAGCTTGGCTGCCTGCCCACCCCTCTTCCCCCGATCCCTAGCTCCAGTGGATTCTGACTGGGCCTTGGGGCCTCTTGACTGATCTGGATTTCAGTGCATTAGACAAGGGGAACAGGCAGCTTCACCTCATGGGAGTAGCCCCGCAGAACTGGAATGACTGGAACCAAAACCACAAATCTTCTTCCCCCTTTAGTTTTCAGAGGGCCACCATGTCTGCCCCCAAGCCCACCTCAATGCCCCAGTCCCTTGAAACAGCCCTGCCATCTGAACCATGACTGTCTTGAAGGTATCACTCTTGGAAAAAGTTGACAATCTCACATCTAAGGGCACTATCCCCACTAAAGATCTAGGAGACCAGGTACAAATCAAGGGTCCCACAGTCTGTGTCTGGCCTCTTCAGTATGGTAAAAAAAAACAAAAAAAAAATGCAAATTGGTGGGCAAAGTTTAAAAATAGAAAGATTTTTTACTAAATATTTTGTCCATTTCTTCTTCAAAATTAGAAAATCTGGCCTCACCTACTAAAGCCAAGAAGCGGATGGCTCTCTTTTGGGTCTGGACATCCCCATTTAGCTTTCCACAACCCCAGTGCTCCCTATAACTCACTTCCAGTGAGGCTAGCTATCAGTTGCCATAAATCATTTTTTTTCATTTTGTGGGTCTGGTATGATGCTATTAAGAGGATAATGAAATATTTCCTATACCCATGTCTCTATCAAAGGTGCAGAAAAAAAAGGGCTGTGTCTTTAAAGGAAAATGGGAGTGAACATATATCTTGGTGGAATTGGAGACTCTTCTTATGTCATTACTATGCAAAGCATTTCCCCCACAGAACATAGCAAAGCCTAGGATGCCATTCTGGAATAAGAAAAGAAGGAAAAACCAACCTGCTTGTTCCCTTACATCTCTGTCCCATCCCTGTAGGAGGCTGACTTTGCAACTCATGCTGAAAAGACTAAAGGTTCTCGAATTTTCTCTTTCCAAGCTTTCTGACAACATGGCCCTAACCAGGGTTCTCTCGAATCTCTCTCCGGTCTCCCCCGAATTCAACGGGACTTTTCAGAGGAAATGCGATAAAGTTTGCAAAGTGCCATTTCCCCTTTTGGACAGCTTTTATGGTCTCCACTGCCTACATAAAGCCCCGCCCCCTTACCCACCAGCTCCTCCCTCCCATGCAGCCTCATTCTCCACTCCCCGCCCCCAGTTAACTCCTCGACCCACCCTGCTTGGCCTGGCTCAGCCATATCTAACTGAGCAGACGCTACTGACACCAACAGAGTGTTTACCTCTTTGTGCCTCTGAGCTAGCTTTTCCTTCATCTCAAATGCCTTTCTTTATGAAGTTGAGGTCTTGCTGGCCTCAATAGCTCACCCAGCTCAGGAGCTTAAGGATGTCATGGCAGACTCCCAGAAGTCGAATTTTCATGCAGGCCTCCAGATTCCTGGAAAGATGACTTCTAGACCTTAGAGTGTTTAATCGTGCCATCTTAGGGGATTTACTGTGCTTCTCTAACAATAGATGATGGCCGGAAATTGGCCTAGCCTCTGGGAGCAGAGCAAAGACTCCCAGGAGGCAGAGTTCTCCTCTCACCCACATAAGAAGGGTAACTGAAGAGGGAGAGTTCTGGCAAATCCTGTGTTTGAACCTAGCACTGGGACTGTCAGTTTTGGACACCAGTCCCCAGAAAACTCAGTCTAAGTGATACTCTTTGGGAGTCTCAGAGTTTTGTAATCATTCTGAAATCAAACCACATAATATCAGTGGTAATTACTTGAGGAGAAAAAATCCTTGAACCTCAGAGGCAATAAAACTTCAGTGACCTGGAAACACAAAGACAGCTGTGGGCATCACGACAGCCTGGAGCTTGGGGGTGAGGATGAAGAGTGGACCGGGCAAAGATAGTAACTGCAGGAACTTACTAGAAAAGAGAGGAATCTGAGTGCCCCTGGAATTGTCACGTAAGCTCCTACACTCCCCTTCCTGTCATCTAGCCTCCATCTGCTAACAAACTCCTACTCACCAGCTATGCCCCAGGTGGAATACTTGCTCCTCTGGGAAAGCTGTCCAGATCCACTTTCCTTTTCCTGTCCTCCAACTTGACAACTTTCGTAATACCTTTGCTGCCTGAAGCTCAGTACAGTAGGCACCTCATCAGTACAGTAGGCACCCCTTCCTCCTCCATCCCCTTGCCACCACAAATTACCCACAGGCTTCACTTCCCCAATGGTGCGCTCATATTTCTTGTTTTCTGTGACAGTCCTTTGATAAAAAGCCAGTTCTCCCTCTTAACTATCCTCTGCTTTGGACTAGGTACTTTGGACTTTCCGGAACAAACTTGCCTCAGCCCAGGCACAGACTCAATTCCTCTTTGCTCCATGCTCTGTAACTGTGTGCCGGCTCAGCTGCTCCCACACACAGCCCTGGCTTCCAGAACTGCAGCCTGGGCCCAGTTCCAAGGACCTTGGTTGCACAGTGTGGGATAGTAGAGATCTCAGCGATTAGGGCCATTCCCACCTGCATGTTCCCGCTGCTCATTCGTCCTGCATCTCATTTCTAGTACTTCCTTGTATCTTTGTCTTTCTTGCCAACCTGTGCTTCTCAGAGGCTGAGACTCTGTTTTATCTTTCTATGTCTCTTCAAAACTTCATACAAGGCCTGACATCTAACAAGTGTGATAGATAATATTGTTTGTCCATCATTCTTTACTCCTTCTCCCTGACACTTTTTACTGTGGACAAAGTATATTTCCCCATCCTCTGACTCTGAGCTTGGTCATGGGAATTGCTTTGGTCAATGGAATGTGGGTGAAAATGATAGTGTGTCAGCTACAAGTTAAAGCTTTAAGCTTCTGCCAGCCCTCTTGAAGCTTCTGTCCTCTGTTATGAAATAAGCATGCTCCAGGTAGCCATTGCTATTTCAGCCAGGGTCTCAGAATAAATCCATTTGGAGCAAGTATGAATCCAAACTGAAGTCTGGATTCAAATCTAGCATGGCTTGAACTGTAGCCAACCTCCACATTTGTGAGTATGAAATAAATATTTGCAATCATAAGTCACTGACATTTGGGAGTTATTTGTTACACAGCATGATTATAGAAAAAACTAATTAATACACAGTCCCTAAGGAACACTTTTGAGGGATAGACCAATGGGGAACAAATAAGTGAAAGTAAAACTTACTCTCAAGAGAGTCAGCTTAGCTCCAAATATAATTCATAGTAAATCAGTGGTTCTCAAAATGTGTATCCCAGTCCAGCAGCATCCATGTCACCTAGGGATTTTTAAGAAAATCAGTGGTTCTCAAAATGTGTATCCCAGCCCAGCAGCATCCATGTCACCTGGGGATTTTTAAGAAATGAAAATTCTGGGGCCTCTCCCCACACCTACTGAATCAGAAACTCTAGAGGTGGGGCCCAACAACCTGTATTTATATAAGTCCTAGAGGTGATTCTAATAATGCACCCTTAAGTTTAAGAATCTCTGCAGTTACTGCTGAATTAGAACAGCTTCCTTCAATCTAGTAATCGTTCATTTCCTGAAATGCAGACATTCCAGAATTTTAAATGATAAAGCCCGATTAACCTAATGCCTTGACCATCTCCAATACCATCATCCCATTTAATCAAGGTGACCTGAGGCATTCCATCCAGGTACAAAACTTCCTAGTCCAATGGCTCTCAACTTCAGCTGCCTAATAGAATCTCTGAGAAACTTTCAAAAATCCTTATGCTCAGATCACACCCACATCAATTAAAACAGAATCTCTTGGGGTAAGACCCAAACTTCAAAATTGTTTAAAGCTTTCCCAGGTGATTCCAATGTGCAGGCAAGGTTGAAAATGGCTTTTCCATTTTCAAGGGACCAGAGCTGGCTCTGCAGCTGCCTGCTCTCATTTTCCACCATGCAAAGCATGATGCATGGGCCTCCTTCCCCAGGTCTTCAGAACCTGAAGGATTGTTAGATATCCTACGACTTGGTGCATTTGCAGCAAGTTTAAGAGACTGAGTCTGACCAGGGAGAGCTTGGGGAAACACAGAACACTGGCTATAAAGACATAGAGTAACTTCAGTTAGTCATTCATTCTTCCAACATATTCAGAGTACCTTCCACATGCCAGGCAGTGTGCTAAGCACTTGCAAGTCTTAACTTGCAAAACTAAGCCAAGCAGGCTTGGAAGGTGAGGGCCTGTGTCTGCACAGAGAACCCCATGAGAGCTTGAGCGCTGAAGCATCACTTACAGCAGTGGGTTCCCAGCCAGGAGGCAAGTGCCCAGGCCCCGCTCTGGAGGCCAAATGGCTGGCCACCCTCCATCTCAAGGGAGGTAGTCCTGGAGGCTTAATTTCACCTCCTGCCCGCTACTCCTCTCCGGCATAAGCTACAGGGAGCGAGGCCTTTCTCCCTGGAAGGGCTCCCCATTGCCTTTCCCTCAGCTCTTCAAAATTCACGATAAGCCTTCTCCTCACCCCCTGAAGACCCCGTTTTTTGCTGAGCCATCTTAGGCACTGTTCCCCAGAAGCAGACCTTGAGCTGTAGATTCTGATATGAGTGATTTCTGATGGAAGTGCTCCCAGGGGAAACTGGTAAGGGAGTGAAAGAAGCAGGACAGGGGAGCAGATTAAGCCAATTGAGTGTGCAATGTTGGAACCACCTCCACAGAGGGGAGCTCCAGCCTGAACCTAGTAGATAGACCCAAGGCAAGAAAGCTGGCCTTTCCTACATCTGTGCCCAAAAATCATTGGTGCTCAGCAAGGGACCATCCTGTGGCCAGGTGAAGGAGGCAAACTCCTATGCATGTCCTCTCTCTATGTCTGCAGGCAAAGTGGCTCCAGCAGCCCAAGAGCAGGCATGCAAAAGGAGGATCACAGGTACAGTCCCTTGGAAGCAAAATCACCCCAAAGCTACAGGGAGGGGCATGCAGAAATGGTAGCAAGGATCCAAGGAGAGGTTACCAGATTTAGCAAATAAAAATCCAGGATGGGTAGTTTACATTTGATTTCAGGTAAATGACAAATCTTTTTTTTTTTTTTTTTTTTTTTTTTGTATAAGTATACCCCATGTGCTATTTGGGATACACTTATACTAAAAATATTATTTATCTGAAATTCACTGTAACTGGCCATCCTATATTTTACCTGGCACCCCTAGCCTGAAAGTATCTGGTGGAGCTCTGACCATGTTTGCCTGCTCAGAGAAGAAACAGAGTGGGCCACTTTTGCAGTTCACAGAGGTGCAAGGCACAGGCATGATAATATAGGCCTTTGCTGTTCCTCATTTCCTGATTATGCTGCTGCACATAGTGCTCTGTGGATCCATTAGTATTGCCCTGGGCCAATGCTCATAGCATTTGGGGTTTTTGACCTCTGTGTCTTAGCTAGGGTCAAAGTTCTAGACTGCAAAAGTAGTGGGGAAACCAGTATTAAGTGTCTCATTGGCCCCTTTGGTACTTCCTCTGCATTAGATTACAGCTATAAGGCTAACCCAGCACCACCCAACCCCAAAACCAGGGATGAAACGATGCCCAGATGCAAAGTGTGCCTGCCCTGCCTCAAAGACCAAGGTGCTAATGCCCTTCTGACAGCCTCAAGCCCTCAGCTGGCCTGTCAGTTGGTCAGCCTGACCCTTTCATTAAGTAATTTTGCATCCTTTCACCAGTCTTTAAATAATGAAAAGAAGACTCACATAGTTCTGGAAATTGTCCCGATGGCTGGCAGGACCTGAAAATAAGTTGGGATTGATTGATTGTGGTTATAACCAGCAGGCCCCGCCATGGGCACCCCCGGCCCATGCATAATATGAAATATACAAACAGCAGACAGGGAACAAAGCCAAGACTATGGCTCTTTACTTTGATTTGCGATCAGCTCCTTTGAAATCCCATGTATTTAGAAGACTCTGAGAGTGAATATGATCCCGCTTCATAGCCCCAGTCTCTCCTAGGATCCTGAGACCTCTGGGGCTGAGGACGTAGATGCAAAGTGTGTGCAATATTTGAGCCTTTTGTTAGGGGCAAAGCAGAGTAAAGGGAGGAGAAGGCGGTGGACAATTCAATGCCTTCGTGAAATTAAAGTATGGATAAGTGTGGTGATCACATTCCAGGAGGTCTCTCTCATAATCATTTCTTAAATGAATTAAGACATGGATGGAAATAAACAAAAATGCCTCTTGAATTGCTCTAAATGCTCTTAAAGGCTAGAGGTATTTGTAAAAGGTACTTCCATGTAGAAACTTTAGCCATTTCATTTCAAAAGTATAAACACTTGAAAATCACAGGATGTAACTAACTGGGTTCTGAAATTAATTGGAAAGAAACATAAGCCATTGTCTTAGGCGGAATTCTCCCCAGTAGCAGACCCTGAAACAAGAATTTGAGTGTAAATGATGTATTTGGGGGGATATCCCAGAAAGCACTTGTAGGATAGTGGAGAAATAAGACAGGGAAGGAAAGATGGGCAATAAATCATGCATTGTTGAGCAATGGTGCACAGCCAGAACTTAACCCCATTGGGAAACAGTGTAGAAGAGTTCTCTTCAAACTATGCCAAAGGATTCATTTTTTTCTTTTTAATTTCTAAGATATTTTAGACTGATACTTTTTCTCCTCCTGATACTTTTGAATATATAATAAAAATGAATTCCTAGAAAAATAAAAAACATACAAAATACAAGCCCCAATTTTTTTATTATTGGGTTCAAAAGATATGAAGCTCCCAAATGCTGACTCCCAAGTTCTTTTTTTTTTTTTTTTTTGAGATGGAGTCTCCCTCTGTCGCCCAGGCTGGCATGCAGTAGTGCCATCACTGCAACCTCCACCTCCCAAGTTCAAGTGATTCTCCAATCTTACCCTTTGGAGTAGCTGGGATTACAGGTGCATGCCACCACACCTGGCTGCTTTTTGTATTTTTTAGTAGAGATGAGGTTTCGCCATGTTGGCCAGACTGGTCTTGAACTCCTGACCTCAGGTGATCTGCCTGCCTTGGCCTCCCGAAGTGCTCAATTTCTATACTTATTGCAAACCAGTAATAAATAGTTCCCAGACTGGTACCAGTCCAGGGACCACACTTTGAACATGAATGTCAGAGTTAGGGGAGAGAGAGCTGAGGTATTTATGTGCCAATGCATGGGTTGAGGCTTGCTTTCAGGGAGAAGTGGCTGGGGGAAGAAAGGTCAGGAAGAGAGAGGACTGGTACTACTCTCTCACTATGTGTGTAGGCACCGTAAAAGCCCTTGGACAAGGAAATGCAGAGGTGCTAGCAGTGGAAAGCGCAGTGGCAAACTACAGTTATAAGGGCTAAAGTCCTATGGGTGGGGCGGTCACAGCATCCTGGATTCATATTGCTAAAAGGGACCACAAAAGTCATCAGCCAGCCTCTTCTACAAGAGATGGAGAAACTGGTCCCTGAGCAAGTCATTACCTCACCGTAGCGCTCAAAGGTTATTGAGTAACACCACTACAGGCACTAGGGCAGAGGCAAGGGCTCTTTCTCCAATTGCCTCTGTCTTGCCGACCTTGGCTTTCTTCTAGACATCTGCTTGCCTACTCCCTGGCACCAAAGGGACAACCGCCAACTGGGAGACAGGTGGTGTCATCGCAGCAAGGCCAGACCCCCGCAGGTGGGAGGCCTGGCTAAGCTCTCATCTGCCCGTTCATCTGCTGGGGAGAGGAGGAAAGGTCTGGGGATTTACTGCGAAGCCAGGGCTATAACACAGATCTCTTGGCTCAAACCCACAGTGTGACCCTCTGCAGCTCTGTTTCCTCATCCATAAAATGGAGATGCTAACCTGCGCCCTGTTTCTCTCACAAGACTGTTGTAAGGATCAAGTGAGATGAAAGCAGGGGAAAAGTTTTTGAGAAGTTACGAGTCCACTATGGCTGTCAACTCAGAGAGGCACTAATTTTTCAGAGATGAGTTGTCTGGCACCCTCAGATCTCAGAACACAGATCCCCAACTCAGTAGTGGCTTTAAAGGGTCTCATGAAATTCAATACAAGACCTTGGTTTGGATCCAGGATCAAAAATCTAATACTCTAAAACACATTATTGGGAAAATTGGCAATATTTGAAAAAAGTCTGTGTAGCAGATATTAATACTGTATCTGTCAAATTTGGTGAATTTGCTCATTGTACTCTAGTTACATAGAAGAATGTCCAAGCTCCTAAGAGGTACATGCAGAAGTATTTAGGATTAAAATGTTATGATGTCTGCAACTTACTGTCAAACGATTCAACCATACAATTATAACAATGATAATAGTAGCAACAATAATAACACACACACACGCACACACACACATACAAACACACACAGAAAGAGAGAGAAAGAAGAAAATGTAGTAAAATGTTAAGATATGTTAAATCTTAAGCTAGGCATTGTGGTTCACACCTGCAATCCCAGCCCCTTGGGAGGCAGAGGCAGGTGGATATCTTGAGTTCAGGAGTTCAAGACCAGCCTAGGCAACATGATGAAACCCCATCTCTACCTAAAATACAAAAAATTTGCCAGGCATAGTGGTGCGCACCTGTGGTCCCAGCTACCCAGCAGGCTGAGAGAGGCTCGCTTGAGCTCAGGGGGCAGAGGTTGCAGTGAGCCAAGATCACGCCACCGCACTTCAACCTAGGTGACAGAGTGAGATCCTGTCTCCAAAAAAAAAAAAAAAAGAAAAAAGATTTGTTGAATCTCGATGACCTGTACATACAGGAATTCATGTATCCTTTTTGTAACTTTTCTGTAAACTCATTTTTTTATGAAATAAAAAGATTTTGAAAATATCAGTCAATCATCTCTCTTCTTAACAAAAAGTCTCTGAGCCTCTGAGCCACTCTAGACCCGGTACTAATACTGGAAACAGTACTTCCTAGTCCTTTCAGAGTTTACTTACTTATATTTGACACTAATTTCTTCTTGGGGGGTTATTTTATTTTAAAAATATTTTTATTTCCATAGTTCTGGGGGTACAAGTGGTTTTTGGTTACATGGATGAATTATATAGCAGTGAAGTCTGAGATTTTAGTGTGCCTGTCACCCTAGTAGTGTGCCTTGTACCCAATAGGGTGATTTTTTTTATTCCTCACACACCTCCCATCCTCCCCAGTTCTGAGTCTCCAACTTCCACTATACCACTCTATAAGCCTTTGCATACCCATAGCTTAGCTCCCACTTATAAGTGAGAACATAAAGGTATTTGGTTTTCCATTCCTGAGTTTCTTCACTTAGAATAATGGCTCCAGCTCTATCCAAGTTGCTGCAAAGACATTATTTTGTTCTTTCTTATGGCTGAATAGTATTCCATGGTGTATATGTACCACATTTTCTTTGGCCATTCATCTGTTGATGGGCACTTAGATTGATTCCATATCTTTGCAATTGTGAATTGTGCTGTGATAAACATACATGTGCAGGTGTCTTTTTGATATAATGACTTCTTTTCCTTTAGGTAGATACCCAGCTGGATGGAATGGTAGATCTACTTTCAACAAACTTGATTATCTGGTTTCTCAGCCCAGAATAGAATTAGACATAAAAAGGTAAAAGGAGGTAATGGCAGGTATAATAACAACAGAAAAAGTGATAGTTGACATGTGGATATCAAGACATGGGACAAAAAAAAGAAAACTCAAAAAAGCAGGCACACAGCTGCAAAACCTCAGCACTGTAATGCAGGATATCATGCTAAAGCCTGGAAAGGTCTTCAAAGGAGAGTAAAGGTGTGGCTCATCAAAGAACTCTGTGGAGCACAAATTCATGCCCTGAGTGTTCTCTTCTCTGCTCTATGCTGAGCCTACATCATTATGCAGTAAGTGAGGTGGTTGAGTATCTCTGTTCAGGAAGGCAGGAAAACACAACCGTCAGAAACTGTTGAACCCTTTTCATTACTACTTGAAGAAGTGCCTGGGCAGACACTGTTGGTTGCCTCTCCATCAGCCCTTTCCCTCCTCCTTCTTTCTTCATGTCACACCCCAAGTACCCTATAAAACTGAAACTACCATTCACTTTCCAGTATCCCTTGTAGCTAGACTATGACCAGATAACCTTTTGGGGCCTGAGGAGGAGGCTTCTGTGGAGCCTCTGGGAAAGATCCTCCTCCCTGATTGAAAAGGGTGTGTAAGAAGAAACTCTTTATGCCTTTCCTTAGACATGATTAGGTGAGGATATAATACCTGCAGCTGTGGCAGCCTTTTTGCAATCTTGAGGAGACAAGCTAAAGATTAAAAACCAATATTCTGAACATAGAGAAGGACAGGAAGTTCTTCCATTCTTAATGACCCGTCTAAAAACCTGAATTAACCGACTCTGCAATCCGACATCTTGTTAGATGTTTTCGTTATTCAAACCACATTTCGTTTGCCATTCTATTACTTGCAGCCAAAAACATTCTTACATCACACCAGGAAAGCATCTGTTTTCTGGAAACATCTATTTTTGCAGAACCCTCCATTCTCAGCAATGCCTTACTGCAGAGTGGAAGGTTGAGAAGGCTTGAACAAAATGTGGGAGTTGAGGGCCTGTTGAAAAACTCCTTGGAAGGTCAGTAAATACACATGGAGTTACCTTAGAAGTAGGTCAGTCTAACAGGGATTCTAATACTGCCAATATTTTTTTTACAGGACCTCCTCACCATGACTTCCCCAAACCAGCTACATTACAATAACCAAGGACGTTTGCTAAAAATACAGATGCTGAGGTTCCTTCAAGTCTACAGAATCAGAATACTGGGAGTACACAAACTGTTCATTTGCACCAACAACTTCATGATTTTAGTAAGGTTCCTGATGACTTTACATCATGCAGCCTCCAGTCTGTGCCATCTGGTTGGCTCTCTCCACACTTTCTTCTCCCTTAAACCAGCTCCCTCTCAGACACAAATAGATTCCTCTCCTCTTATAGAGAGTTGCTTTCCCACCCCAACTCAGCTTCTATCCCACAAGGCTTCTTGATATGCTCCCACACAAATACAGTCCACTCCCTAAGAAGCATGTTAATGCATACAAATGTATTCATGTTATTGCATGGATGAAGATGAGCTGCAATTGTGGAATGTGGTTTCTAAGTCAAAAGGTTCTGAATTTTTCAGGAAATGACAGAAGAGCATACTCACAGAAATTTTCCTGAGGTGTCCTGGGAGTTATTCTTATTTCTCTCTTGTGGGTGAAATTTGGCCTGTGGTTCTACTGTGTTTTCCAAATCAGTGACTTCAGTCTTTCCTAGCCAACCGTGTGAGGGAATTTATTTGGAGCCAACTGAGGCCTGCTTCAGGGCATGGGAGACAGTCATGCAGGGCTAAATGTGGAAAAGACCCATGGAAAAAGAGCATCTAACTTCCCCACTAGGGACAAGGACTTTGCTGTACCACTTCCCAACTACTGACTGCCCAGTTGTCCTTGGAAAAAAAAAAAAAAAAAAAGGCAGAAGGGGAGTGTGGTGGGCTCACTTAACACCTATTCCTACACCTTTAGCTTGATATTTTCTATTATGGGGCCCAAAAGCTAAAACCTACAATTCCCAGGAATCTGCACCATCAAGGTCAGGCACATGATCGTTCCACCTATCAGTCACACGCATAAGATCTAGATGCAAATGCGAGCAACGTGAGGCATCAGACCCATGCCAGGACATCAGACCTTCTGGCAAGAATTGTGGCAGAGGCATTTGGTTTGGGCCCGCCGAAGCAGAGCTTCTGACACCCAGTGCTGAGGGTCAAATGGTGCTGTAGGCAGAGGAGTCAGGGATGTTCTAGCTACAACATTCACTTGGTGTGGTTAGGTGTTTCCTGCTGCTACATTGTCTTTGCTGCCTTGTCCTGGCTCTGAAGCACCCCAGGCCAGGTCTTTGGGCCTCCTGGGGACTCATTACCTACTTAATTAATACATTTTACTAAATCTCAGCCAGGTGTGGTGGTTCACTCCTGTAATCCCAGCACTTTGGGAGGCCGAGGCGGGTGGATCACAAGATCAGGAGATCGAGACCATCCTGACTAACAAGGTGAAACCCCGTCTCTACTAAAAGTACAAAAAATTAGCCGGGCATGGTGGCTCGTGCCTGTAGTCCCAGCTACTCCGGAGGCTGAGGCAAGAGAATGGCGTGAACCCAGGAGGCGGAGCTTGCAGTGAGCCAAGATCACGCCACTGCACTCCAGCCTGGGCAACGGTGCATGACTCGGTCTAAAAAAAAAAAATCTCTTTCTGCTTAAACTATTTCGAGCAGATGCCTGTTGTTTGCAAGCGAGAACCTTGTGCTGTTGGGAAGGCAATTTAAATAACCCTCCAAATGAAAAAGAGATAAAACTAATACTTTTTTTTGATATAAGAATTAAGATACAGCGTCACCAGCAGCCCAGAAAACTCCCTTGCACCCATGCCCAAACAATTACCCTCTAAAAGCAGCCATTGTTTTGATTCTTATCACTGTAGATTAGTTTTGCCTGTGTTTTGAACTTGCTATAAATATAATAAATCATATGTTATATATTATTTTGTGACTAGTTTCCTTGCTCAACATTTCCTTATGAGATTCATCCATGGTCCTTCCTCTTTTGTTGCTGTTTAGATTTCCACAGCTTACTTCTCCATCCTCATATTGATGGACATTTGGGCTGTCTTTAGTTTGGAATTATCATGAATCAAGCTACTGACATGAACATTTTGTGGCGTATACCTACAAGCGAGATTGCTGAGTTGTAGGGTAAACTTAGGGCTAGCTTTAGGAGATATGGCTAAGCAGCCTTCCAAAGGGTTTGAACCAATTTCCACTCCCACCAGCTGTGTATAGGGCAAAAGGCCTTAGCAAAGGATTTTGTCTAATTTTAAAATAGCTACAAACAGCAGAGAAGTCCCCAACTACAAGGACTGATCATTGGTACAAGTGATATTGATTAAGAAAAATTTGAGGTGAAAGTCCCCAGTATCATAATTCAGAGATCCTGGCCTGGACAGGCTAAGGTGAGAAAATCTCTACCCTTCAGTACCCAAGTAAAGTGCTACTACATAGAGAGAACAGAGTGCTACAATGAAGACTATAATCCTAAGGATCAAGTTCAGGGATGAGTCTGCCATGAAAAAGTACAAGGGATTACTAATTATTTTCTCCTTCCCCTTCTATCCTCCCCGTTCCAGGTTAGAGTTCTTGCTCCCTCAATCATGCCCCTCTCCACAAGCACGCCACACAATCAGTCTGCTACTAAGAAGAAAAATCCCTGGGTGCTCATTCTGGAGTGTAGATGCTGAAGTTGTAAGGACCTGGTTTGAACCCTGACCACAACTGAGACTAGGTGAGGTCAACAAGATGCCTAGGGTGCACAGTGTAAGGGTCAGCCCTTGCTTGACCCTGAGAGTGAGGGTCTTCTTGCCTTTGGTGCCCTAAGTACCTCTGATCCTGACTGGTACTAATTGTGTATCTTGGGCAAGTAGTTTAAATTCTCTAAGCCATAGTTTCCTGCTCTGAACAATGGGAATAATATAAGTACCTACTTCAGAGGTACTAATCCTATAAAGTGATAGTCCAGCACTGAATTCATAGTGAATACACAGTACAGTTTTAACCGTTACAATTAAAGCAGAGCCAGGTTAATTTTTGTAAACAGTGCCTTTGTTGGAAACTGGGGTGATGAGCAAAAATTACTGAAACTGATACCTGTACTTTCTCCCACCCCAGTTTTATGCCATCTAATCACATATTCATCTCTCTCCTCACCATTCCCTGGACAACTCAGTTTGAGGCTAAATAATAGGCTTCACCTTGACCAGCTTTGGCTATGATGGGCACAGTGCAGCCCACCTTCCCAACTCAGAATCTCATCCCCTAACACTCTCAAGGTCAGGTTTCTGGTCTGCTTAGGGCAGCTGGACTACCAGCCTTGGGTGGGGATAGACATGAAATAAATCAGTAAGATGGTCCCTCAAGGTCCTACTTACCTGCAAAGCCAGAAAGAGATCCACAGAGACAGATGGATGAAATAAATCAGAGTTGTGGAGACATATTCCAGAATAAACTGGAGTTTTCTCCCCAGACAGAGTAAAAAGCTAAGCCCCCACACACTCTTCAAAAGTAAAGTCTCATTCATTTCCTTTGAGGTGCATCACCAAGATGTGGTTGGGTTGGTTGATTATGTTCTGATCATTTTCTCTTCCTTCCCAGCCCAGGCTGTAGGGGAGAAGTGGGCAGCGTCTTGTATACAATCTTGATCTCCTCTTCTCTTCCTTTCCCTTCCTTTTTCACCTCCCTATCTGTCCTCTCCACCATGTACTCATGGAATTTATGTGGTATCAGCAAAACGAACAATGTGCACGAGGATTTTTTTTTAACTTTTTAATATGGAGAAATTGAAACATATACAAAAATAGATAGAACACTATGTAATAAACTCTCATGTACCCATCGCAAAATTTCAACAATTGTCAATTCATGATCAATCTTTCATACTCTCATCCACTCCTCCTCTCCCTGTATTATTTTAAAACAATATATGCAGCATATTACTTCATCCATAAATATTTCAGTATGCATCACTAAAGATACACCCTCTCTGTTTAACAGCTGTAGTAGCATTCTCACACCCTAAAATTAACAAAAATTCCTTAATGTCATCAAATATACAGTATTCAAATTTCCAATAGTCTCAAAAACGTCATAAAAATAATTATGATACATAGTTTGCTTGCTCGAAATCCAGATCCAAGTAAGCTTAGGATTTTTAATTCATCTTTACAGTTATTCTTTTCTCCTCTCAGGGCGACCTCTCTGGGGATGATTACATCATAGTTCTAAAATTCCTGCCCCCAATGTGCACATTGCTCGCTTTGCTGATACCACATAAATTCCATGAATACATCATGGAGGAAAAGGGAGGGGCTTAGCACACACTCTTAATTGTAGCCCATCAGACTGCTATGTGCTAGGGCTCAAACTGTCGACACATCATAAATTCACAGAATTCTCAGCAGGGGGTGGAGGGCTGGGACCCTTTTGATTGCAACCTCTCAGGGAACATTGTGTTCCCGGGTTCTGTCTGCTTTGCTAATTCAGCATCCATTCTGCCGGCACAGGGAGGGCTGGAGGACAGACTTGTTTCCAAAGTGGACACTCTCTACCTCCCATGTGGTTTCTGTCTCCCACGTGACTTGCTGACTCCTTCAGCTCCTACAAAGTTCCCGGCCTCTACCAGACCCCTGCTCAACCAGCTCACTCCTCAACCCTTTGCACACATGGTTCACTGCTCTATAATAGTCATCAAGGGCCACTGGAGATTCCTCTAGGGCTCAGGCAACTGCCTTGGATGAGGAATATGTTGAGGGAGGGCCAGAGAGTGTCGCAGGAGGTATCTCTGGCACTGCAGCACCCCAAGGAGATATGCGACTGTAGCAAGGACTCTCCCTTCCCATCTGTCTTCCCGTACTGAAACCTAGTCACTGCACCTGTGCTTTATGTGAGCACATTTCAGGCAACTGGCCCCCTTTTAGACTCTGGAATCCTCCAGAAACTAATAAATCAGCCAAAGCCTTGCTCCTGAAAGTGTGGTCCTTGGCCAATAGCACTGGCATGCTTGTTGAAAACACAGTATCTGCCAGGCACGTAAGCCCAGCTACTCAGGAGGCTGAGTCAGGAGGATTACCTGAGCCCAGGAGTTCAAGACCAGCCTGGACAACATAGCAAGATCCTCTCTCTAAAAAAAAAAAATGTTTTTTAATTAGCTGAGTGTGGTGGGCATGTCTGCCATCCCAGCTACTCATGAAGCTGAGGCAGGAGGATCACTGGAGCCGAGGAGATGGAGGCTGCAGTGAGCCATGATCATGCCATGGACTCCAGCCTGGGCGACAGAGCAAGACCCCATTTCTAAAAAAAAAAAGAAAAGAAAATGCAGAATCTCAGGCCCCACTCTAAGCCAACTGAATCAGAATCTGCCTATTAACAAGATCTCCAGAAGATTCCTGTGGGTATTAAAGTTTGAGAAGTGTGGGAACAAGGCCAAGCTCCTGAGGAAAAAAGGAAGGGCCACTTTGCTACATTTCAGAAGCAGTTCTGCACCAAGGGACACTTTTTAAAAATATGAAGGCAGGGCCAGAGAGAACTGGTCACTTTGTAATCAGCACTAATGGATCTCAAAATGGAAAATGAGGGTCTTCTCTACCTGTACCCGAGGCACAGTGCCCGTCCCCCTCTCCCGACACCCACCAGTGCCCTTGGAGATCTCTGTTCATGGAGAACTTGCTTTTAAATGAGAGTCAATGGACCAGGTCGCGAATCTGTCAGATGCAGGAATTTCTGGTGCTCGTGACTGTTGTAATTAAAATCGTCCAAGTTGACTAAATTGGCCGAAAAGAAACCAGGCCCACGTGACTGCCGTTCAAAGGGGAGCAAAATAGCTCCTAATTTGTTAATTAAAAATATGAATGCACTCCATGCAGAATGACTGCGTGTTAAATTCTATTCAGATTCCATTAGAAAACAAATAAGCTCTGGGCCCTGATTAGAGGGACCCAGCTCCCCCAAATCTGTGAGGATTTGGTTGGGCTTTTTTTCAGAGAACAAATTTAGAGCTTGCAAAGACCTTGCAGAGAAGTCAAATTCCTGGGGAGATTTCTCTGGTAAATCAATCTGGTAATTAGAAAAACACGCCAATAGATTAGATCTGCTCTCTATTTCTTCATCATACTGATGAGACTGGTTCAAAAAAACATACATTTCCAGAGAGACGGGTGAGGCATTTCCTACCTGCTCTGAAATTCATCCACTATGGAAACCCATCTCCTGTGGAAACTGACAGCTTGGAGGCAGGAGGAGGGTAAAAGACAAACCAAAAAAAAAAAAAAAAAGAGCTGATATGAGGGAAGAGGGGGCAGAAGCCACACCTGGTACCTACTTGGCCTGTCCATTTCTGCTACTGGTTGCAAATTGTCTCCCCTACCACTAAGCAGCCATGGGCCAGGCAGCTGAGCCTCAGATTTGGTCTGAGAATAAAGGCTGGGTTGTGTGCTTTCCGAGGGACCTGCCAGCATGTAGGTTCTGCTGTTCCTCAGGCCCTGAGTGTCCCTGAGGCTGCCTCTCTCAAGCTCTCCACTCCAGCTATTCTCCAAGCCCTGCCCACAAAGGGCCGATTGCTCTGAGGCAGTTTGGGGATTACTTATAGCCTGAGGCTGGATTGGAAAGGCTCTCTCCAGAGGAGGGGAGTTAATCTCGGCCTCCATGAATTTTGTGCTTTCCTGAGGCCCAAGGTTTTCTCTAACAAACGGTGGAACCCGCTGGCCTTCTCTTCTCCATTGCCGCCCTGTCCCCTTCTTTCCCTGAATGGGTGGATTCTGCCTACCATGCTGCTCACCACCTAGCCAACATACGGTGTCTTGGAGCAGGCAGGATCCACAATGGGGGCCCAAGCAGAGGCGACATGTCCTGGCACATTAGATGTATCACCTGTTTACCCCTTTGGCTCACTGCAGCCTACTAAAGGCATTTATAATGGGGCAGCTTACCAAACTCTCAAAAGTGAGAAACTGCCCAGCACCTCTGATCACACTGCCCTCACCTGAATGGGGTCAATCATGCCCTCTCCTGGGGGATGCAGATCACCCAGGGCAGAACCTGCCTCCAAGGGCCTTCTGAGCAACAAGTCAGTGTCTGCAGGGAGTATTTCTCTAAAACGGCAGCAGCTCAGGGCTGTGTCAGGATATATTTATTTCATAGACTCACTGGTGTTCTTTCAAGGTGTTGAAACTGTGGTTTTGCCTTTATTAGAATGAATAGTTATTTTAACACCATTTAAAGTGGGTCATCAGAAAAGGTGCTATCTATATGTCTGCTGTTTTCCACCAAGAGAGAAGCTGAGGAACGTGGAAGTCAAGGGCATACGCTTGGAATTAGGCCGACTGGGTTCAAATTGCAGCTTCACCACTTACCATTGAGATGACCCTGGGCAAGTACTTAATGTAGCAGATGCCGCCAGTACCCAGCTTGCATGTACTCAGCACTCACTATTCCCATTCAAGCTGGCAGCTTCTTACTGCAAGAACCTGCAAGAAGCCAAGAGGGCATTCTCTGGCTGTGGAAGCAAATGCCACTTTCCACTGGGCAGGAGGGAGGTGCCAAGCAAGTTGAGACTCCCAGGAGCAGTCTTCGGCCAATGAGGTCAGGAGTTGGAGGATAAATATCCCAGCTTCCTCACCCTTGGGTGCAACAACTCCAAGGTATATTCTACACACTGTCCCCGGGAGTTCTCCAGCAGGATTGAGCTTCTAATGCCTGCAGGAGGAACCTGCTAGTATCTCTCTTTCTTGCTCTCGTCTTTTCCCCTCACCACCCACTTCCTCCTCGTGCTTTTTGGGCTCACCACTTTTCATGTATCACTTGCAAATCTTGGATCAAGGTCTGCTTCTGGGGAAACTCCACCTAAGTCATTTTCGCATTGACTTACCTATAAAATGGAGGCAATCACGGTACCATGCTTATAGGAATTGTAATGAGGATTGAATGGGAAGAGGCATGTAAAGGACTTAGCACAGTGCTTGGCACAGAGGAAACACTCCATAAGTTTCAAAAATTAATACTATTAGCAAATAGACTTAATAATCCAAAAACTTCTTTCCAGTCTCAAAGTCCTCCCCTTACAGTCCCCACCAACCCAATTCAGAGTCTTGTTTATTCATTCATTTATACTTCACACACAAAAAGACAAAAATAAATGTTAGATTGCTTTGAGATATTATAGGGACTAGCCCTCTTGACTTGATCTTTTGGAGGGCTATTTCTCTAGTCCAAATAATGAGATGGGAGGTTCCCTAGATGCCACATGTTTTCCCTGTGGTTCCCTAGCACCTCCAAGCTTGCACCTCTAGGAAGGATGCATGAAGACCACCACCTCTCACTTATTCACTGGAAGAATAGAGAACTGTTGTTGCTAAAACTCTCTGAGACTTGCAAAGTCCAGCCTCTCAATGCTTTTGTGTCCTGCATATCCCCAGAAGCCAGCAGAATCCTGGACAGCAGGAAAACATAAGCCCTGAAGGGTGGTGCTGAGTTCTATGGAGCCCCATCAGAGTTCTAGAACTTCACCACCCCCTCAGCAAACTATACAGCCTAAGCCAGCTTTAGTGCATACACATCCCTGCCTCCCCCAGAGTTCTAGTTCTCCCAACCATTGGCTCTCTTATTTTTTTTATTTATTTATTTTTTTTGGTACCGGGAGAGGGGTACAAACCCACTGGCCCTTTTAATGGGCCAGGCACATGTCACCAACCCCAGTAGAGCTCTTAATCACTTATCCTCATTAACACTCTAGCTATCACTCAGTTGGAAGGGTGTTTCGGTAATCTATTGCCACATGACAAACCATGGCAAAACTTAGTGACTTAAAACAACCACAACTGATTATTTCTCTGAGGAGTCTGGGAGCTGACTAGGGAGATGTTTTGTGAGCTGGGATCACTCACCCAGCTGCAGCCATCTGGAGGCTCTACTGGGGCTGGATGAATGTGCACAATGATCTCATTCATAGTTATATTGGCTGTTGCTGCTGTTAGCGGGGTTGCTGAGGTTCTCCTCCCTGTGACCTCTCCACGTGGCTGACTTGGGCTTCCTCACAGCATGGCTACTAAGTAGCACAAGGGAGCATTCTAGGAAGACAAACTCCAATGCAGGACCACTTATGAAGCCTCCGCATGATGCTTGCTAATGTTCCTCTGGCCAAAGCAAGTTACATGGATGCACCTGCACACTCAGTGTGCCAAGGCATTATATAAGGCCACGAGTACTGGGCATAGCGGTTCATTGGGAGCCAGCAATGTAACACGTTACCACAGAGGGCACAAGCTTCTCAAGGCCTCCTCAGTCAATCACTCACACAGTGTCAACCTCCTAGAATAGAGAATCAAAGAAACCAGAGGTATTCCCTCACTATTTCCCCATGTACCTTTTCCCTGATGGAGCTGACCCACTCAGCCTCACATATTTGGTGAAAAAGCCTGTGAGTTACTGGATCAATTAGGATTCTTCTGTTGAAAGCCACAGAAACTCATTTCAAACTATCTTAAAAGAGAGAATTTATTGGTTCATGTAACCAAAAAGTCAGGAGGCATTGGCTTCAGGTATGGCTAGATCTAGGTGTTCAAATGATACCATTAATATTCATCCTGTCTCTAATCTCCTTTTCATTTATTGGTTCTGCTTTCCTCTGTGTTCATTGTCAGGAAAGCTTCTCTGAAGCAGTGACACAGATATTCCATTGGCAACTCCAGGCTTGTATCCTATAACCTATTACCTTGGAAATTACAGCCAAAAGAGTGCTTCTCTTCTCAAACAGTTCCAACCAATGTCCCAAAATTAGGTTCCACTGACCAGGCTTGTGTCACATGCCTATCTATGAATAAATCACTGTATGGCTAGTGGTTGGCTTCTGCTGATGGGTCAAACCTGGGTCGCATGCTCACCCCTAGAGCTAAGGGTTTGCACATCTGCCCCAACCAAACCTCATGCACTGAAACAGGAAAGAGCTCATTTCTCAAATAACAATCAAGATGCCATTACCACGTAAAGGGGAGGCCAAAACACAAACATCCTTTCAGGTTACAAAATAAATAGCCGAGCTAACAAAACCAACTCCTGGGCCTGCTCTGCATCCTTGCATGTGCTCTCTCATGTAGGCATGTTTTTGACCATTTCAGTGCTCAGAAAGAGTCTTCCCACAGGGAGAGATATAAGAAGCAAAGCTCAAATCAGGAAATTTTCCTATTTGCTAACAACGCTGCTTCCAAGTTCTATAACGAGAAAGGTAAACAACTATTTAAAATAAATGCAGCACAATTGTTTTGTTTTAATTATTATTATTATCATCATCATCTGGTGATTCTGAGTGTGCTATCTAGTCATTTCTGAGACCACCCGTTATCAAGAATTAATTCTTCCCAGGATTACACATGCTCTCTTTCTAATGATGGAGAACACCGCAATGTATCCATATGAAATGCTGAGAAGTGGGGAAATTTCCTGCTGATGACAGGGAACCTAGGGCCACAAGTTCTGTGAACTGTTGTCTACAATGTTAAGCAGGACTGAAGCACATTGTAGCCTAGCAGGGAACCCCAGGAAGTCAAGGACATGACACTTTTCTTCAGCTGGTGCTAGACCAATACCCTCTTAGAGCAGGATGAGAGATAAGGAAAACTAGAAACAAAGAATGTGTGAGTTCATCACAAGATCATCACAAAGTGAGCGGCTCAGAGCACTGCTAGCAAAAGGGGGGTTGGCCCATTCTGCTCAGAAAGTTAAGACTTTGGTCCCCGAAGCTCCCCATGGGGAGCTCTGGAATTGGAATGGCCCTTCAGAGTTGTCCCCATAGAGCTGATGTGACCAGGCCTTTATAGCATCACATCGATTAGTCATCAGACATGACCTGCCCCAGTAAGGGGTGTGACTTAGGGCCCCTACCAATGAAGATGCTGAAGGCTCATTACCACTCCCAGCAGCTGAGCCCACCAGTCCTTCCCTAAAGGGGACCTGGGGGGTACATCACAGTGCCGCCCTAAGTGCTATCATTTGCACCAATCCCCAGAGAAAATACTAGAGATGTAACAGAAACAGTGCTTGTTACTACATCCTTATATGCCACAAATGTCTCCTGTAACATCTTAACCTTCAGGAACAAAAGGTTGTAGCTGAATGTTCTGTCAGAGATCAAACTTGTGTCTTCACCTCTGCTTTATTTAGAGAAGTACAAGGGAATCTCTCGGGTTCCCTTTGAGAACGAGAGTCCTGGCAGAAGCATGACATCCTACCAGTGTAAGTGGAATGGGCCTTCTGTGTTTAAGGATCAAAAGTGGAAAGCCATCAGGTCAGTGTGGGCATCCCTGAAGCCAGCGTGTAAAGGGATTTTTGTGATTTAAAGGCATGGGTCCAGTTGTAGATGATCAAGCTCTGTTGCCTGAAAAAGAGAAAGATCAACCCTTTGGGGTTACAGGACCTAAAGGAGGAGTGTCTGGACCCTCAGGAGCAATAGACGGGGAAGGAGAACAGCTGAGGTGGGGACTTTGGGCCCTAAAGGTAGTGGAGGAGCCTATTGTAGCTTGTTTCAGGCTTGGTTTGTGGCATAGGAGACGGGGAGGCCTGTAGAGATGGGAGCAGGGATCATGAGGCTACCCTGAACAGTAGCTGCATTTCCCCCAGAACATTCCACAAGACCCTCAAGCAGGCAGGCCATCACCACAGCTAGATGCCACCCATGTCTATGCATTAAAAATAAGTCTTATGAACAAGCAAATCTTCCATTGCCCTGGAAGTCACAGGCTGGTTGCTCCTCAGTCACAGTATCAAGCCCCTCTCATTCCATCCCACACCTCCCTGTCCCTGGTAGGTCTGGTTTCCTGGTTTGAGAGGGATTTGGGATAACGTCTCTGCCCAAAAAACCTCTTCTGCTCAGTTTTACCCACAAACCTTTTAACGGGAGATGAGTCTTTTATTCCACAATATAGACATGAAACTTGAATTGCAGATAATCCCAGGGGAGGTAACTCCTTTATCTGAATTTGCACCAAGGTATAAAGGACAATAGAAAGAAGAGTGTCTAAAGGAAAAAGGAAGGGGCACTGATAGAGGAAGGGGAGACGAGTAATAAGGCAGAGGAGTGCTGAATAGAACAGCTGTGATAGATTAAAAGCCATTATTTTGCCTAGTCTTAGCCCTTATTAATACAGAGAGGTACAATCTAATGTGACCTTGTTGGCCTGGACTCATGGTTCTCAAACATGGCCGTACTTTACAATCCTCTAGGGAGCATTAAACAAAAAAAAAATGATGCCTGGACCCCACTCCAGACCAATTAAATCAGAATCTCAGGGGGTAATACCTGAGAATAGGTATATTTTTAAACTCCCCAATCATTCTATAGGACAACCTGAGTTAGTGTATTTGTCAGCTATTGTTGTGATACTCCCACATAACAAACAAACTGCCAATCCCCAGTAGCTTACAACCACAGATACTTGTTTTTCTCACTCACAGATTTGCAGATCAGCTGCAATTTAGCTGATTTCAGCTGGCACTGTTGGACTCCTCTCCAGATTGTAAACTGGGTTTAGATCTGCTCTACTTTGGTCATCCAGACAAATGGCTGTGCAGAAGAAGTTCTCCCCAGGGTGATGGGTGGAGCATAAGAGGCCAAGCCAAACCATGCAAGCACATGGAAAGCCTCAGTGCGCCTCACAGCCATTAACTTTCCACTAGCCAAAGTGAGTCTCACGGCCAAGTCTAGCATCAATGAGGTAGGAAATATAGCTGACTCCAGTAGGAAGAACCACAAAGTTACATGGCAAAGGCTATGGATGTATCATTTCCTAACAGGGAGAGGGTCAGAATTGGAAATAGTAAGTTCATCTATCACAGTTGGGAGCCATTAGCCTACAGGCTAAGGATTCATTCTTCTCCCAAGTGATTTCTGTAAAGAGATCCTGCTATTTATGGGGTTCGGGTTCCCCACTTATTACCTGTGTACCATGAGCAAGTCACTTAACCTCCCTCATCCTTGGTCTTTCAGTGTGTAAAATGGGGATGGTAATTCCTAACCGCCTCTATCAAAGGGCAGGAGAAAGAGGAAACATAAATGAGCGCATATGAGAACACACTGCTTTCTCTCTGCAACATATAAAAGAGTTGAATCAAAAGTCAGGGACACAGTGAATGTTCTGTGTACATGTCTATGTGTGTAATTTAGAGTTCCTAAAGGTGTTTGGAGGTGAGTCAAGAGCCTGAGGCAGGGCCTTGAGCCAGCATCTCTCAGCCTGGCATGGCCTGGAAGGCCAGTGAGGGTCTGCCCTCACCAACCTGGAGGCCTTGACCTAAGGCAACAGATTCTGTTGAGCCATCTACAAGTCTATGAAGCACCTCCCCATCTCTCCTTCCCAGCTGAGGCTTTCATTTTCCTAGCTGCCAGTGTCAGCTGCTGAAGATGTGAGCATCCTTGAGATTCTGAGATGCTGAACGTCTCCCCCTCTTGGGATTGCAACAGAGTTAGTTTCAACCAAGGTCACCTCCCTTCCCATGGACATCTAGCTTCTAATGATAGATGGATGCTGGAGTATAAAGACACTGCCTCCTTGTTCAATTTCAGGACAACTTGGCAGGGATATCCCAGTCCCAGTGGTCCTTGTGGGATCGGCTGACCTTCCAGTGCAATCCCATCCCAGTTCAACTTCTCTGCCCAGTTCAGCCTCCTGTATCCCTTATAGGTATTGATCCCATTCTCCCTGACACAGCTGTCCATCCCTGCAAATCTCTAACCAGAGCCTGCTTTGTGGAGAACCAGACCTAGGACAACACACCATGAGGAATAGCCACAGAATTCTTTCCAGACCAGACTGAGGGCGTTTCACCCTAAATCAGAGACCATCTTGGAAACCCTAGGGCCCGTCAGCCAAAGGGGCCCTCCCCCAGCCAACAAATCTTAGCCACTGGCCACAGACCACAGGTCGTTGGAATGTGTGGTGTGGTAATGTATTGTGTGACATCAGATGCTAGACTCGATCAGAAAAAAAATAGAGTCCTCTTCAATAGAAGGACTCCAGCTGCAGCTAAAGTTGGAGCCCCCAGGACGCCCTTTCCCTGTTGTTTGTCCTGCGAGTGTGTATTTGCGTGTGTATTTGTGTAGTTGGAGTGAATAAATGTTTAAATCAGTGTGTCAGTTATAATTAGAAAGACTCTCCCTTCTTCATCGCGGAACGATTCCTTCATGCTTAAAGCCTGGAATGTCATTTTCCACTGTGAAATCCTTATTCTTCAAGGCCTAGTGCCAAAGTCGGCTTCTGATGCACTTCCCCCACCCAATCACAGCTCCCCATCCCCCAGACTGGAGCCAGTCTCTCCCTCAGGTGCAACCCTGGCACTTGTGAGTTGCACTCACCATCCTCAGCATCTACTCTCCACCCCACAACTCAATCTCCTTGAGGGCAGGGGCCGTGGCCGCTCTTCCCCTCAGTGCTGATTACAGAGGGTGATTAATCCAGACCAATGAACGAAAAATGAGGCTGGGGGAGAAGCCATGGATTCTGGCCATGCCCCCAGAGAAAGCACCCTAACCAGGTGTCTGGGGGTGCTGCCCATAGAGGTTTCCTGGAGCTGTAAGATTCCCAGCATTCAAAAAGGAACAGACTCGCCCCTCCTGTGCCACACCTGGTCCCACCCCACACTTGGTTAGTGACCCACCATGCAAAGTATCTGGTTTCCCCAGAACCTGGGAAAAGGCTGGAGAACAGCTGCCCCCACCCCACCCCAATGTGAAAGAGGGGTGCCCCAGACCTCTCTTCCCTCACTCTTTCTGGACTGGTTAGCTACACAGCTAGTGACAGGCATCACCACTTTGGACTGATGGAGCAATGCGTGATTGAAACTGATCAAGTTATCAACATACAGTTTGATAGGTGTTTGGAGCAGGTGTTAACCTGGGGGAAAAGCCACCGATTTTCACTGGAAATAAGCCTAAGCAGAAAAGCTCACCTTGCTGAAGGAGCTTTCCCTGCCCCCACTGCAGCCCCTTAACCCGCTCCCTTCCCATCCTTGGGGAGGGTCTCCAGGGAAGGCATGAAAGGTGGGAGGAATGAGGCACAGCCAGATCCTTGCTAATCCTCTCTCTTAAAACCGCAGCTGAGGCAGCCAAACGTGCCCGCCCTCTGAAGGGCCTTTCAGACAGTAGCGTGTGTTTGGGAAACCTTATTTTTTAAACCCCCTCACCAGTTCTCTCTCCCCCAGCAAATGAAAGAATCATCGACTCCTAGCCTGGGTTTCAGTGTGCACTGTACTAGGGAAACCCCCCCGGGAAGACAGGCTCCCTGCTGGAGAAATATTCCTCCTGCACAAAGCTCTGCAGCAGACCCCAGATGGGGTCTTGGGCCCCCATCCTTCTGGGGCCTGCATTCCTCAGGGGAGAAATAATTGGCCTGTCTATAGAGCATCAGGATTCAAATAAAGCTTAAAAACGCACGCAGCCCTGCAAATTCTATAAATGTGGAATTACAAACGATGGCCCGCCACCACATACACACACGTGCACACACAGTCCTGAAGGCTACCTCTGCTTTTCTCTGATTGTTTCCCAGATCCACCTGACTCAAATAAACCCACTCTCATTTGAACTGGAGGCAATCAGGGTGGAAAATACCCCGTTCCATTGGTGCAGGTTCAAACTGTCACCATTTGGCATCCTGACACACCGATGTCCCCATCAGCTGTTAACGTCAGCCAAAGGGGCCCTCCCCCAGCCAACAAATCAGAGATTTCATTAACCAGCAAAGCCTCCCGGAAGGATGAGCGACCTCATGTGGGCCTCCCCCCATCTCCCTCACTGCCCCCCTCCCTTCTGCTACACAAATAGGCTCACAGCAACTAGATTGGATTCAGATCTTGTAGATGAAGAAATTCAGATACGACAGCAGCGCCTTGGCAGACCTGGAGCGAGGGCCAAGCCCCACATGGCAGCTGGGCTGCCTCAGTAATAACCACTCGTAATATCTGACAGAAAGAACCCACGCTGGTCATATCCGATCCTGCCACATGAAAAGAAGCATTACACCAGCCTCTCGGGGGCCGGGGCTAGGGGAGAGCCTCTGCACAAATCAGAAACGTTTTCCACGAAGCTGCTATTCAAGGGCTGCAAAATCAACAGGGGCTGCTTTCCTAACATCCTGAGAAATGCTATTATTCTCCGGGCGGTGCAGCTCACAGAACGCAGCAAGGCCAGCTTAACCTGAATTCGCTGAGTGTTTGGCATTTCTGAGCTCAGAGGCCTTGAACGGGTGGGAACAAAAACCCATGCTGGTTGCGGGAGTGAGCTGTGGGGTTCCACAGGGGTGACATTCTAAATATTTAACAATGGAGACAGCCTGGGCCTCTGCCATTCAGAATGAGCCCCAGCCTCAGCCCTGGGGCAGGAACATGGGTGCCTCAGGCTATGGCAAGCAGCCCAGGTGGAAGGGACACTTGGGACAATGACAGAGAAGCATTTCAATACTATAGCAACTGGTAGGGCTATTGGGATGAACCCTGGTCCAGAAGCCCCTCCTGAGCCATGCTAGGGGGTGCCTGCTCACAGCATCTCATTCTTTGGGCCCATGACAGCCCTGAGCCACTCCTCCTCAGCCAAAAGCTTCCAGACACAGGGCCATGCCCTTGCAGAGCCAGGACTACATGATTGAGTCTTTCAAGGCCCGTGCCCACCTGAAGCAGAAACTTACAACTCAAGGCTCCCAGCATGTTTCACCATGGCTGGATTTTAAATGGTGAGCGTCCCTAGACACACCCAACGACCTGTGACAAATACACAAGCAATGGCCCTGTCAATACTCCTTACCACCTCAAATTCTTATCCTTCACATCTTCTCATTGCCACAGCATTGTCCTAGCCAGGAAGAAAGGGCTAGATTCCCCCAGCCCTGTCTCTGTCTCTACAACACCATGGTCCCAGCCCCGTCCTCCTCCTGGCTTAGCCTTGTACATATATGGGGGTCTTAGAGGCCAAAGTCAGTCAGGGACATTGAGTCTCCAAATCTTTACCTTTTTGGTATAAGGCAGCTTTGTCATAGGGAGCCTTGAGACGTTCAACAGGATAAAGCAATCTCCACCCTGCAGTCACCTTGTTTTGTTTTGTTTTGTTTTGTTTTGTTTTTGGAGATGGAATTTTGCTCTTGTCGCCCAGACTGGAGTGCAATGGCATGATCTAGACTCACTGCAACCTCCGCCTCCTGGATTCAAGCAATTCTCCTGCCTCAACCTCCCGAGTAGCTGGGATTACAGGCACGCGCCACCATGCCTGGGAAATTTTTGTTTTAGACGGGTTTTAGCCATGTTGGCCAGGCTGGTCTCGAACTCCTCAGATCAGGTGATCCACCCACCTCGGCCTCCTAAAGTGTTGGGAGTACAGGCATGAGCCACCATGCCAGGTCTGACACTGTTTTTAAAGCAACAGATACTGAACTCATAAATAGCTGTCTACAGTGACAGGTAGTGTATGCTGAAATCTCATGGGCTGGGATGAAAACAAATGAAGTGTATATCATTCACTTCACTTCACTCTTACTCAATTTCCCTGCCAGTAAAATCAGGCCAGTATAGCTTCTGTGTGCCTCAGCTTACTCATCCAGAAAATGGGATGAATAAGCACCCTGCCAATATCACAGGGCTACTATAAGGACCAAATGATATGTGTGAAAGTGAGCCTTGTAAGCTATGAAAATAACATCCCAAATCAGCCTCTAAATAGCTGAAATCCCTGCACAGCTAAAATGCTCTCTCTACCAAGTCTGCCCTAGGCCAGCCCACTATGCCTGTGTTCTCTTGGCCAGTATTGCTCGAGTGCAATTGTCTGACGACAACACAGCCCCAGCACTGGGGCAAGGACCCAACGCAAGACAGCCTCGTCACCTCAGCATTTCTATAAAAAGATTGCTCAGACTCTGGAGCCTGGCTGACAGGCGGGGCTGAGAGGGTATGTGTATGTGTGCATGAGTGTGTGTGTTTGCACGCGCGCACATGCACACATGCACGCAGTGAAATGTTCTTGTAACAGCTGGCGTGGGCCAAGAATCCATGCTCACCCTAAAGCCCCCAGCCCCACTGGCAGGAGGGGAATGGATTCAAGGAAGGATAGAGAGGCTGAGAGAGAGAGCGCGCTGTGCATCGAAGAATAGGTCTGGGCAAAGAGATGTCTGCGGTGCTGGTCTGTCGCTCCGAGCAGCCAACACAATGGACCTCTGGGTGGGCTCAGAGAGACCCCCCAACCCCCCGACCTCCTGCCCGTGACACAGATAAGGACCTGGAGGACTGCTCTGAGCTTCTGTGTGTGCCCTGGGCCAGCCGGCAGCGAGGCCAGCCTGGTGTGAGTGGCAGCAAAGATAAACGGCGGCCGCGCGGGCATTGAATGCCCCGACACAAAAGGCCGCCTCTCCCCGAGTCCCTCTGAGGCCCAGATGGTCAGGGAAGCCCTTTCCCGCCTCACAAAGAGGATCGCTGCGTGTCTTTTTCTTTTAAAATGGAATAAAAAAAAAAAAAAGCCATTGCTCACAAAGGACCTGGATGAAAAATAAACCCTTAAAAAAACCCAGCCTCTCCTCGCTCAGCAGCCCGGCATTTCTTCCGACTGTCAGACTTAGCAGATTGCTTTCTGGAAAGGATCCAATTGGCAAGACCTGCCGCTGTGCAAATGAAATTTTAAAACCCCGTTCCTTGTTGCACTCAAAGAGCTTTTCTCTCTCTGCTTGTTCTACACGGCCTCGTAGAATTATTCTCTTGTCTCTCGTTGTATCAGAAACTAATATTCCCCCGCTTTCCCTCCCCACGTGAGGGGTCCTCACCCCAGCTGGGGATTTGGGTAATCAGGGACGTCTGGAGCACCACTCCAGACCCCCAAGTTGATTCCCCACCTGGGCTTCATCTCACAGAATCACCTACTAATTAGGAGAGAGACTTGCTCCTGAAGAGAATAAACACTTCCATGCTGCCTCCCTCCCTCCTCGGCTCCCCGCCCCCACCTCGGTAATGAGATAAGTGTTTGGGGGATGAGGGAGAGAGGATGACTGGGACATTCTTCACACACAAGGTTTGACACCCGTCAGGCCCGTGACACTAGCTCTGTTTGGCTGGCGTCCCCCTGGTGAAAAGTCAGCAGAAAAAAATAGCCACAGGACTTGTCTGGATTTGACAGGCTGCCTCACAGAGTGATGAACTTGGAGAGATGAAGCCACATGATGTGTTGGAAAGTGTCCCAGGCCTGGGAGCCAGGAGACCTGGGTTCCAATTCCAAGTCTGCCCCTAATAACAGTGTACCAGGCCCTGTGTTCGGCTCCATACATGTGTTCTGTTCTGCTTTCCTTAGAGCTAGTATCACTCTCAGGTTAGACACCTGCACTATGAGACAGGCAAATGTTGCTGAAAACATTGCCTCATGGGGGTAGGTTGCATTACTGGTCCCCACTCCTCATCCTTCCTTGTAGCCATGCCACTGGCCATGAGACTTTTCAGCTCTTCTCATATTTTCTCACCCCTTGATTCTGGGTTCAACCATATGACCTGCTTTGGCCAATGGAAAGATCCAGAACAAACAATACACCCACCAAGTCCAGACCTCAAGAGTCATGGCCAGTTTTGCTCACCCTCTTGTCTCCCTGTCATTCAATGAAAAGAGCTTCTTCTGAGTGACCGCTGCCCCTTAGCCTGAGCCCCAAATGAATACATGTGGAGTAGACTCAATTTACAAATGACCTTTAGGGTAATGACACCCCACCTCCCACTGGTGGCTGCCTATATTTGACATTTTAAAAAGAAGGTACTCACTGAAGCAATCTTGAAAGATGTCTGTTAAATTCCACTGCTGCCCTATCTGGGGAAGGGGTATTAACACCTAATTATTCATTTGTTCACCGCTCATATTTACTGAGCACCTACTACGTGCTGAAAGCTGGGCCAAACACCCCCAGAAAGAAATATGGGCTGCCAGGCCATGACAATGCCATCCTCCAATAAAAGGAGGATGATCAAATAGGGAGAACAGCTTGGCTTCCTTAAAGCAGAGTGGTTTCCAAATCTCTGCACCAGTCACTGAGTTAACCTGAGAAAACTGGTCAAGCATACTGGAAAAGAAAGAATACATCCATGATCAGCTGATCCATCAACACATTAGTTCTGATTTCTTCAGATGTAAGATGTCATTGACTAAGTTAAGACAAGGAAGAAAAGAAAAAGAAAAGGAAGTAAAGGAGGTAAGCAGGATACCATTTTAAAGGAATACATCAAATGTAAATCATGGCATCCTAATTTCAGAAATGGTAAAATGTGAAAAGAAAGTGTGTGTTGTAATACCAGGGAAATTCATTCTCTGTTGTGCTCTAAGTCCACTGTCTGTTGAGAGCACAAAGATGCTTAACACAACTTTGGGGATTAAAGCACAGGATAGGCCAGGCGTGGTGGTTCAGGCCTGTAATCCCAGCACTTTGGGAGGCTGAGGCTGCCAGATCACCTGAGGTCAGGAGTTCGAGACCAGCCTGGCCAACATGGTAAAATCCTGTCTCTACTATAAATACAAAAATTAGCCGGGTGTGGTGGTTCACGTCTGTAATCCCAGGTACTCAGAAGGCTGAGGCAGGAGAATCGCTTGAACCTGGAAGCGGGAGGTTGCAGTGAGCCAATATCGCGCCACCGCACTCCAGCCTGGGTGACAGAGCGAGACTCCATCTCAAAAAAAAAAAAAAAAAAAAAAAAAAAAAAAAAAAAAAGATACTGGGGAGATGCCAGGAATCCTTGTTTTCAATGAATCACAAGGTTTTGCCCAAGTCTCCTGGTGATGTGACATGCCCCATGTGGGCCACCAATAAAATAAGTCCTCTAAGATAGTCTTCACCCAAGAGCCTTCCCACAAGCAGGGGCTATGCCAATTATTCAAGATGATGGGGACCACTGCTTGAGCCATCCCTAAACCAGGGCTTCAAAATCCATCCAACCTGACAGTCCAAATGGCTCATTGAAAGGGAAGTCTATGCCCAATGGCCATGCATGGCCACAAAGTCCACTGCAAGCCAAGAGCCTCTAGAGAGGAAGGCAGAAGGCTGGGGAAATCTTGCACCCAGCAGCTCCCATCCTGGGAAGTTCTGGTGAGTCACAGCAAATGGAGTGGAGACAATGACAAAATGCCAGGACACTTCTGAACAGGCCTCAGTATTCAAAAGTGTCCAGATCTCAAGGGGCAGGATGAGGACAGCGCAGGGCCAGGACTGGAGCTAGCTCAATTTGTCCTGGGAAAAGGCAGTCAAACACCTGGGCAGGGGCCCAGCATCAGCTCCAGCCCAGGCCCTAGAGAGCCAGAACAGTGGGCCATCAGAAGCTCCAAGACTCAGGTAGAAAGAGAATCAGTGGCATCTTGAGGCCAGCATGGGAAGGAGACAGTAAAGTCATATTCATAAGCTATCTAATGCCCAGGTGGAAACTCACAGAGAACTTTCCGCAAACCTGCTAGCTGGTGGGGAGATGGCTGCAGCTGTTTTGCCAGGCTGAGGTCCAGGACTGAACCTGGAGGTAAAGCTCACCATTCATCACAGCCCAGGCAACGCTAACCTCATCCTCCGGCTGCTTCACACCCAGGTCCCAGTTTCCCAGCAAGCCCTTCTCAGGACTGCCCCTCAAAAACAACAACAGTTGGGACATAGGCATCTAGTACTCACAGGCAGAGATGTCCTGGCTATTCGGCTCTTGACCATGTTTTCAGACTGATTAACAGGTAATTACAGTCCTGAGCACCCTACCCTAAGTTCTTCTCACCCCCCCAGCCCTCCCCAGATCCTCCCCTAAGACCCAGGGACCTCCAAAGAAACCAGCAAGTAAACAGTTAAGACCCGCAGAGCAGGCGCCTGTGTCCATTCTAATTGGTCAGGGGCTGTGCCCTCCTAGTTGTTAAATGTTTTGAACATGCCATCTGAGTATATGGCAAATGCCAAGTGTGGCAACCTGTCCAATTAGTCATTGGCCTGGCATTTGCAACAGCTAGGCCTTCCCCAACCACTAATATGAGCAGAATGGCGTCTTCTCCATCCCACTCCCTCTAAAGGAACCCAGCAGGCCTACCAAACTCGTGGTGACCAGGGATCTCTATACCACTTCCCTTCAAGCCTCCCCAACCCACCCTGGTCTCAGCCCCAACTAGATTTTTGGATCTTGACCTAATTGGGATTTAATTTTCTAACTTTAACCTTGACGTTTCTGTAAGATGGTGATAAACATCACACGGCATGCCTAGTTTTTCATACAGCCACTGATCTAAATCATGGGCCAAACACTAAAAGTATCTGAGCAATGACCATCAATCTCCTTCAGTCACCTGCAGGCATTGGGGTGTCTTGCACAAGCTGAGAAATTTCAGCCAGCACATCTGTCATCAGCAGGCCCAGCCCTGCCTGCTGCCACCTCCCTGGGGAGAATCCGTTCTACTTTGTAGGAGAGAAGGATCCTTTAGTTCATGTCAATTGGAGTATTTCCCTGCAATTCCTGACCAAAGGCATCTACTTGATGGTCCTGGATGTTTGAGGCATAGCAGATGGTAAAAAGAGTGTGCTCAGGGAAGGTGATTGAGTTCAAGGCCAGCCCAGCATCTGGGCCTCCTTGGGTGAGTCACAGCTGGGGCAGGTCTACTGTTGAGGACAGAGCTGCTCAAGTTAGGGTCTTCCTACCTCCTCAGAGACAGTCACCTTCTCACTCTCACTCGACCAGACCTGGCTTCCTGAAGAGAGAGACCCTGGGGTGAAGAGGCTGGCTCTGGCATCCTCTTAGAGCAGGATGGTCATACCACAGCTCTGGAGGCTGAAATCCGGCACAGTCTGGTCAGGCCCCTCTTGGAACAGAGGTGGGCAAGATCTTTGGCCACTCAAAGGCCCAGGTGGAGGCCAGATACCTGGCAGAATGCATTATCTTCCTGATTCTGTTAGTCAGGGTTCTCCAGAAAAACAGAATAGGAGATGATAGGCAAATGAAAATAGATGCTCAATATATGCTGAGAGAGAGAGAGAGAGAGAGAGAGAGAGAGAGATTTATCATAAGATACTGGCCCATGCAATTATGGAGACTATGAAGTCCCACAATTTGCTGTCTGCCAGCTGGAGACCAAGGAAAGCTGATGGTGTAGTTTGAAGCCTGACAGCTGGACAGGCAGTGGTATAGATTCCAGTGTGGATCTGAAGGCCTAACAACCAGGAGCACTGAAGGCGGAAGAAGATCGGTGTCCTAGCTCAAGCAGTCAGGACAGGGAGCTTGAATCCAACCTCCCTCCACCTTTTTGTTGTATTCAAGTCCTGAACAGGTTGGATGATGCCCACATACTCTGCAGAGGGCCATCTGCTTGACTTGGTCAACCAATTCAAATGCTCATCTCATCCAGGAACATCCTTACAGGAACACCCAGAAGTAGTGTTTAACCAGCTATCTGGGCATCCCATAGTCCAGTCAAGTTGACATATAAAATTAACCATCACACTGTTGAAGTCAGCTACTGGAGCAGTTAGGAAGGAGAAGTGAGGAGTGTTATTGGTACAGTCTGGCAAACCCAGGAATCACACCATTGATGTCACTGACTGAGCCTGGGGCTTCCTCCTCTAGAATAGCTGAAACTGTCTGCTTCTGAGCTCTTAAGCATCTCCCAAGGTTAAGAACAGATGTTCCCACAGCTGATTCAGGGCTGCAAAGCCTAGGAGTTCTTATTGATTCAACTTGGGGAAACAAACTAAGATGTCATTCAGGCAAATGCCAACACCTCTGTCAAGAGGTCACTTATGGTGACAAGAGAACAAAGTTAAAGGGCTCAAGGGCTGTAGTTGGACTTGAATTTTCTAAAAATTTTAGATGACTGTTATAGAGGACAGTTGGCAGATTGCAACGTAAATAACATTTGATCCTTTCAATCATTTATTTATTCATATTGAGCACCAGCTATGCACCAGGCACCATCTTAGATCCTGAAGATGCAGCAGTGATGTTGGAGTCAGTGACCAGTTGCAGAAAACAGAACCCACTTTTGCTAATTTGAACAGAAAATTATTAGTTGCAGAATCCTTGGCAGTGCTATAGAAACAAGTTCTAGATTGAGGTTTCCGGAACAACTAACTCCCAAATCACACAGCGGGACTGGGCTGTTAATGGACTGCAGGCTCTGCTGTGATAAGAACTTCTCCATGGTCAAAAAGCCACTGTCTTTGCTGTTGGGCCACACTGCCTCTGCCAATACCCTCCCAACAAAACAGATGCCTAGCATGCTGCCTCTCATCATAAGCACATGAATCAGTGTCCAAGTCCAAGACTTGCTGAGTCCTCCAATTGATGAAACCAAAATCACCTCCAGAACCCTGGCTACCTATCACACAAGCCAGTCCACTGTATTTGCCATAAATGATAACCAAAACAGAGCTGATCCCTCCTTTGGTGAGTTTATGTTCTAGCTGAGGAAATGAACATTAAACCTCCAGTTACCTGATTAATAATCTAAGGAGAATTGGGATAAGTACCTAGAAAAGGAAGTATAGAGTGATATCATGGGGAACGTGACCCAATCTGGAAGGTCAGGGGTTTGCCTAAGGAAATGGCTGAAGGTAAAGAAGTTAGTTTGTTGAAGAGAGTGAGTGAGAACCTTCCAGAGAGGGGGAATAGCATGTATGCGCATGGCATGTGCATGTGGCTGGAGATTTGAAGGATGAACAGAAGATTCAGTGCAATGCAGGGAAGGCATTCTCAGCATGTGTAAGAACATGGATGCAGTATATGGCTGGTCAAGAGTGAGCTCAGCTGCTGAGAACAGCCTGTCTGGGCACCATTGAGAGGTACGCACACCCAGAAGTTAGAGTAATAGCTACCACTTACCTCATGCCTACTATGTGCCAGGCACTGGTTGAAGTATTTTTTAACAGTTAACTCATTTCATCCTCAGGACACTATGCTGTTAGTATCCCTGTTTTCAGATGAGGAAACTGAGGCACAGAGCGATTAAGTAAGTGAGGTTTGGGCTGTGTGGCAGAGGACTTTGACTGTCATGGTGAGGACCTCATGGAAGTGTTGTTAAACATTAAAATATGATTAAGAAATATTTTAATTGCTTAAACTAAAGAAGGCAAAGTTCAGTAAGTAGTGAATGAGTGGAACAGTTGAAATATGCTAACGGGGTTTATAGCTGATTCTGCACCTCACTCTTTCCCCATCAGTGTACATCGTCCTAACTCCCAGCTGACAGTACCTGTACCTCTTTGCCTGAGGGCTTCTCTGGTCAAAGGCAGCTCTGTCCACCTATCAGAAGGCCAGATGTGCCATGGAATTACCAGCACCCCAGGAGCAGCCCCCCAACCAGAGACTGATGGGAGGTGGAGGATAAATACCTCTGCTCCCTTGCCTGTGAATGGGATAACTGTGAGGCACATGTTCTACAATAATTCCCGGAGTTACCCTGGGGAATTGAGCCTCAGCCACTCACAGCAATTTGCTTGCTAGCACACCCTGAACTGCTGTCTTCCCTCCCCTGTCCTATATCCCACCCCCTACCCGTGCTTCCTAGGATCGCCTCCCACATAAATCACTTTCACTGAAATCCATGTCAGAAGAGGTGTGACTGAAGAAAGGTATAATTTCCATGTGAGGCCGGTGGGAGGCAGGTATTATTCCAAGTGAGGCGGAGGGTGTGAAGTAACCTGGCCATCATTCGTTTAGGCTGTGGGACTCCTGTCCTCAGTCCCCCTGCCTTGTCAGAATCTTCACCTTATTCCTACACCAAGCCTCAGCCAGCCCTGAGGGCCAAGCATTGCCAGGTGGCCAAGCTGCCTCTGCAAAGGCCACAGAGCTTCTAAGCTCTGTTTGAAGTGGAAACTTGCCTTTACTCCCTCCAGCAAAGGTCACTGGGAAAATGCCACAAAACTTGGCCACTGCCAACTTCCTGTCCCTCCTCCTATCACTGCCCTCACAGCTGGGACCTACAGGGGCCCACTTCATGGGCAGGAAGGAGGCTTTCTTTTATTACGTAAATGGAAGGATTTTGCTCTGGGGTCCTTGAGGGGTGAGGGGCTTATCCCTTTGCTCTCCCCCAAGAGAGTCCTCCATGGGGCCTAATGTGACCATGGTCTGTGCCATAGATTGAATGTTTGTGTCCCCCCTGCAAAATTCACATGTTGAAACCCTACCACCCAAGGTGATGGTATTAAGAGATGGAGCCTTTAGGAGGTGATCAGGTCATGAGGGCTCCACACTCCTGAATGGGATTAGTGTTCTTATAAAAGAGACCCCAGGGAATTCACTAGTCCCTTCCACCATGTGAGGACACAATGAGATGACACCATCTGTGAACCAGGATGACCCTGACCAGGCCCTGACTGGATACCAAATCTGTCAGCACCTTGATTTTGTACTCCCCAGTCTCCAGAACTGTGAGCAAAAAATTTCTGTTGTTTATAAGCCACCCACTATGGCTTTATGTTATAGCAACCCAAAGAGACTAAAACGGTGTGGCCAATAGTATTTTCCAAAGGTAGCCACAGAAACATACGTATCCCATCCACCATGCTCTTCTGACACTGTGACTAATGCTTCTCCCACAGAGGGAGCGGTCTCTGTCCCTCCTCTTGAATCTGAGTAGGGCTGATGATTATTTTGACCAATAGATTATAGTGGAGATGTAACTTCTAAGGCCAGGTCATTCAAATGAGCCAGTTTCCAACTGCTTCTCCCTTTCTCAGAAGCTCACTCTGGGAACCCAGACACTATGCTATTAGGAAGCCTAAATCAGCTTATGGGGAGAGTCCACACAGGCAGGCACAGGGAGAGAACTGAAACCCCCCTGGCCAGCAGCCAGCATCAGCTGCCAGACATTTGAGTGCACAAGCCTTCAGAAGGTCCCAGTCCCCAGCCTTCGGGGCTTCCAGCAGAGACCCCAGACATCATGGAGCAGAGACAAGCTGTCCCTGCATATCCTGTCCAAATTTTTGATCCACAGAATCCGAGTGTAAGGAACGAGTCCTGTTGTTTTAATCCACTAAGTTTGGGAATGATGTGTTATATAATCATAGTAACTAAAACACCAAGCTTCCCAAATTCCCCGAATTGGGTTGGGTTGGGCTGGGTCTGACATTTGTCTGTCACTTTGAGGATACCTCCAGGAAGATATCCTCTGTGTTAGGGTCCTGGCCCCTGCACTCTTTTCCTAACACTATCCCTTGACTCACAGGTCTGAAAGGCACATGCCTAGTGTTTCTACAGTGACATTCTTCCAAAGGAGATGGGGACAGCAATATGTCTGCTATCAGACCACGATGGCCTGATGTTGCTAATTCATAGCCACTCCTTACAGTCTCGCCATGTCTCTTCTTTCCTTTTGACAGTAACCTCAGAACAATACCGTCCAGGACTCATGATCAGGAAGGCAGTTTTCCCTCCTCCTGCCTGATCCATAACACCCCACAGCCCACTTGCCCAGTTCAGGGAGTCCTCCATATCTACAGAAGCAAAGCGGCATTGCTGGACAGCAAGTGTCTGCAGAATTTATTTATTTAGTTGCTCACATCTATAAGTCAGGCCTCTCTCGGGCTCATTCAGATGTTTTTAATCTCCCTTTTGGCTCTTTCCATCTGCGTGGCCCACTCACGCTGGAAACTCTCTTAAATCAGCAATGTTTAGCCCTGAGTCCAGCCCAGCCTTGTGGACAGATGGTGCTTTAGTGGTGACGCTGACAGTGACACTGATGTTGAGCATCCTAACCCATTACCCCTCCCCACAGGCACCTGGCGAAGGGCATGGTCATGTAAACCTGCTCCCTTAGGCTTCCTCCAGCAATGAATGCCAGGAGCAAAAAGCTCCACGATCCTGCAATAGCAAGCAAAATCTCTAACTCCTTTTGAAATTGCTTTTTGCTTGGGAGCTGGGATGCCACTAACTAGCTGTGTGACTTTGGGCTAATCATGTCAACTCTCAAAGCCTCACGCTCCTTATGTGTAAAATATGCCTAGCCCCTACCTCAAAGATTTCATGAATGAATTAAATGAGATAATAAGGCATGCTTATTGAGGTCTCACTACGCTCTAGAAACTGCACCACACCCTCCACATGTAGTATTACTTCCTTCAGTGTGGAAGCCTGTGATAAACTTCTACCAACATAAGCCTAGAAACTGGGCAAATTATTTGATTATGATCAACATTAACTATATTGAAAGGTCTTGAAACAGTGGCTAATCAATTGGGACAGGAAAATACCTTGTAAACAGATTTGTTTTCTTTGTCCTGTGAAAGAAAGATGCACATAACATCAGAAAGGGAATCAACCCTTGTTTTGGTTCTTGAGGTGGCAGCGTGGTGGGAGCACTGAATTAAGAGCATGCCGACCTGGGTTCTCCTACATTTTCCCCACAGCAGCCACAGAAGTGGGCTCCTCTAGTAGCTTTCCATTATGCAGGGGAGACAATCCAATGTCCTCACCACGGTCACTGAGCTCTGTCGGAATTGGTCCCAGCCACGTACCTAACCTCAGCACCCACCACGCTCCCCTCCCTCATTTCATCCCAGCTCTCTGGACCTCTGTGCCATTCCCTAAATGTGCCAAGCCCTCACTTGCCTCCAGACCTTTGCCCTTGCTGTTCACTCTGCCTGGAATGCTCTCCCCAACAATATCCCTGGGTGCACTCTCAGGTATTAAGGCCTCTGCTCAAAGCCTTCTCCACCACCTCTCCTCTTAATATGCTTTTCTTTTTCTTTAGGGTGCTTATCCTGACGTTTACTACTCATCTGTTTGCTTATGTGCTTATTGTCTGTCTTTCTTCCCTAGAATATGAGCCCCCTAAGGACAGGGACTTTGTTTTTAGGCATCATTTCATCCCCAGCATCTGGAATAGTAATTGATACATAGTAGGCGCTCAATAAATACTTGTAATGAGCAAATGGCCTTTCCAAAAGGCTTCAGTTCATTGAATGATTCCCCTTTGCCCTATGAGTAAAGTCTTCCAGAGCCCTCAACATCTGGCCTCTGCATAGCTCTGGTTACCTCCCAACCCCATCTACCCCCACCAGTCACGCACACACACACAGATGCACACACTGAGATACACAGACACATATGCATTCATATGCACCCACACACAGAGATAACAAGTATACGCACTCATGAAACAGACAAAAATATACATGGACTTACACAAAGACACACAGACATGTATATACAGACAGACACAAATACATACACATGAACACACACGAATACACATGCACACGCACAGGAACATATATAGACACATACACAGGTACAACAGGATGGATAGACATATACATACACACAAACACACACAGAAACACACATTAACATGGACAGACTCACACAGAAATGGATATACACATGCATAAACACACAGATACACATATACACACGGCCATACAATGATATGTGTATACACACACATACTAATGTACTATCTTTTGTGGGGTTTTTTTGGAGATTGAGTCTCCTTTGTCGCCCAGGCTGGAGTGAAGTGGCATAGTCTCTGCTCCCTGCAAACTTCACCTCCCGGACTCAAGCGATTCTCCTGCCTCGGCATCCTGTGTAGCTGGGATTACAGGCTCATGCCACCACGCCCAGCTAATTTTGTATTTTTAGCAGGGACAGGGTTTCACCATGTTGCCCAGGCTGGTCTCCAACTCCTGACCTCAAGTGATCCACCTGCCTTGGCCTCCCAAAGTGCTGGGATTACAGGCGTGAGCCACCATGCCCAGTCACATACATACTTTTTAACCTACAGTTCCACAGGCACACCACACTCATGCTCACCTCCAGAATTTTACCATTTTGTGCTTGCCATTCCTTCTGCCCAGCTGTTCTCTGCTGGACAGCTCCTACTCATTCCTCAGGTAAAAGCGCTGACATTGTCCTCCCCAGAAGGTCAGTATTATGTGTAAAATCACAGGCTCTGGAGCCAGATGACCTGAGTTCAAAGTTTGGCTTTGCCACTTGCTAACTGTGTGAGTTTGGACAAGTTACTTAACCTCTCTGTGCCTCAGTTTCCTTCCCAATAAATTGGGATGGTGGTAATAATGCTTACCTCACAGTGTCAGTTTGAGGAGTAAATAAGATAACACATGTCAAATGCTTAGAACAGTGCCTGGCTCATAATGAAGATTAGTTGGCTATTGAGGTTCTATCCTGACCATGCCTAAGTTTGGATTAGGTGCTCCTCCCAAGTGCTTCTTATCATTCGATGCAGCTATCTGTGGGTAGCCTGGATCTGACTGCACTGCAAATGTATGTTTATTGTCTTTTTCCTCACCTGGGCTCAGAAGCTGTAAAAGGCATCCTGTGCACTCAGAGCCCCAAGCCCAGGACCTCCACACCAAGGTGTCCACCAAATATTTCCTGAATGCACAAGTGCCCTTTGATGAGCCATTTGGCTGTCCTGGGACATTGTTTTATCTTCTATAAAGTGAGATCATTGGATCAGAAGTTTTCTAAGATCCTTCCAAGTCAAATAGTCTGCAGTTCTTCAATTCCATGCTTGACCCTCTATTCGAAGAAAAGTTCTTCCTTTACTATACCAGAATCCTAATCGTTATCTTTATGAAAACTCTTTCCAACTCTTCTAGATCTTTTCAAAAGGGAACTTACAAAATGATGGATGTCAAAGGCCCTTAGAAATGAGTTCAATCCTGACCTTTCACTGCGGAGGGGACCGAGGCCAAGAGATTGGAGAAGGCTTGCTCAAGGTCACTCAGCGAGCTAATGGAAGAACCAGAGTCAGACTTCAGGGGTCGTGGTTCACTACACTACTTTTTCTGCACAAAAAGTATGATTTGGGGAGATTTCTTTATCAAAGGCATAAAAGTGAAAACTAGCAAGTGTTGGATGGAAATTTGAGAGAGGGGATGATTCCTATCTCTTTAAAGTATCACTTGGGGCTTTTGCTATAACAACACATAAAAATAACACCAGCTAATGGATGTAGTGAATTCCTGCCCCTGGCTAGACATTGCACTAAGCACGACACACTTTTCTCACTTAAACCTCCAAACAATGCTATGAGAAAAGTACCCATTTTACAGATGACAAAGCTGAGGCTTAGAAAGGCAAAGTAACTTTCCCAAAGGTACCCAGGTGGTAAGTGGTAGAATGAGGCTCTGATCCAATGTGGTGTTGTGATTTCAGCTCCAGAAACCAAACTGCATACCAGCCCCTCCTATCAGAATGTTATCAACACATCCTCTCAAATTAAGTCAACATTCCCAGACAGACTGATGCATTTAGCACAAACAAGTTCACATAGCAAAGTGTGGGCTGAGCATTTCTGTGCTATAACTTTTTCTCTTCTTTTTTATGATGACTTGCTGTGTAGGCAATGTGCATGTTCAAAGAAGTGGATTATAGAAGATATAGGTTGTATCAGTCAGCTACTGGTGGGTAACAAAAACCACCCCAGCACTCAGCAGCATATGACAGTAAGCATTTGTTCTCATGCCCACAGGCCTGAAGGTCAGCTGTATGTCTGCAGATCAAGTGGTCTAGGCTGGACTGGACTCCAAGCTGTGGGTTCAGATTAAGCCTCCCCACATGTCTCCTCATTCTTCTGAGACCAGTTGGCTCCCTGGGATACTTTTCTTATGATGATGACAGACATGCAAGATGACAAGTGGAAACCAAGGATACTACTTAAGGGTTAGGCTTGGGAATGGCAGGCCATCACTTCTCCCTACATTCCAGTGGCCATAGCAAGTTATACAGCTAAGCCTAGCATCAGTGGGATGGGAAATAGGCTCATCTCTAATGGGAGGAATGGCAACTCTCATGGATAGAGAGAGGAATCGGAAATTGGAAACAGTTATGCAATGTAGTGCATGGGGTCATTTAAAGCTTTTAAAAAGATAAGAGCATCAGCATGTTTCTATTTTGTGAAGATTGGGGGAGAAGGGAGGAGGAAGGAAGGGAACCAGTGTTACCTTTATTTCAAATGCTGGGACAAGATTTCTCAGTTTATTTTGAATTCAGGTCCAAGGTTTCCATGGAGGGCTGAAAGATGCAGGGAGGCTTCTGGACTGAACAGGGGACATAGGAACAAGCGACTTCCTGAAGTGTATTCCCAGACTGATTAGTACAGCAATTATTGCCATCAAATCAGAGTTGCATTCGGCTTGCCGCTTGTGTGTCATGAAGAGCTGTGGTACTTCCAGGGAGCTTACAGGGAAGCAGGAGGTCAAATGCAGACAGCCCAGACACCTCCATGTACCTGAAATGATAACCAGATGGCCATGCTGCCTATTTTGATGGCACCTCTCCTCCCTAATGTTTCTGCAGCTCCTCCATCTCCCCTTCTCCCTCTTGAGCTAGCAGGGGGGAAATTCCACCAATACAGGACTGGGAAATGAAGTCAATGAGTCAGCTGAGCTCTTCCTGCCCCAGGTGTGTTGTCTTTCTCACTGCCTGCTATCCTCCCAAACAAACAAGCCACTCGCTCTCTCTCAGGCCTCTTTCCCCACTTGTAACTACTGGTAAAAATCCTCCTTATGCCCTGCCCAGGAAATAGGAGCCATGTGGGCTGCGTGAGGCAGTAAAGTGTTTCTGAGGTGGCGATGAGGATGGTTCTGGTCTCTGCCTTGGAGTCCGGCAGGCCTGAACCAAATCCATCCTCACCACTGTCCAGCCTGGTGACCTCTCTAAGCCTCAATTTTCTCATCAAGGAAATGATCCCCATGGTGATACCCACCTCATAGAAATGCGGCAAGGGTTGCATGAGAAAGAACTGGACAGTGGCTGGAACAAAATTATACTCTGAAACTCATAGCTATTATCATCATATGTCTCCTAGACTTATGATGCTTGGACTGAACACAGTCTGTGGGTGTGGAAGATTTCAACATCAGCCCTGCCAAAGTGCAGCTTTGCCAATGGGCCCCCCAGAAGCTAATTCATTCATCCATCAATCCATGAATCCATCCATCCCTCTCTGATTCATCCATTTATCCATCTCTGCATCCATCCATCCACCTATTCATCCATCCCTTCAATAATTTTTGTTGGTGGACCACTATATGCCTAGAATCAATCCAGACACTGGGGAAATATGAAGAAATGTAGAACACAACCCATCTCTCAAGTAGCTCCCTGTCTAGCAGGGCATCAATGCCTTCAAGCCTAGCACAGTGAATCTAAGAGATGGGAAGAGCCTAAAGGTTCCTGGCTCAACTCCCACCCAAGGCCAGAGGGCCCCTGCTCTATTCTCGACAGACCCAGCCTCTGCTGAAGCAAGCCCAGTGACTGGGGACTCAGAGCCTGACCATGCAGGCAACCATGTCTTTTCAGTTCTCTATGTGAGAAAAACATCTCTGTCTGACTTGGAGCTGAAATGTAGCTTCCTGTGATGTTTGGAACATTCGCAGGCAGTTGTCCCATCTCCCCTGAGCCTTCTATTCCTTGAGCCAGACATTTGAGTTCCCTAAATGGCTCCTCGGATGAAACCTCACTAGGTGCCAACTCCTTCCCACAACACCCATTTTGTGTAAAGTGACAACATAGGGAAATTCACAAGACATGACATTGACCAGTTTGCTAAACCTGTGCTTTCTTGGGTGTTCGCAGAACACTAGGTCCACAGAGCTTAAGTAAGTTGCAGGCTCCAGCAAAATAAGTGTTCATTGGCCATTCCAGTTGAGAAACTCTAGGTAAGCAAAACCAACAAGGTTCTGTTACTGAAAAACATCATAAAGCTTTGAAAGGACTTGATATGGTTTGCTCTGGGTCCCCACCTAAATCTCATCTTAAATTGTACTTCCATAATTCCTGCATGTTGTGGGAAGAACTCGATGGGAGATGGTTGGATTGTGGGCGCAGTTTCCCCCATGCTGTTCTCATGGTAGTGAATAAGTCTCACAAGATCTGATAGTTTGATAAGGGGAAATCCATTTCACTTGGCTCTCATTCTCTCTCTTTGCCTGCTGCCATCCACATAAGATGTATCTTGCTCCTCCTTGCCTTCCACCGTGATTGTGAGGTTTCCCCAGTCATGTGGAACTGTAAGTCCAATTAAATCTCTTTCTTTTGTAAATTGCCCAGTCTCGGGTACGTCTTTATCAACAGCATGAAGACAGACTAACACAGGGCTCATGTACACCGTGACTGCCCAAAAGGTGATATAGAATACTGCAGATCCCCAAATCTCTTGATCCCAGGACTTGACTCTGCTCATGGAGCATTTCCTGGAGCCACTGTTCCTCAGAGGACTCTTTAAAAAAGGAAAGTAGTGTTTTTAAAATCCAGATTATGAGCACACAGGCAAGAAATATAATTCTGAGTTGGTACAGAAGTCATCATGTCTTGCGTACACTCACCCAGGCTTTACATATCCTTGTTTTCTGGCCCTAACTTCCAATCGTCAGCACTGGACATCTGTCTGAGAGCCTTGCGGCTATCAGAGCCCACCATGCCTCTGTCTGCAGCAGGCTAGAATTTCTAGAAGCCTAATGACCTCTCCCCGGGAGCAGCTTTCAGCCAATGACTGACAGCCCAGCTCCTCCATTGGTTGAGATAACTCTAAGGTGTATCGCCTACAGTCTCCCAGAGCTCCAAGCGGGATCAAGCCCCATTTGCCCACACTGCTAACTGACTTGATAACACACCCTTTGTTGGCTCCTTCCCTTCCCTGCCTCAATTCTTCACTCCCCTACTGGCTTTTCCTGCCATCTCCTGCTGAACAATAATTTACATTCAAATCCCTCTCCATGCTCTGGTTCTGGTGGGACCCAAACCACAGCAGTGGTCTGGGGAGCTTTCTCTGGGATATCGGGGCTTGAGCAGAAAGGAAGAGGATGTCTCTGATGGAGCTAAAGAAGAAGGAGGGAGAGAGAGAAAAGGGGTGTGTAGCAAGGGCAGGCCTGGGTGCACCCTGCTCCTGCTCCTGCTCCTGCTCCTCCTCATCCTCCTGCTCCTTGATGCAGCCATCCTCACTGCCTCTCATCTGCCCTGAGTGACCATGGCTTCTCTCTCTCTCTCTCTCTCTCTCTCTCTCTCTCTCTCTATCATGTCTATCCTGTCTCTCTCTCACAGGTCTCTTCTTTCTGTTTGTCAGTCTCAGTCTAACACCTCTCCTATCTCTGTCTTTCTGTGTCTCCTGTCTGTTTCTAACAATTCTCTCCTCTCTCTCTCAGGTATTTTCTTTCTCTCTTTCTCTAACATGTCTCTCCTGTCTCATGTCTTTTCTGTCTGTCTCTCTCTAACATATCTCTCCTGTCTCTCTCTCTCGTCTTTTCTTTCCCTGTCTCTCTCACATCTCTCCTCTTTCTCTCTTGTCTTTTCTGTCTCTCTAACATATCTCTTCTTTCTCTCTCATGTCTTTTGCGTCTCTCTAACATATCTCTTCTTTCTCTCTCATGTCTTTTGCGTCTCTCTAACACATCTCTCCTGTCTCTTTCTCTCATGTCTTTTCTTCCTCTCTCTCACATCTCTCCTCTCTCTCTGCCTCTCTCATGTCTCTCCTCCCTCTCTGACAAGTCTTTCTTCTCGCTTTCTCTCTCCTGTCTCTAACATGTCTCTCCTGCCTCTCTCTCCCAGCCTCAATTTCCCCACTGCTTGAGGATTCCATCTGGCCAGGGTAGAGGAGGACTCCAGACAAAGAACCGTCCGAAATAGGAGAGGGGTCTCTTGGGCACATAAATCACTCCGCGGCTCAGAGGCCTGGAGCTCCCAAGCCCAGAAGGTAATTCCCAGGGCTCAGAATAACTTGGCAAGCTGCTCCCAAGTCAGAGCAGGACTTGGGGCGAAGCTTCTGGGTTGCTTTTCTCCATGTTACTATGGGTGTAACCTTGATCCCTCTGCCGACGTAAACAACGGGGTCTGAATTATTTGGTTTGGAAACGGAAGAGGCCCTAGGGAGGTAAAGCGCCGCAGTAATAAATGAGGAGCAGAGACAGCTGTGCAGAGCAGGCCCGCTTCCCCTCCATTAGCACAAACCCGGGGCATCTCTAAAAGCTAAAAGGCATCACTCTTCTCTCCCGATAGCAGGGACCAGAGTTGCAGAAGCCACAAATCACTAAGCAAAGTGCAGAAGAATGTTCACCATTTCTTGGAATGGAAATAATAATAAATAATAATAATCTGCTCTGTGTATTTAGCCAAGACATGTTCTCCAAGGAGCTTTGTGCTCAAATTTATCATTGAGTCCCCAGGGTCTGGATATTTTTTAATTAAAACTTTTATTGGGGGAAACATACAAATAAAGAGTCAACAAATGACTCCCTGAAGTGAGTTATGTGGAGGGTCACCATCTTACATTTCTTTAGCATTTGTCTTTTTATTCTTTTGCCGTCTGGATGCTTGCAGCCTGATCAGTCCTGCTATGTTGCCTGTTCATCGCATAAAAAATTAACCGTAAGTACCTGTACTGGATGCCCTGAGAGAGAGAAAAGGCGTGAAAATACATTGAGCATCTCCTAAGTGCCAGGCGCATCTGATACACATTATATTCTTAATTCTCATTACAACCCCGGGAGCTACCATTTAAGTGATTACTGTGTGTCTGCTAAGTGCTTTCGATGCATTACCTCATTAAATCCTCACGAAGTCCTCTGATGTGAGTTCTTTTAGTGGCCCCATGTTTCAGATGAGGACATTGAGGCTTAGAGAGGCTAAGAAACATGAGAAAACTCTCGCAGGTGGAAGCAGGCTAGAACCTGGGTCTGCCTGGCTCCGGGACCCTAGTTTGCCCTGTGAAGGAGGGGAGGGGAGAGATAGGAGAGGAGGACAGAGTATGGCCGCATGCATCACGTTCTCCCAGAAGTGGTGCTGAGTCAAGGGTTTGGGGGCAGGTGAGTTAGTAAGGAGGCACTCCCAGGAGGAACCAGTAAGGGATGGACGAGTAGAACAGGAAAATGGAGCAAGGCAATCGTGGGTGCAAACTCAAAGTCCCACCCCATCCTCATCTGGCAGGGGGCCTCTGGAGGGTAAATTGCACCCCAGAGTTTGTCCTGCCTCCAGGCAATGGAGCTGGGTTTTTAACTCCCCATCAGTCACTGGCTATGGGTACCCTGGGGTGGGGCACAGGGGTAGGAAGGGGGACAGAAAATTCCTAGACACCGCCAGCTCTCCATACCTTTGAGGAGGTTGCAGCTATCGGCAGCAGAGCCCCCTGATGTTGGGAATGGGCCCACAGGCCTGGCACAAGGAATCCAGCAATGTGTGCAACACTTGGCGACCTCACCAACAAAGATCCACCTGCGTAGCCAAGATGTGGATAAGGCTCCCATTCTTCAGCATGTGACCCTCCTCTTACCCATATTTATGGTGGATTGAAAAACCCTGGGACTGGGCCATTCTGTCCTGGACATAACTGTCAATAGCCTGCCCCTAACAACAGGAGCCCGAGATACAGACCAACCTGGCCAGGGCTGAGGGAATGAAGCATGGGCTCTTGACCCAATTTAGCCAACAACCAAGCAGATGGTCTCACTAAGAACTGTGCCTCAGAGGTGGGGCAGGTCCTGCCAGGTCCTCTAGACTTGCAGCCACCGCTTAGCTGACAGCATGTGCAAGCAAAGGCAGCCAGGAGCCTGAGGGCAGAGACACACACACACACACACACACACAGTCCTATACTCATAATCCAAGCTCTCTTCCTCTCTCTTCCTCTCTCTCACACACACACACCTCTCCCAGCTAGCCTGCCAAAGAACAGAAAAAAAAAATCAAAACACACATTTACATGTTCCATATTTCTACATGTTGATAGGTGTCAATAGCCATCAGTGGAATCAACCGTCTATGGTGGGGCACTAAGGAGGTTTCTGCTGCTCTGCTGTTGCAAACAAATAATGTCAAGTGAAAAAAAAAAGCGCAAATTACAAAAGACCATGAACAAGATGCTACCTTTTTAAAATCTAAAAGCATAGTGTATATGGTTTCTGGATTCACCAGCCCCAGGATGATACTGATCTAAAGAAAGGATACTGATCTAGAAAAAGGGAAGAGGAGATGGAGTTTTAGCTATATTTGAAATTTTATATTTTTTTAATATGTGAAAGAGCAAATTTGGCAAAATGTGAACACTTGTCTAACCTCCATGGTAGGTTCGTGGGTATTTTGTACTATGCCGGTACATAATTTTCTATCTTCATAATGCTTCTTAATCTTAAATAATGTTTTCATGATTTTGAAAAGTTCAACTAAAACTGAATGTTGGTATACCCTATGACCCCACCACTCTACTCCTAAGTATGTACTAAGTGGGATGTGTTCACGAGCTTACCAAAAGACATGCACAAAAAATATTCAGCCCAGGGCTATTTGTAATATTCCCCCCTGCCCAGATACCTGCAAACCACCCCAGTGCCCATGAACAGTGAAAGGGCTAATAAATCATGGTGTGTTCATGCGAGAGAATCCTATACTGACATGAGAATGATCCAACTACAATGCTCAGCAACAGGAATGGAGCTCGCACACATTATACTGAGCAAAAGAATCAGACATGAAAGAGCTCATAGTGTATGGCTCCATTTAGATGTACTTCGAGAGCAGGAAACTTTTCCAATACTCTGTTGTAGAAGTCAGGATCGTGCTTACCCCCGAGGCAGGTAGGGACTAGAAAGGGGAATAAGGGGTCTCTGAGGTGCTGGTCACAGTCTCTTTCTCCATCTAGATGTCATTACGTGGGCATGCTCAGTTTGTGACAATTCATCAAATGGGCGTGTATGTTATATGCACTTTTCATTGTATGTGGTATTTGAATAAAATCTACATTAACTTTTTTTTTCAAAAGTAAAATTAGGGCAATATAATGCTCTCTGACCAGACTATCACATGAAGGTCGTTGTCCACCATTAATTTCTCAGCTCGGATTAATCTATTGATCACCACTGTTGTAACATACTCAATATCGGACATGAAATTATCGACCTGGAATAGCCTCTAAATTGCCGCAGTAATGGGGGGTGGTGGGTGAGAGGTTGTGTTAATGGTATTTCACAGGAAGTATATTGCCTCTCTTCATCCTTCCAATGGAATGTCCATTTTTAGCCCTGACCCCATCAGAAAAGAACTCATCCTGCCCCCAAAGGAAACTAAAGCACCCCTCCCTACACTGGACCAGCCACAGTTGGGAATCAAGTGCCCAAGTGAGAGGAGGCACTGCTGAAACAGCTAAAGGAAAAAGCCAGCCTTCCAAGTCTTTGAGAAAACAGACTTCCTCAAACATCACCCACTGACAAAAGCCTGGGTCTAGCAGGACCTTTGAGCAGGGGCCTAAGCAAGACAGCAAGCCAAAGGCATGCAGCCCCAAGAGATGAAAAGGGCACATATATAGTGCATATGCCTCCCACCTCCCTGCCAAGCACCTGGCAGACATCACGAATCAATGAAGGCCCTTATACCTAAGAAACAGGACCTCACAGCCCTTCTCCACACCCCTCTGGGAAGCCTGGAAGAAGAAGGTCTAGCAGAGAGGAGAGACTCTTCCCGGGGTTACATGGGCTAAGCAAGTAGTTGGGGGTCCTATTAATTGTGTGATGAAGAGCAGTTAGACTTAGCACAACACACTGTGGATTACTCTGGGTTCGATGTATAGATTTATTCTTTTAATTGAATGGTAAACATATATGATTTTTATTTCAGAAGGCAGACTGTTGTCTTTCTGTGGTCCTATGGTACTCTTCTGAACTATTGTTACAGTTACATAGTGGGCAGCGGGACCTACATCAGCAACCAGGTGCATGCACCCTTATCCCATAATAGGGACAAGTGGGAAGAGGAAGAAGCTGGGAACTTCTGTTTTATAATTGTGCACAAGCTAGACCACGGCAGGATGCTGAGGCCAACCGACTCCTTAAAGGTAAAAAAATAATGCCTCTCCTGCGTGGAGAACATTACTGAAGGAACGGGTTACCAAAGGATAGGGCTGCCGTATTGCACATGGATACACCATTCCCATAGTATGTTTTGAGATTTGCTTTATCTGGAGCTGTTGACATGGCAGCTCTGCCCACAAGTAACTGTGGGAAAGGTTGCCCACAGCTTGCTCCCTGGGGGAGGGCAGAGGACCCTGGGAAGAGTCATCAGTCTGCAGGCCAGGATCAATCGGCCCAGCAATAAAGGAAACAGAGTTGTGTCTCCCATTCCACTGTTGTTTCCTGTGTGTCCAGCTTCCCAGACAGGGGAGAAATCAGGCCCCCAGGCCTCTTCTGCAACCCCAACAGATTCTGAAGCTTGGCTGCAGGCAGTTCGGGGAGTTGCCGAAGAGCCTGCAGACAGCAATCTATTATCACCTCCCTACCCTGGGAGGACTGACAGCCACACGCAGCCACAACGTGTCTCCTAGGCCAGTTGCTGATGTACCCCGTGGCTCAGATCCAACCATCAAAATGGCTTTTTTCCCCATGGCTGAGGTGGCAGACAGAGCCTTCCTCTCCTATGGGGAGGGTGAAATGGTGACTAGGTCACTGTTAACCCTGCATTTAACCCAACTGCGCTCTTGGCATGTCAAGCCCCATCTGTATTCATCGCAGCGCTGCCTGCTCCCTGAGGTGACTGCGGTATGCCAGCTCATCTGCCTCCACTTAGCCCTCCATTCCTCACTCAGCTCCTTGGGGACACCCCTTTCCTCCCCCTCATCCCCACCCTCCTACTGCAGCCCAGAACTGGACCGGAAAAAACTTCTAAGGACTTTGCAAATTTGCATTCAATTTCATTTTCTGATTTTAGATCCAGATCCTTTCATCCATTTGTTCTGAGATTACAGAATGAATTACAAGCCTCGGACCCTCTCTCCAGACTGAATGTCCCAAAAGTGAGCAGATTGCTGATGCAAAAGGGGGCAGAGGGGTAATTGTCCCCAGAAGCAGAGTACCAGGCATTTTCTGCCCTTGAGGCAGTATCACACTCCTCAAAACTGAATATCTTTCTTAAAGTCACTAGGAAGGGTGCAATTAAGAAGAGGTGATAAGTGAGGTCAAGCCATGATCTGGGCAAGGGCCCACACGTGGAGCTGGCTCCCAGAAAGCATTTAGCATCATACCAGTACATTGGGGCTTTGATTTGTTTCTAATTGGGAGCCCTTGAAAGTTCTTGAAGAAGGGAGTATATAAGCAGAGTGATATTTTGGCAAGGCATGCAAGAGAAAAGTTTCGAGATAGAGGGCTGGTTAGAAGTTCTGCAATAGCTCAGAAGAGAGAGGAGAAGGACCTACTCACAGCAAAAATCCAAAAAGTTCCAAGAGGTAGGGGCAAGACATAAGGTTCAGCATGCAAAGAAGCCAAGGCGTGAAGATTTGGTAAGATGGCCAAATAGGAACAGCTCTGATCTGCAGCTCCCAGCGAGATCAACACAGAAGGCAAGTGATGTCTGCACTTCCAATTGAGGTACCCAGCTCATCTCACTGGGACTGGTTAGAGAGTTGATGCGGCCCACATAGGGTGAGCCAAAGCAGAGTGGGATGTCGCCTCCCCCGGAAAGTGCAAGGGGTCAGGGAACTCCCTCCCCTAGCCAAGGAAAGCCCTGAGGGACTGTGCCGTGAGGGACAGTGCATTCCCACCCAGACACTATGCTTTTCCCACAGTCTTCGCAATCAGCAGACCAGGAGATTCCCTCAGGTGCCTATACCACCAGGGCCCTGGGTTTCAAACACAAAACTGGGTGGCTGTTTGGGCAGACACAGAGCTAGCTACAGGAGGTTTTTTTTTTTTTTTTTTTTTTTTTTCATACCCAGGTGGTGCCTGGAATGCCAGCGAGAGAGAACCGTTCATTCATCCGGAAAGGGGGTTGAAGCCGAGAAGCTAAGTGGTCTAGCTCAGCGGATCCCACCCCCAAGGAGCCCAGCAAGCTAAGATCAACTGACTGGAAGTTCTCGCTGCCAGCACAGTCTGAAGTCAACCTGGGACACTCAAACTTGGTGGGGGCAGGGGCGTTCGCCATTACTGAGGCTTGAGTAGGCGGTTTTCCCCTCACAGTGTAAACAAAGCCACTGGGATGTTCTAACTGGGTGGAGCCCACTGCAGCTCCGCAAAGCCACTGTAGCCAGACTGCCTCTCTAGATTCCTCCTCCCTGGGCAGGGAATCTCTGAAAGAAAGGCAGCAGCCCCAGTCAGGGGCTGATAGATAAAACTCCCATCTCCCTGGTACAGAGCACCTGGGAAAAGGAACAGCTATGGGCACAGCTTCAGCAGACTTAAACGTTCCTACCTTCCAGGTCTGAAGAGAGCAGTGGATCTCCCAGCACAGTGCTAGAACTCTACTAAGGGACAGACTGCCTCCTAAAGTGGGTCCCTGAAGCCCATGCCTCATGACTGGGAGAAACTTCCAAGCAGGGATCAACAGACACCTCATACAGGAGAGCTCCAGCTGGCATCTGGCAGATGCTCCTCTAGGACGAAGCTTCCAGAGGAAGGAACAGGCAGCAATCTTTGCTGTTCTGTAGCCTCTGCTGGTGACACCCAGGCAAACTGGGTCTGGAGTGGACCTCCAGCAAACTCCAGCAGAACTGCAGCAGAGGGGCCTGTTAGAAGGAAAGCTAACAAGCAGAAAGAAATAGCATCAACATCAACATAAAGGACATCCACACAGAAACCCCATCCAAAGGTCACCAACATCAAAGACCACAGGTAGATAAATCCATGAAGATGAGGAAAAACCAGCGCAAAAGGCTGAAAATTCCCAAAACCAGAATGCCTCTTCTCCTCCAGAGAATCACAACTCCTTACCAGCAAGGGAACAACACTGGTAAGAGAATAAGTTTGACAAATTGACAAAAGTAGGCTTCAGAAGGTGGGTAATAACAAACTCCTCCAAGCTAAAGGAGCATGTTCTAACCCAATGCAAGGAAGTTAAAAACCTTGAAAAAAGGTTAGAAGAATTGCTAACTAGAATAACCAGTTTAGAGAAGAACATAAATGACCTGATGGAGCTGAAAAACACAGCACAAGACCTTCGTGAAGCATACACAAGTACCAATAGTAGGATCAATCAAGCAGAAGAAAGGATATCAGAGATTGAAGACCAACTTATTGAAATAAAGTATGAAGACAAGATTAGAGAAAAAAGAATGAAAAGGAATGAACAAAGCCTCCAAGAAACATGGGCATGTGTGAAATGACCAAACCTATGTTTGAATGGTGTACCTGAAAGTGATGGGGAGAATGGAACCAAGTTGGAAAACACTCTTCAGGATACTATCCAGGAAAACTCCCCCAACCTAGTAAGACAGGCCAACATTCAGATTCAGGAAATACAGAGAACACCACAAAGATACTCCTCAAGAAGAGCAACCCCAAGACACATAATCGCCAGATTCACCAAGGTTGAAATGAAGGAAAAAATGTTAAGGGCAGGCAGGTGTGGTGGCTCATGCATGTAATCCCAGCACTTTGGGAGGCCGAGGTGGGCCAATCACGAGATCAGAAGATTGAGACCATCCTGGCTAACATGGTGAAATCCTGTCTCTACCAAAAATACAAAAAATTAGCCAGGTGTGGTGGCAGGTGCCTGTAGTCCCAGCGACTTGGGAGGCTGAGACAGGAGAATGATGTAAACCCGGAAGGTGGAGCTTGCAGTGGGCCAAGATTGTGCCACTGCATTCCAGCCTGGGTGACAGAACGAGACTCTGTCAAAAAAAAAAAAAAAAA
>NW_012102132.1:1204664-1205689 GCF_000951045.1 Mandrillus leucophaeus
AAAAACAAAAGCAAGGGTTGTAATCCTAGTCTCTGATAAAACAGACTAAACCAACAAAGATCAGAAAAGACAAAGAAGGGCATTACATAATGGTATAGGGATCAATGCAACAAGAAAAGCTAACTACCCTAAGTATATACGCACCCAATACAGGAGCACCCAGATTCATAAAGCAAGTTCTTAGAGACCTACGAAGAGGCTTAGACTCCCACACAATAATAGTGGGAGAATTTAACACCCCACTGTCAATATTAGATGAATCCATGAGACAGAAAATTAACAAGGATATTCAGGACTTGAAATCAGCTCTGGACCAAGCAGATCTAATAGATATCTATAGAACTCCCCATCCCAAATCAACAGAATATACATTCTTCTCAGTACCACATCGCACTTATTCTAAAATTGACCACATAATTGGAAGTAAAACACTCCTCAACAAATGCAAAAGAGTGGACCAATTATAACAGTCTCTTGGACCAGGGTGCAATCAAATTAGAACTCAGGATTAAGAAACTCACTCAAAACCGCACAACTACATGGAAACTGAACAACCTGCTCCTGAATGACTACTGAGTAAATAATGAAATTAAGGCAGAAATAAATAAGTTCTCTGAAACCAATGAGAACAAAGACACAAGGTACTAGAAGCTCTGGGACACAACTAAAGCAGTGTTTAAAGGCAAATTTCTAGCACTAAATGCCCACAGGAGAAAGCAGGAAAGATCTAAAATCAACACCCTAACATCACAATTAAAAGAACTAGAGAAACAAGAGCAAACAAATTCAAAAGCTAGCAGAAGACAAGAAATAACTAAGAGCAGAGCAGAATTGAAGGAGATAGAGATGTGAAAAACCCTTCAAAAAATGAATGAATCCAGGAGCTGATTTTTTGAAAAGGTTAACAAAATAGATAGACTGCTAGCCAGGCTAATAAAGAAGAAAAGAGAGAAGAATCAAATAGACACAATAAAAAATGATAAAGGGGATATCACCACCAATCCCACAGAAATACAAACTACCAT
>NW_012102132.1:1205849-1207177 GCF_000951045.1 Mandrillus leucophaeus
AAAAAAAAAAAAAAAACAGGACCAGACGGATTCACAGCTGAATTCTACCAGAGGTAAAAAGAGAAGCTGGTACCATTCTTTCTGAAATTATTCCAAATGATAGAAAAAGAGGGATTCCTCCCTAACACATTTTATGAGGCCAGCATCATCCTGATACCAAAACCTGACAGAGACACAACAAAAAACAAAATTTCAGGCCAATATCCCTGATGAACATTGATGTGAAAATCTTCAATAAATACTGGCAAAACAAATCCAGCAGCACATCAAAAAGCTTATCCACCATGATCAAGTCGGCTTCATCCCTGGGATGCAAGGCTGGTTCAACATATGCAAATCAATAAACATAATTCATCACATAAACAGAACCAATGACAAAAACCACATGATTATCTCAATAGACGCAGAAAAGGCCTTCAGTAAAATTCAACACCCCTGCATGCTAAAAACTCTCAATAAACTAGATATTGATGGAAAGTTTCTCAAAATAATAAGAGCTATTTATGACAGACTCACAGCCAATATCATACTGAATGGGCAAAAGCTGGAAGTATTCCCTTTGAAAACCAGCACAAGACAAGGATGCCCTCTCTCATCGCTCTTATTCAACATAGTATTGGAAGTTCTGGCCAGGGCAATCAGACAAGAGAAAGAAATAAATGGTATTCCAATAGAAAAAGAGGAAGTCAAATTGTCTCTGTTTGTAGATGACATGGTTACATGTTTAGAAAACCGCATCATCTCAGCCCAAAATATCCTTAAGCTGATAATCAACTTCAGCAAAGTCTCAGGATACAAAATCAATGTGCAAAAATCACAAGCATTCCTATACCTCAATAATAGACAAAGAGAGAGCCAAATCATGAGTGAACTCCCATTCACAATTGCTACAAAGAGAATAAAATATCTAAGAATACAACCTACAAGGGATATGAAGGACCTCTTCAAGGAGAACTACAAACCACTGCTCAAGGAAATAAGAGAGGACACAAACAAATGGAAAAGCATTCCATGCTCATGGATAGGAAGAATCAATATTTTGAAAATGGCCATACTGCCCAAAGTAATTCATAGATTCAATGCTATCCCCATCAAGCTACCATTGACTTTCTTCACAGCATTAGAAAAAACTACTTTAAATTTCATATGGAACCAAAAAAGAGCCCATATACCCAAGACAATCCTAAGCAAAAAGAACAAAGCTGGAGGCATCAGGCTACCTGACTTCAAACGATACTACAAGGCCACAGTAACCAAAACAGCATGGTACTAGTACCAAAACAGATATATAGACCAATGGAACAGAACAGAGGCCTCAGAAATAACAC
>NW_012102132.1:1207227-1211128 GCF_000951045.1 Mandrillus leucophaeus
AAAAGAGGAAGTCAAATTGTCTCTGTTTGTAGATGACATGGTTACATGTTTAGAAAACCGCATCATCTCAGCCCAAAATATCCTTAAGCTGATAATCAACTTCAGCAAAGTCTCAGGATACAAAATCAATGTGCAAAAATCACAAGCATTCCTATACCTCAATAATAGACAAAGAGAGAGCCAAATCATGAGTGAACTCCCATTCACAATTGCTACAAAGAGAATAAAATATCTAAGAATACAACCTACAAGGGATATGAAGGACCTCTTCAAGGAGAACTACAAACCACTGCTCAAGGAAATAAGAGAGGACACAAACAAATGGAAAAGCATTCCATGCTCATGGATAGGAAGAATCAATATTTTGAAAATGGCCATACTGCCCAAAGTAATTCATAGATTCAATGCTATCCCCATCAAGCTACCATTGACTTTCTTCACAGCATTAGAAAAAACTACTTTAAATTTCATATGGAACCAAAAAAGAGCCCATATACCCAAGACAATCCTAAGCAAAAAGAACAAAGCTGGAGGCATCAGGCTACCTGACTTCAAACGATACTACAAGGCCACAGTAACCAAAACAGCATGGTACTAGTACCAAAACAGATATATAGACCAATGGAACAGAACAGAGGCCTCAGAAATAACACCATACATCTACAACCATCTGATCTTTGACAAACCTGACAAAAACAAGCAATGGGGAAAGGACTCCCTATTTAATAAATCATGCTGGGAAAACTGAAAACTGGCTAGCCATATGTAGAAAGCTGAAACTAGATCCCTTCCTTACGCCTTATACAAAAATTAACTCAAGATGGATTAAAGACTTAAATGTAAGACCTAAAACCATAAAAAGCCCAGAAGAAAACCTAGGCAATACCATTCAGAACATGGACATGGGCAAAGACTTCATGACTAAAACACCAAAAGCAATGCCAGCAAAAGCCAAAACAGACAAACGGGATCTAATTAAACTGAAAGCCTCTGCACAGCAAAAGAAAATATCATCAGAGTGAACAGGCAACCTACAGAATGGGAGAAAATTTTTGCAATCTAGCCATCTGACAAAGGGCTAATATCTGGAATCTACAAGGAACTTAAATTTACAAGAAAAAAACAACTCCATCAAAAGGTGGGCAAAGGATATGAACAGATACTTCTCAAAAGAAGACATTTATGCAGCCAACAGACATATGAAAAAATGCTCATCATCACTGGTCATCACAGAAATGCAAATCAAAACCACAATCAGATACCATCTCACACCAGGTAGAATGGTGATCATTAAAAAGTCAGGAAACAACAGATGCTAGAGAGGATGTGGAGAAATAGGAATGCTTTTACACTGTTGGTGAGAGTGTAAAATAGTTCAACTATTGTGGAAGACAGTGTAGTGACTCCTCAAAGATCTAGAACTAGCAATACCATTTGACCCAGCAATCCCATTACTGGGTATATACCCAAAGGATTATAAATCATGCTACTATAAAGACACATGCACACATATGTTTATTGCAGCACTATTCACAATAGTAAAGACTTGGATCCAACCCAAATATCCATCAAACATAGACTGGATGAAGAAAATGGGGCACATATACACCATGGAATACTATACAGCCACAGAAAAGGATGAGTTCATGTCCTTTGCAGGGACATGGATGAAGCTGGAAACCATCCTTTTCAGCAAAATATCACAAGGACAGAAAACCAAACACCACGTGTTCTCACTCATAAGTGGAAGCTGAACAAAGAGAACACATGGACACAGGGAGGGGAACATCACACACTGGGGCCTGTTGGGGGGTGAAGGACTGGGGGAGGCATAGCATTAGGAGAAATACCTAATGTAAATGACAAGTTGAAGGGTGCAGCAAAACAACATGGCACATATATACCTATGTAACAAATCTGCACATTGTGCACATGTACCCTAGAACTTAAAGTATAATAATTTAAAAAAAAGAAAAAGACAAGACTTAAATGTAAGACTTAAAACCATAAAAACCCTAGGAGAAAATCTAAGCAATATCATTCAGGACATACGCATGGGCAAAGACTTCATGAATAAAACACCAAAAGCAATGGCAACAAAAGCCAAAATTGACAAATGGAATCAAATTAAACTAGAGAGCTTCTACACAGCCAAAGAAACTATCATCTGTATCAGAGTGAACAGGCAACCTACAGAATGGGAGAAAAATTTTGCAATCTATCCATTTGACAAAGGGCTAATATCCAGAATCTACAAGGAACTTAAACATATTTACAAGAAAAAAAGCAAACAACCCCATCAAAAAGTGGGCAAAGGGTATGAACAGACACTTCTCAAAAGAAGACATTTATGCGGTCAACAAACATATGAAAAAAAAGCTCATCATCTTTGGTCATTAGAGAAATGCAAATCAAAACGACAATGAGATACCATCTCATGCCAGTTAGAATGGCAATCATTAAAAAGTCAGGAAACAGAGGGCATGCCCAAGATAGCTGAATAGGAACTACTCCAGCTCTCAGCGTCAGCAACCCAGAAGACGGGTGATTTCTGAATTTTCAACTGAGGTACCGGGTTCATCTCACTGGGGTGTGTCAGGCCGTTGGCACTGGTCCGCAGGTGCAGCCCAACCAGCGAGAGCTGAAGCAGGGCAAGGCATTGCCTCACCTGGGAAGTGCAAGGAGGAAGGGAATTCCTTTTCCTAGCCAAAGGAAATTGAGACACACAACATCTGGAAAATCGGGTAACTCCCACCCTAATACTACTCTTTACCAAGGGTCTTAGCAAATGGCACACCAGGAGATTATATCCCACACCTGGCCCAGAGGGTCCCAAGCCCACGGAGCCTCCCTCATTGCTAGCACAGCAGTCTGAGATCTAACTGCAAGGCAGTAGCGAGGCTGGGGGAGGGGCACCTGCCATTGCTGAGGCTTAAGTAGGTAAACAAAGCTGCTGGAAAGCTCGAATTGGGTGGAGCCCAACACAGCTCAAGGAGGCCAGCCTGCCTCTGTAGACTCCTCCTCTGGGGACAGGGCACAGCTAAACAAAAAGCAGCAGAAACCTTGGCAGAGGGAAATGCCCCTGTCTGACAGATTTGAAGAGAGCAGTGGATCTCCCAGCATGAAGGTTGAGATCTGAGAATAGATAGACTGCCTGCTCAAGTGGGTCCCTGACCCCTGAGTAGCCTAACTGGGAGACATCCCACACTAGGTGCAGACTGAAACCTCAAACCTCACACGGCAAGGTACACCCCTGAGACGAAGCTTCCAGAGCAAGAATCAGATAGCAACACTCGCTGTTCAGCAATATTCTATCTTCTGCAGCCTCCGCTGCTGATACCCAGGCAATCAGGGTCTTGAGTGGACCTCAAGCAAACTCCAACAGACCTACAGCTGAGAGTGCTGACTGTTAGAAGGAAAACTAAAAAACGGAAAGGACACCCACACCAAAACCCCATCAGTACGTCACCATCATCAAAGACCAAAGGTAGATAAAACCACAAAGGTGGGGAAAAAGCAGTGCAGACAAGTGGGAAATTCAAAAAATCAGAGCGCATCTCCCCCTCCAAAGGAACGCAGCTCGTCGCCAGCAACAAAACAAAGCAGGACGGAGAATGACTTTGATGAGTTGAGAGAAGACTTCAGTCGATAAAACTTCTCAGAGCTAAAGAAGGAACTACATAACCAGTGCAAAGAAACTAAAAACCTTGAACAAAGAATGGATGAATGGATAACTAGAATAATCAATGCAGAGAAGACCTTAAAAGAACTGATAGAGATGAAAACCATAACACGAGAACTACATGACAAATGCACAAGCTTCAGTAACCGACTCCATCAACTGGAAGAAAGAGTATCAGCAATTGAAGATCAAATGAATGAAATGAAGCAAGAAGAGAAG
>NW_012102132.1:1211178-1258916 GCF_000951045.1 Mandrillus leucophaeus
GTATACATATGTAACAAACCTGCACGTTGTGCACATGTACCCTAGAACTTAAAGTATAATAAAGAAAAAAAAATCAGAAAAAAAAAGTCAGGAAACAATAGATGCTGGAGAGGATATGGAGAAATAGGAACGCTTTTACACTGTTCGTGGGAGTGTCAATTAGTTCAACCATTGTGGAAGATAGTGTGATGATTCCTCAGGGACCTAGAACCAGAAATACCATTTGACCCAGCAATCCCATTACTGGGTATATACTCAAAGGATTATAAATCATTCTACTATAAAGACACATGCACATGTATGCTTATTGCAGCACTATTCACAATAGCAAAGACTTGGAACCAACCCAAATGCCCATCAATGATAGACTGGATTAAGAAAATGTGGCACGGCTTTGCAGACGCTGCCACCGAGGAAAATCCTATACTACTAGCCATGGTCAACCCCACCGTGTTCTTCAACATTGCCGTCGACAGCGAGCCCTTGGGCCGCGTCTCCTTCGAGCTGTTTGCAGACAAGGTTCCAAAGACAGCAGAAAATTTTCGTGCTCTGAGCACTGGAGAGAAAGGATTTGGTTATAAGGGTTCCTGCCTTCACAGAATTATTCCAGGGTTTATGTGTCAGGGTGGTGACTTCACATGCCATAATGGCACTGGTGGCAAGTCCATCTATGGGGAGAAATTTGAAGATGAGAACTTCATCCTAAAGCATACAGGTCCTAGCATCTTGTCCATGGCAAATGCTGGACCCAACACAAATGGTTCCCAGTTTTTCGTCTGCACTGCCAAGACTGAGTGGTTAGATGGCAAGCATGTGGCCTTTGGCAAAGTGTAAGAAGGCATGAATATTGTGGAGACCATGGAGCGCTTTGGGTCCAAGAAGGGCAAGACCAGCAAGAAGATCACCATTGCTGACTGTGGACAGCACAAATAAGTTTGACTTGTGTTTTATCTTAACCACCAGACCATTCCTTCTGTAGCTCAGGAGAGCACCCCTCCACCCCATTTGCTCACAGTATCCTAGAATCTTTGTGCTCTCGCTGCAGTTCCCTTTGGGTTCCACGTTTTCCTTGTTCTTTCCCATGCCTAGCTGGATTGCAGAGTTGAGTTAAGTTTATGATTATGAAATAAAAACTAAATAACAAAGAAAAAAGAAAGAAAATGTGGCACATACACACCATGGGATACTATGCAGCCATAAAAAAAGATGAGTTCATGTCCTTTGCAGGGACATAGATGAAGCTGGAAACCATCATTCTCAGCAAACTAACACAGGAACAGAAAACCAAACACTGCATGTTCTCACTCATAAGCGGGAGTTGAACAATGAGAACACATGGACACAGGGAGGGGAATATCACACACTGGGGCCTGTCAGGGGGTGGGGAGCTAGGGGAGGGATAGCATTAGGAGAAATACCTAATGTAGATGATGGGTTGATGGGTGCAGCAAACCACCATGGCACATGTATACCTATGTAACAAACCTGCATGTTCTGCACATGTATCCCAGAACTTAAAGTATATATATATACACACACATACACACACACATACACATATATATACACTTTAATAATAAATAATATATATGTATATGTAAAGAAGAAGAAGCCAAGGCGATGGTTTCCTCTTGAAGCCCACATGGACCAGAACTATAGATGTGCCAAAGGTGACATAGCCTCAGGGAACATCGATCCCAGCTATCTTTTGTCACAGTGAGGAAACTGAGACCAGAGGTCCAGAAGAAGTGACTTTATTGAGTACCAGGCCAGGCCCAACCCCTTTATTGCCTCTCACTTCAAGTCCTCCCACTCCCAATGGCACTCCCAATGTGCCATTTTTCTAGGATTGTGTAAGTTGGCACAGAGAGGTTCAGGGATTTTCCCCAAGCCAGGACCAGAAGCCTGCCTATTTAATCCATGCTATTTCCTCCATGCTGTGCCACCTCTCCTGGAGAAAAGAGCCTGGTCCTCTAGAGACCAGCAGCAGCCTGAGAGAAATGGCCTTGGTGTTAGACCAAAGGGCAGGAGTGGGAGAGATGAGCCAATAGCACAGGGCTGCCAAAGATGGAGAACTTAAAGGGGGACCTCCACACTGGAACATTAGGTCGACTGCACATAGCCCCTACAAAGAGCCAAGGTGTGCTGACTCAAGCCTGCACTGAGTCGCTGAGAACCAGAAAGCTGGATTTACCTGTGAACCCTGTTGACAAGCACTCTTGTAAGAGCTGGATCACATTCGGAGACGAAGAAAAACCAGAAAAGGCTCTCCCCAAGTGTCTCAGGTCTGGTTCCCTAGAAGCAGGGCTGAACTGAGACAGAGATGCCTGTACCAGTGATTTCTGGAGGAAGGGCTCACATGAGGAACCTGAAGAGGAGTGAGGGAAGCAGAAGAGGGCAGGACAAACAGCCAGATGGAGACATGGTGCTACTGAAGTTGAGGGTGACCAGCTGACCTCCTGTTCCAGTTTGCCCAGGACAAAGCGTTTTCCTAAAACTGACAGTCCCAAGACAACTGGAACAAGCCAATTACCGCAGATCATCACCACTTCTCCTTGAAGTAAAGGGTCCAGGCATTTGTGTCCGTGGCAGAGGCCATTGGCTACATCTCCCCACCTCCTCCTGAGTGGGGTGTGCAATCTCCCAGATATCTCTGAGTAAAGTGAATCCTGTTGACCAAAGGCAATTCCCTCGAGTAGGATGCAAGCTGCAAGCTGATGCTAGCCAACACCCAGTCTGGCAGACAGACGGGTGCATTGGCCAGATAAAGAGGATCAACACCGTCTGCTGCATGAAGAATGTAGTCTCTGAAGAACAACCTCCTCCCACTGCCCACACCCTATGAGCTCGCATCCTGCCCCCTCATCTCCCTTGAGAGGCAGCAGAGTGACTCCAGCCCTTATTGACAGACAGGCGTGTGCCAGAAGGATTCTGTTGGGGGCTGTTTGTGAGTAAACTGGCTCAGTCTTTTGCCTCACACAGGTGCTGATGTCATCATTCAAGGCTTTCATCAGTGCCTCTTCGATGCAAGTGAGTGAACGACTCCAGGTTAAATTTGTGGTTCTGTTAACCATCAACAGCACAGAGCATAATAACTCATATTTATACACTCTAACCACATTCTACATTTAACTGAGCTTTGATAAAAATGAGAAAATGTTCAGCCATCCATAACCACCAATCATCTGTCATTACTTTTTTTCAGAATGCAAGGGCTCCTTGGGACTCCTTAGTGGTGTATCAACTTCGACGAAAGTTATTAGTTAATGCTTTTAAAAGTAAAGGTTTTCTGGAATGAATAGAGGTATGAAATGCAACACATTCCTAAGGGTTGTATTAGGTTTCTTTAGGAGTTTGCTCAGCAAGCATTTATTGAGCACCTAGTATGCACCAGTTGGCTCTGTGCTGGGTGCCATGGGTAGAAGATGAATTGAATAGCACAAGTTCCTACTCTCAGTTCACAATCCAGTGGACAAATTCCAATGAAAATGCTAGGGAATTATAGAAGCACTATATGGCAAGGGGGACTTGCAGCTTTCCCTGAGAGTCTGACTTTAAAGATGAAGAGTTTGTCAGATTGAAACAGAAACTGCTTCTCCAATATCTGTTCTCTCCTTTTTCTGATTTTTGGTCAAACTAAAGGACATCCAGAATAAAATGACATTTCCTAGACTCCTAAGCAGCTAGACGTAGCCATATGACTAAGTTTTCTGGCTAACATGATTAAGCGACTTCCAGGAAGTGTCCTTAAAGAGAGGAGCCAAGCCCTTTTTCATCTCTGACTCCTTCCTGCTGGTTGGTGAACTGCAGAAGTAATGGCTGGAGCTTGAGGAACCATTCTGGACCATGAGATAAATTTATGTTCTGAAGATGGTGGAAAAAACAACATGGAAGAAGCCTAGGTCCCTGACACTTTGTGAAAATGCCTGAACAGCCTTGGGCTGTGTGACTGCAGCTTCGTTTACAGAGAAATATACTCCTATTGTGTCTAAGCCGCTGTTATTTCGGATTTTCTGTCACTCACTGCCAAACTGAATCCTAACAGGCAAAGAAGTTAAGGCAGAGCAATTCCATTCCAAACTCTTGGGCTGTGGATGACTTTGGCTCTGGCTTTGGCTTGTGTGGGTAATTTTTCTTTCCCCCTCCAATTTCCCGTGAGCTCTTCTGCTTTTTCTCTTTCTTATTCCCTGTAGTAGATGCCAGGGTAAACTGACCAGAGCTCTTTTTGGGAATAGAGGACTTAGCACCCCAGCTGTTGAGGGTGGTGTCAGCAAATAGCCCTTAGCTGTCAGCCCCTTGGGGGCATCATATCTAAAGTCATGCTTCCTCTCAATGTAACCCCATCAATTACCAACTGATGCATGGGGTGGGGAAGAGGCCTGGCCATTTCAGCCCAACTCAAGGCCAGTCTGAGGGGCCTGCCCCTAGTTCCAGAGCTCCCCATCAGGTCAGCCACTGCTGTCATTTGGGCTGCCTGGCAGCTCACCTTTGCCTTCTGCCCATTCCTGCTTTCTTTTGCCTTCCCCCAGGCTCAATCCAAAGCAGCTTCATTTTACTGTGCTGCACTTTAAACTCCATCTCAGAATCTGTCTTCCAGACTTCCTAGACCCAACCTGCAACAATCCCTGTTTTCTTGGCTCCTGGACTCTGTCTCAATTGTTTAGCCTCTACTTTCTCTCTCATCTCTTAATAGCAATTTACAGCCAGTGACATCAACACCTAACAATTAGCACCTAATGCAATTAGAACTTAATATGAGCTTTCTGTAATACTAATAGAAGCCTCTCAGCTGAGCCCTAAGCCAGGGTTCCTTCTGGCCTTCTCCAAGTGGCCCACAGGGAGGCAACATGGGGGAAACTGAGCCCTGAGTAGAAATCAGGAAACCCGAATTCCTTACCCACTTTTGTCTCCAGCATGCTGTGTGACCTCAGGTCAGCCACCCAACTTCTCTGTGCTTCAAATGCTTGAACCGGGAAGCAAAAACCATAATTTGGATTTTAGAGGACATTTTTGTAGCTAAACCAGGGGTTGGAAAACTGTAGGCTCCTGGGCCAAATCTGGTCTATCATCTGTTTTTGAGAATAAAGTTTTGCTGAAACACAGTCACTTCCATTTGTTTACATATTGACTATGGCTGTTTTTGTGCTACAGCAGCAGAGTTGAATAGTTGTAACACACACTGGTTTTCAAAGCCTAAAATATTTGCTAACTGGCCCTTCGCAGAAAAAGTTTGCTGACCATGGTCTAAACAAATTAAGGGGCTATGATATCTGTTGCCTCAAAAGTTAGGATCACGGTCTTTCTGTTCATTCAATATTTGTTGAGCATCTACTAGGTGCAAGGCCCTTTTGTAGACACTGGGGCTGCAGTCGTGGAAAAAGTAGGCCCAGTCCCTGCTCTCCTAGTACCTACCTTCCAGTGAAGGAGTGCCATGGTTTGAGTGTGTCCTCCAAAATTTCATGTGTTAAAAATTTAATTGCCATTGTAACAATATTCAGAGGTGGGGCATTTAAGAGGTGATTGGATGATGAGGACTACACCCTCATGAGTGGATTAATGCCATTATCTCAGGAATGGGCTCCTGATAAAAGGATTTCAGCCCCCATTTCCTCTCTTTCTCTCACACTCTCTTCCCCTTCCACCTTCTTCCCTCTGCCATGGGATGACCCTTGCCAGATGTTAGCACCATGCTCTTGAACTTCTCAACCCCCAGAACCATGAGCCACATAAATTTCTTTGTAAAATAAATTACCTAGTCTGTGGTATTCTTTTACAGCAGCAGAAAATGAACTAAGACAAGGAGAGAGACAGTAAAAAACACTAATAAGTATATGCCACAGGGGCAAGAAGTTCTGTGGAGAAAATTAAAGCAGGGCATGGGACACTAGGAGTGAGGTGGGACAGGGCTGTGGTTTTAAGTCAGGGGGTAGGAAGAGGTTCTTCTGATGAGGTAGCATTACAGCAGAGATCTGAGGGAGCTGCAAGAACAAGCCATGCAGATATACGAAGTAATGGCATTCCAGGCAGAGGCAACAGCAAGTGCAAAGATCCTGAGGCAGGGATGCAGCTGGTGTATTAGAGACACATAAGAAAGCTAGTGTGGCTGGAGCAGAGGGGGTGAGGGAGAGAGAAGTAGGAGTTGAAGCTAGGATGGCTGTGGCAAGCCAGACCTCAGAGGGCCTTAGTGGGCATTGCAAGGGTTCTGAAAGAACTGGGGTATCACAGGAGGGCTCTGAGCAAAGGAGGGGCATGCCTGACTTCAGTTCAAGGAACCCTCTGTCTGCTGTGTGGGAAACGAACTATAGATATGAGGGAGAGCTGCAGGGAGGCCAGTCATAATCCAGGTGAGAGGTGAGGGTGGCTCAGACCAGGAGGCACAGGAGAAGGTGGAAGAAGCAGTCAGACTATGAATGCTTCCAGGGTAGAACCAACAGGCAAGAGTGCTTGTTCCAGGAATGGGAAGGGGAGTAGGTTTACCCACTTTTGCCCTTTCCCCTGCTGTTCCTCAAATGGGGATGATGTGCCCTAAAGTCATTTTCTGGATGCCTGGCCCAGTAGGGATTTACTGCCCTGGAAGTCCACCCTGTCAGAAATTATCTATGTGAGCCTCACTGAAGAAGGGAAAGTGTCTGTTCTCACCAAAGGAAGGTCAGCAGTTAGTGAAGATGGAAAAGATTCTCCCTGTAGCCTGCTCCCTATTTACTCACTGAAAAGTTCCAGTGGAGCCCAGAGCTGTTTCCAAGGCCAACAGGCAGAGGGCTCCTTAACCTTAGTCAGACATATTCCCTCTCTGTTCAGAGCCCTCCTATGATGCCTTGGGTTGAGATGGGGTCTATATCCCCTTCTTTTTGAACCTGGGCTGACCTTAGTGACTCTATGCTAACCCATAGAATGTAGCAGAAGTGACACTGCAGGACATCTGAGGATAGGTTATGTGGCTTCCACCTGGCTCTCAGAACACTCACCCCAAGCAATGCCAGTTGTCATACAGTAAGTCCAGCCACCCTGAGACCACCATGCTGGAGGGTCCACCTGTAAGTTCACCTGTCAACAGTATCAGCTGAACTCCAACTGCCCCGTGCGTGCATGCACCATCTTGGACATCCAGCCTAGTCAAGGCTTCGGATAACTGCAGCCACACCTGGCATCTGACTGCACCCCTAAGAACTACTCAGCAGAGCCCTTCTCAAATTCCTGGTGCACAACATTGTCAGCAAAGTAAAGCCTTGAAGTTTGGAAATAAGTTGTCACGTAGCAATAGTAATTGAAACACCACTGATTTTGGAGCCCTGCTGCCGAGGAGCCGTAGGTAGGCTAGAACGGATGACGCATGTTCTCCACTCACATGCAGAGATGCAGCTGTCACAAGAACAACATTGTGCCACCATGGGGTTCTTTTCTCCTCCAGGATAACCCCCATTGGCCACCCAGGGTGATGGGGCCCTTGGTGTCCTGGGCCCTGAGGAATAGTAAACATTGCTGAGTTTTTTATCTTTTTCTTTCAGTCAGCTCCTCTATGTGGGTGGCAGCATGGGAGGGGTGGGTCCCAAACCACATAGTGTCACCCCTATGGACTCATCAGTGTCTGATGCAAAACAGAGAGTGGGGGCCACGAAGTCCAACGAGGGAGAGATTTATGCTTCTTACTCTCCATCTGCAAAGCAAAACAAAAATAGCTGAAACGCCGGTTTTCTGCTTTATCGGCTCTGTGAATAAGCATATAAATTTCTATGACATTTTTGGAGGCTTGCTGAAGGGGAAAAAAGCCATCCCCCAGGACGCAGCCAGCAGCGGCAGCAGCATATGGTTTGCTGAGAGCGGAGGCAGAGTGCTTGTATGTCTGTGAGCACTGAAAAAGGTGACTTTGCGGGTAATTTCAGACTCAAGGCAGTTTTCACCTTTTTAAAAAAAAAAGAGTTCCCCTTTTTTACTAAAAAGATAGCCCTGCCAAAGCCGAGGTAAGTGCCTCAGCCAGTCAGTCCTCAGCAGGAAAGAAGGACTGTGCTATACACCCTGGGGAAGAGCAAAGGAGGCCGTTCTGATCCCGGCTGCCTTGCGATACCACACTTGGCCTCTGGAACAGGGGAAAACACCTCAGTAACAAGCTCACACAAGAGAAAGGGGAAAGCAGTCGTCAAGACATGTCGAGAAACCCAAGTAACTGAAGAGCAGAATCAAAGTTTGAAGTTCTCAAAAAGAGACATGTGTGCAGTTTCATGGAGGTAGGAAAGACCAGAAAACTATTCAGCTCATTCCATACTTAAAATTCTACAATTAGAGTCATTCTCATGGCTCAAACCAAACAAGGGTTTTGTCCCCTTTTAGGTGGTAATTATGCCTTTTCCTGAAGTGCGTTAATATATTGGTTTCCTATCAGTCATTTACACTTTAGTAAAAATGAATATATTTAAAAGTCGACTGTATGAGGGAAGAGGGAGAAAGAGCACATGAGGGCATTGGGCTGAGGGGAAGGAGAAAAGATAAAGGATAGGCAGAGAGGTTCAAGGAGGGAATAGAGAAAAGAAACATGTCCCAAAGACAAACCTAGCTTTCTTCACATTTTCACTCAGGACCCCACCCTGTTGCCAGGAGCCAGGCTGCCAAGGAGATAAAATGGTTGAAAAGACTCAAAAAAAGAAATAGTACTAACAGAATCACTGTGTCCCATGGGAGGAAAAAACAGGATGTTCTCTGTCCCTCTTTCCAGCAACCCCAGTTGATTCCAGGAGAGCAGATCCCATCCTGTCCCTGCCTGAGGACTCCATTGCATTTCTCTGACCTGGACACCTAAAGAACAAAGTGAATAAATTTGTAGAATAAAGTGAAAACTTCTCACATTGGCATGCAAAGTCCATCACAGTGTGTATTTGACCTCCTTTTACAGCCTTATCTTCTACGGATGATCCAAGCACCCTGCCCCGCAGTTTTCTCTCGCCATTCCCTAGGTCCATCCTGCGTTCCCTCACCTCTTTCTTTGCTCACGCTATCTGCTCTTCCTGGATTGCCCTTCCCGTTTTCACTGCCAGTCAAACTCCTACACATCTTTCAAAACCCAGAGACAATGACATCTATTTCAGGAGATTTTCCAAAATCTTCCCATAGACTTCCTGCCTTCTCTTTCCTTATTCCTTAGCAGATTGTCTGAAGGTATACTGTCACATTTTGCCTTCAGTCACAGTTTTGGTTTCCCCCCAAAGCAGAGGCTAAGACAAGGATCTGGGTTCTAGTTGTATATTTGCAAGGTGATCTCAGGAACCCCAGCAGGGCAAGGAGGGTAACTCCATCCCAGCTTAGCCAAGGGTATTCCTTGGACATTAGCTCCCTGCACTTCCTTGTTACTCCTGCATCAACTCAAGCAAGCTCCCCTACTACCCCACAAAGCTTGTGGGCAATGGAACTAGAGATGTGGCCCTTGAAATGGGAAGCAGTTAATGTGCTAAAAACTGTCCACTCCAATTGCCCAGGAACTCTGGTGGCCTAGAGGGAAACAGGGCAGGGAGTAAATAGTGCCCGCTCCATGTACTAGTGATAGAGTTATTTACATATGTGTTCCTCTCCCCCATGATACTCTAAGAGCCTTGTGGCTAAGAATTCTACCTTCTTTCTCTTTGTATTTTCACTTAGCACAGATTTGTAGATGGGAAACACCCGGTAAATAGTGAACACAATGAATGGAGTCATTGCCATTTGTTAGTAAGGCTTTTACCAAGTACCTTGTGCCCAGGGCTGGGCTGGGGGTGGTACAGATTTAAACCCATGCCTGGCAGCATCTTCTGCCCCATAGATTGGCAGCAGGAGTCACAGAAGCTGGGTCAGACACTTTGAACTTTCCATGCGAACAGACCAGTAAGTCTCATCAGACCCTGTGTTCACAGAGATGAGGGTTCTGTGTCTATAGCCAGAGAAGCCCTTGTCCTCCATCAGCTTATCTCCAATCAATCCAGGAAGGCAGCAAGGAAAAGGCAGAATTCCGGAAAGCTACTAGGGTGGTGAGAACCAGGCAGCTGGGGAATAGGTTGCTGCAGGGGTCATTTTTGCCATCTGGTCAGGGCCAGAAGCCTGCCTTCTGCACAAGAATATCTCCAGATACTGTCACACTCTCCAACCTTGTTCCTTTTGGCCTCTGTCTGGCTCACTCCTCTCCAGCTACACTGGTGTCATAGGTTAAATGGTAGCTCCCCAAAAATATGTCCACATCTTAACCCTCTAGGACCTGTGAATGTAAGCTTATTTGGAAAAAGGGTCTTTGCAGATATATTTAAGTTAAAGATCTCAAGATGGGATCATCCTGGATTATCCAAGTGGGGCCCTAAATCCAGTGACAGATGTCACTAAGAGACACACAGAGGAAGGAAACGTGGAGAGAGCAGAAGGCCCTGTGAAGACAGACAGAGATTGGAGTGATGCAGCCACAGCCAAGAAACACCCGGGGTCCTCCAGAAGCTGAAAGAGGCATGAAGAATCCTCCCCAAGAGCCTCCAGAGGGGATGTGACCCCACCGACACCTTGATTTCAGACTGCTGGCCTCCAGAACGGTAACAGAATCCATGCCTGTTGTCAGCCACCCAGTTTGGGGAAATTTGTCACAGTGTTCCCAAGAGACAGAGGACTGACCTCTTTATCTTTCCTCAAACAAGGCACACACACTCCTACCTGAAGGCTTTCGCACCTGCCATTACCTCTGCCTGGAATATCCTTCTCCCAGACGCCAGTGGGGCTCAAACCTCAACTCCATCAGGTCAGTTCAGATGTCACTTTCTTAGGAAGGCCTCATTGAACTGTTCCCCATCTAAATACATCACCCCACATACTCTCTGTACATTATTCGTTTTCCTTCTCGGCTTTATTTTTTCCATAGTATTTATCACCTCCTAACATACTATAAAATGGGCTTATTTATTTTGTTCATTGGCTGTAGTCTCTCCTCCACTAGAAATTAAGCACCATGAAGACGAGTGGTTTCTAACTATTTTGTTCACCCTTGTATCTGTAACACTTAGAACCGTGCCCGGCTCATGTACTCATCTGATAAATATTTGCTAAATAAGGGAATGATCTGAATGCAGTAAGAATATTAAGGAAAAGCATAACTCACATTCTACAGTGCTTTACACATAGCTGAGTGCTTTTACTGACGTTACCTCTTTTGAGCCTCACGATAGCTTTGGGAGATGACATTATTGCTTCATTTCCCAGAGGAGGAGATTCAGAGAGACTAAATAATTTGCCCGAGGTCACAAAGAGGTGGAAGTAAGATTCAAACTCAGTCCTGTCTTACTTCAAACTCCACATTTTTTTCAACATGCATACATGTAAGGCTGTAAGGCACCATTGCTAGGGGGTTGCCAGGAGCATGGGAATGAATATTATGAGCCAAGCAGAACTCATTATGAATCATTTAATATGTGTTTAATGCTCAATATTATAAGATTGGCATCTATATATACGTGTGTGTGTGTGTTTGTGTGTGTATGTGTGTGAAAGAGAGAGATGGGGGGAGAGAGAGAGAGAGGAAGAGAGAGAGAGAAATTGAAATTGACAGTGATAGTTGCCAAAATCATTATCCCCGTGTTATAAGAATCTGTATTTCAGACACATTCACTCAACAAACATTTGATCACTTATTGTAGAACACACTGCCCTGTTCTTATCCCCTCCTGCCACTCCAAAGGTCACCTGCAGCTTGGTGGATAGTTCTGCATGCCCCAATGACTTCCTACCTCAGACATTCATGTCTCTGCCTTCAGGCTTCCTCTGGCAGCAGAAATGTGCTCAGCCCACACTGCAGGCGGGCTAGAAGTGACGAAGGTAACACCCAAGGGACCACCATCAACCAAGAGAGGAGGGGAGGGTAGTAGTTTGTAGATATGCACCCCACCTTCATGACCCTTCAGTGGAAGGCAATTCTGGATAATGTTCCTCGAAGTCTTCCAGAAGGCTCCCAGCAGGAGGGACCCTCATTTGCCCACCTGCTCCCTAGCACACTGTTTATTGGCTTCCCTCCCTTCCTTGTCTCACTTCTACACACCCTCACTGGGCTTCTGGGAACTTTTCCCAAGTAAACGACTTGCACCCACACCCTTAAGAGAATGCAAACTAGGACACTTGCCATGTGCAATGCACTGTGCCGGGAGTTAGAGATTCAGAGCAGGGTAAGCCATGGCGAGGTTCCCAGAGTCCCACAGTGACGGTCCCCACAATCGAGGAATCTGGAAAATCTGCTCCCTCTGGGATGTGATACTCCCTCTGGCAGTGCAGATCAGCTCTACAAACTCTGGGGATGTGCCAGAGGGGTGACATATCACTCCGTCGTTTTCTGAAAACATCTTCCAGGACCGCTGACAAGCCAAGCAAGAGAGTCAAGCTCATCCTGCTGTTGTGATTCATCACATCTCGTTTCTGATCCTGAAAAGAGTTCAACATTCCTTAATCCCACGAATATCTCCCGAGCATTCTGCTGGGTGCTTGGCACAGTGGCATGAGCCAGACAGACCCAGACTCCACATTAAGGCCACCCTCAAACTGGCCACCAAGGCGTGGCCCAAAGACCAAGGTCTGCTGTGCCACTGAAGCCTAAAAGCACATGGCATAGGTTCCAAAAGGCACATCCACTAGATGTGTCCCCAAAACATTTTGAGTGACAGTAGCCACCCAGCCATAGGTAAATACCTCCCAAGATGTCTCCTTCAGAGAACCACACTTATGAACAAAAAGCAGCTGTGGAATGCTGGGTTTTAATACGAGGTCTCATTAGCTTAAAATTACAGCTTTTTAAAAAATTGTTGATGTTAAATCTAACAGACGGGACAAAAAGATGCAGAATACATCATCTTGGTTCCCCCAGAAGGTCCTAGAAAAAGCCAAGCCAATGAACAAACTGTGGCAGACTCCTTCCCAGAATGACACCCTCTACAAGGGTGTAAGTTTGCTCTCGGCTCAATGTCCAGAAAACCAAACCTGCCTGAGGCCAGCCATTGATCCAGTGGCCTGACGGACCCTAGGTCATCCTCAGATGCTTGGCCGAGCCTATGAGGGACCCTGGCCCTCCAGCACCAGGAGCCAGGAGCTCTCCGACCCCTTTGAGGTTTGGCAGGTGCCAACCTTGATATCAGTGCCACGGGGGGTTGTTCTGGGTTTTCTCATTTAGCCTGCCCTGAGCTAAAGGCAGTTACCACCAGGTGAGGCCTGATTTTCCCTTTCCTCCTTCCCCTGAGGAGGAAGCAAGGAGTTCCCGATCCTCCTGCAGCCACATCCTCCAAAGAGTCTGGGGGACTACAGGACAACATGACCTTCCAGTGCCCTCTGGCTTGAGATGGTCCCCAGGAGCAGACCTGGAGGGGCAGGCTGGTCATTTTCCGGCTTGTTGCCAGCAGCCTGTTGGGCACCCTCCACACATGATTTGGCCCATTTGGCTTGCTTCTTGCAGATTCCTGAGTTTCTCTCCTTTTGTTTAATTCATCAGGAGCCAGTGGCTGGTGGAATACTCTAAGATCAAAGGAAGAGGGAAAGGGCTCCCCGGAAGGTGCATCAGGCCTCTCTGGGAGGGAAACATTTTCTAATCCAGGAAATAAAAATCCTGCATTTTAGGCAGTGATTAAAGTTGGGATATTCTGTGTCTCCAAGGATTGGGGAGGAGGAGAGAAATAATTTATTTCTTTCAATGCCACCCAGCGCTAAAGGGGCAAGCCGCACTCTGCAATTCAGCAGCAAGATTGGAGGAGTGCAGGGTAGACATGGCAGGACATCAAGGCCTTCAGAGGGTGACACCACAAGGTGAGCATGCTCTGTCCACTGAAACATTCTGTAGAAAACCTGGGTTGTGTAAGACATCAGCCCCATCTCACAGGTTCACTCCTTTTCCAGCCCCACTCTGGACTTTTCCGGGATGCCAAAAGCAAAAGAACCCACCCACTCATTCATTCAACAAATGCTCACTGAGCAACTACTCCATGCCAGGCACTGGAAATGCAATGAGGAGGAAAACAGATGCAGCCTCCAACCTCAAGGAGTTTATACTCTTGTGGGACAGTCACACCTTTAGCAAAGAATCCTAAATAAATGTATGAGCTATGATGGTGCCATGAGCATTTCTAACAGGAGGATGTGAGCTAGTCTAGGTGGATGAGGAAACTGTTCCCTGAGAAAATAATTATTGAGATGAGACCCAAGGTCTGTGTAAGAGTTGACTGGGTACAGAAGGTATAAGGAGAATTCTGGGCACATCTCCTTGATGTAGGGGATGTAGACAGTGATTATCAACCGTGTGAGTCCATTTCGCATTGCTATAAAGGAATACCTGAGACTGGGCAATTCATAAAGAAAGAGGTTTATTTGGCTCATGGTTCTGCAGGCTATACACAAAGCATAGCGCCAGTATCTTCTGGTGAGGGCCTCAGGAAACTTTCAAAATGGCAGAAGGCAAAGGGGAGCCAGTGTGTCATAGAGTAAGAGAAGAAGCAAGAGAGAGAGGGAGGAAGTGCCAGGCTCTTTCAAACAACCAGATTGCACATGAACTAACAGATCAAGAATTCACTTATTATCCCAAGGACAGCACCAAGCCATTCATGAGGGATCCACCCCCATGACCCAAACACCTCCCACTAGGCCCACCTCCAACACTGGAGGCTACCTTTCACATGAGATTTGGAAACCATATCATCAACTCAAAAGGAGGGCCATCAAGAAAGGAGGAGAGCCATCCAGACACCATGTTCCTCTTGATCATGTTCACGACACCCCCCTACTCCCAATGCACTTGAATCTATTGGAGTCTCTAGATCTAACTACTCAATTTACAGGAAATACAAGTGACAGGAAATACAACTGCTTTCAAAAGCAGACTGAAAAACTCTGCAAGACAAATAGTCTGGTTTCCTTCCACAAATAAATTGCAAAAGGAGAGAGAAAAAGGGGGAAAACTTAGAGACTTAGAGATAACTGTTTGCTATGCTTGGCCGTTATTTGGATTCCAATTCAAACAAGCCATTAGCAAATTATGACATTTATGAAACAATCGGAAGTCTGAACACTCACTGGATGTTTAATACTATTAAAAATTTGTTGATTTTTTAGACATGATAATGTTATTTCAGTTCTCTTTTTTAAAAGTCCCTATCTCTTAGAGATAGATACCAAAATATTTACAGATAAAATGATGCAATACTGCAATTTGCTTCAAAATCATATGGCTGGAGGAGAAAGGAGTGGATAAGGGTATAGATGAAACAAATTGATCGTGAGTTGGTCATTGTTACTGCTAGGTGTTGAGTACATAGAAATTTATGTTACTATTCTTTTTCTCTTTTCTTTGTATATGCTTGAAATTTCCATAGTTAAAAGTTGTTTTAAGGACATCTCTAGCAAAGCTTACAGCATATGCAGAAGGCCCTGAACACGAAGGAGTCTGCATATTCCAGGTCCCAAAGATGTGACTAGGCCTAGGGGGCGAAGAGAGTGTCATGTAGTGCTAGGGGAGGAGGGGGCTAGATTGTGTAGGGCCCTGGAGCCTAAAACTCACCCCCTTGGAGCTTATGGAGGGGGGCTCCTTTGACCCTGGGGTGAATAGAGTCCGGGGAAGTCAATTCTCCCTTTGCAAACCAAAGAAGGAGGGTGGAAACGTGTAAATGGGCACCTGGCATATGAATACCTCTTGAATCGCTGATACAAGGGTCTCTCCTGCAGGTAGCCCAGTCACTGTGGGTCATTTCTAAGCTAGGAGACAAGACATAAGGCCAAGTAAACGGTCCTGAACTAAGAACACAAAAATGCAGATACACTATGCTTTCATTTTCTGTGACTGCCATAACAGGTTACCACAAACTGGGTGGCTTAAAACAACAGAAATCGATTCTCTCATAGCTCTGAGGCTAGACATCCTAAATCAAGGGATCTGCAGGGGTAAGCTTCCTCCAAAGGCTCCAGGGAAGAATCTTACCTTGCTTCTTCCGAGCTTCTGGTAGCCCCAGTGGTTTTTTGGCTCCTAGATGCGTCACTCCAATCTCTGCCTCTGTCTTCACATGGCCTCTTCTCTCTGTGTCTCCAAATTTCTCTCTCTTCATAAGGACACCAGTCATTGGATTTAGGGCCCAACTCATTCCAGTATGGCCTCATCTTAACTTGATTACATCCGCAAAAGCCCTATTTCCAAATGTAGTCACATTCACAGGCATCGAAAATTAGGACTTCTATCTAACTTTTGTAGGGACACAATTCAACCCACCACACACTGCTCATCAAGTGGACCCTGGAACTGGACACAGTGGGTCGATCTGGATCTGCCACTGACTCCTCAGAGTTTCTACCCTTCCCGGAGTCTAGAGGTCCTGAGATCCTGGAACATCAAGCTAAACAGGCCCTAAATCATGTCTAATTCAGTCTCAGCTTTTGGGGGAATCCCAAGTTCCATTGAGAATCTAATGAAAACGATGGGTTCTCCCGCTAGAAAAAAATGTTCACTCGCAGCTACTTGTAAATATTCATGTAGAATTTGGGGAGGTTCAAGGACCTCTAAAGCCTTAGGCCCATGGATCGCAGACAAAGGTCTGGGTTTAGTCTTCCAGACCAATATTCCTACCATGATTCAGTACTCAGTGCCTAGGATTCAGGCACAATTGGCATGCTATTTAAGGGGAGGGCAGTCATTTTTCTCTACAGAAGCAGCGTTCCCTCTCTCTTCACCCACTTCCTCACTCCCTTCCTTGTTGACTCAGGCAAATAGCCTCTCAGAGAAAAAAGGCATGCCACATCCTAGTCCACAGAGCCCAGATAACTGCAGGAGTCACGTATCCTCAGGTTTTCCAAGTGAAGTGCTTACGTCATTCCTTCTGGCTTTCAGTGAGCACCCTCCCTTTACCCCCACGTGTATCTTAGCCCTCTTTTCTGTGTGCCAGACCAGGGGCTCCCAGCAAGTGATCAGTTGTCTCCAAAGAAATCTACTTTCAGAAAATTCAGTGTCTTCTCTCTTCAACCTTTTATGTCCTCCTCTGGATTTAAAGTCCTTTAACTGGTTATTTGATATGTCCTTTGAAAAAAATCTGCATTTTGGTCTCATGTTGGAATTTCTTAGCTATTATCTTTGGTGCCCCAGGTGAAACGTGCAGTTTCAGGTCCTGGCTCAGAGGCTCAACTCTGGAGGCAGGTGACAGAGCACTGTCTGCTCCCCACTGCCACCCTCACACTGGGCTCAGCAAAGGGGAGGGATTGTGCCTTCCTTCTCACCCAGGACCCACTTCTGATCGGGCACCAGAGAAGCCTATTTGGTGTCCTGCAATGGCAAAATGGAATCTTTCAGGAGACCAGCTGGCAACCTCTCCATAAGCCTCAGTCCAAGTTCAAAGGATTGGGCCTGGGGCCAACATCAAAAACTGTAGCAGGTTGAATGATGGCACCAAAAGATATGTCAACCTGGAACCTATGAATGTAGTAACGTTATTTGGAAAAAGGGTCTTTGTAGAGTTAATTAAGTTAAGGATCTCAAGATGAGATCATCCTGGATCAAGGTGAGCCCTAAATCCAATGACAAGCGTCTTTATAAGAAAAGAAAAGGGGTGAAGGTACACAGGGAGGGTGATGTGAAGATGGAGACAGAGACTGGAGTGATGTGGCAACAAGCCAAGGAATGCCAAGGATCCCTGGCAGCCACCAAAGCCAGAAAAAAAAAGCATGGAAAAGAACCTCTTTCAGAGCCTCCAGGAGGAACCGACCCTGACTACACCTAGATTTCAGACTTCCAGCCTCCAGACCTGTGAGAGAATCAATTTCCATTGTTTTCAGCTACTCAGTTTGTGAAAACTAATAAAAGACCAACCACAGCTGTCTCTCTCCCCTCTAGCTCTCATTTTCCTCTTTCCTTTCCTCCTGGAGGGCTCCTTTTCCCTGCCCCTGTCCGTGCCCCGACTTTGGCTTTCCCAGGCGGATGAATACAAGTGCACAGCTCTTGCTGGTCAGCTGCCGCACCAGCTCCACAGACTGCCCCAGCCAACCCAGTGCTGACTCGGTTTGCACTCAGTGAACATGGCCTTAGGCAGATTCGGTTCTTTAGCTTCTCCAGGCCCCAGGCCCCAGGCCCCCTCTCAGTTCTTTCTCCTCTCACACTCAATTCCCTCTGACTACAACCTCATATCCTGCCCATATACCCAAGGTTTGTGCAACTCTACCAAGTGACCAGACGTCCAAGGTCCAGTCAAGCAACCAGCAGAGACTCACTGGGGCCCTGCTGTGTGCCCAGCACAGTGCCAGGCACTGGGACATAATAGTGAAGAAGAAAGCTTGTTGTCTGCCCTATGGCAGGTCTCAACTGACTGGCCTCCTCCTTCAGGACCCAGGAGGGTGCAGACTGAGGTTAGCAACCTGATCTTCTTCCCCACCAACAGAAACCTATCAACTCACCATCGCCACCTTCCCACCAGCTGGCCAGACACATAGAGGTGCCTCCTTACCTCACACATGGCTAGCTTCGACATTTCAACCCCTCAAAAAGAAAAGATGATGGATTCTACAGCCCCAAAAAAAGACAATCAGGATTCAGAAAATGCCTGTGACTCCACAAGTCTGTTACGAAAGACTGTCCCTCAGGTGCTGCTATAGGTTGAGCTTTGTCCTCCCCAAATTAATAGGTTGAAGTTCTGACCCCCAGTGCCTCAGAATGTCACCATCCTTGGAACCATATTTGAAGATGATCACATCAAGATGAAGTGGGCCCTGATCCAATATGACTGGTGTCTTTTTAAGAAGGGAAAATTTCGGCACAGACACACACACACACACACACACACACACACACACACACACAGGGAAGACAATGTAAAGACACAGGTAGAAGACAGCCACCCACAAGCCAAGGCGAGGTCTGGAACAGATCCTTCCCTCATGGCCCTCAAGAGGAACCAACCCTGCCAACACCTTGATTTTGCACTTCTGGTCTCCAGAATTGTAAGACAATACATTAAAGCCACCCAGTCTGTGGTACTTTGTTATGACAGCTCTGGCAGACTAACACAGGTGCAAATATTGAGTGTGGCAGTTCCATGAGACAGTAAGACTGGGGGGCAGCGGGCCCAAGGCAGCCATCAAAAGGCGAAGAGGTCAAGGCAGAAGACAGGAACCCTTAGTGTGGGCTCCCCTGAGCATGAGGAGTTGTGTGACCCCTCTTGTCAGCTTTCCCACGAACAAGGCAGTGTTAGATTCAGGCACAGCTTGTCTCAAATCTGGAATGCTCCACTTTCCAGCTGTGGCACTTAGTCCAGATTCTGGGATGAGCTTCCTCATCTGAAAAATGGGAGCACAAGTGCCTTCACAGGGTTAATAGGATTGAGGATGAAATATAGCTAACAAGGGGCCTGGACCACAGGGGCCCCTCTCTGTGGACTGTCTTGGATTGGTTTCTGTATTAGTCTGTTCCCATGTTGCTAGTAAAGACATACCTAAGACTGGATAATTTATAAAGGAAAGAGGTTTAATTGACTCAAGGTTCTATGTGACTGGGGAGGCCTCATGATCATGGTGGAAGGCAAAGGAGAAGCAAACACAGATCTTACATGGAGGCAGGCAAGAGAGCTTGCACAGGGGAACTCCCATTTATAAAACCATCAAATCTCATGAGACTTATTCACTGTCACAAGAACAGCCCGGAAAATACTTGCCCCCATGATTCAATTACCTCCCACCAGGTCCCTCCCATGACACGTGGGAATTATGGGAGCTACAATTCAAGATGAGATTTGGGTGGGGACACAGCCAAACCATATCAGAAGTTTCCCTCAGAAGGAGACCCTGACATTAAGGATTAAGGATCTAAGTGCAAATGGTTTATTTGGGAAGGTATCCCAGGAGTCCTCGGCAGGGAAGTATTAAAGTCATACAAGAAAGAAGGCCAAAGGGAGTATATTATTAAGCCAGCTATCACAGCAGTTATAGGTGCTTAACCCCAGGGGAAACTGCGAAATGGTATAAAACAGGTGCTTCTTGGTCAGACATGGTGGCTTGCTCCTGTAATCCCACCACCTTGGGAGGCCAAGGCGGGGGAATCACTTGAGGCCAGGAAATTGAGAACAGCCTGGGCAACATAGTGAGACCCTGTCTATACAAAAAATTAAAAAGTTAGCTGGATGTGGTGGTAGCCTATGGTCCCAGCTACTTGGGAGGCTGAGGTGGGAGGATTGCTTGAGCTCAGGAGTTTGAGGCTGCAGTGAGCCATGATCGTGGCACTACACTCCAGCCTGGGCAACAGAGCAAAATGCTGTCTCAAAAAAAAACCAAAACAAACAAACAAAAAAACAGATTGCCTTAGTGTTACTCTATTACTCTATGTGAAAGATGAAGGAGTTGGAGCATGTATTCACCATCTCCCATCAGGCACGGAATGAGGGCTACTCTTAGAGCAGTGTTAATTTTCTATTGCTGCTATAACCAATTACTACACATTTTGTAGCTTAAAACAGCACAACTGTATTACTTCCTGGAGGTCAGGAATCTGAAATGGGTCAGCAGGATTGGATTCCTCTGGAGACTCTAGGGGAGACCCTATTTCCTTGCCCTTTCTAGCTTGGAGAGGCATCCTGTATTCCTTGGCTCATGGCCCTGCATCACTTTGATTTATTCTACTCTTGTCACATGTCCTTCTCCTCTGCTTTCATTGTCACATCACACTCTCTGATTCTGATCCTCCTGCCTCCCTCTTATAAAGACCTACCCAGATAATCTAGGATCATCCCCGCATCTCAAGATCCTTAACTCAATAACATCTGCAAAGTCCCTTTTGCCATCAGGTATTATAATTGCCTTTCTGGCCTGCCCCACAGAGGCAGAGCTGCCTTCTGGGGTGTGGGATGCTCTCAGGTACAGATATGTAGATATTCTGAAAGACAGCTTAGATATTGGTCCCCTCCAAGTCTCATGTTGAAATTTGAACCCCAGAGTTGCAGGTGGGTCCTGGTGAGAGGTGTTTGGGTCATGGCAGTGAATTCCTCATGAATGGCTTGGTGTCATCCTCATGGGATTCAGTGAGTTCGCACTCTTAGTTCCCATGATATCTGGCTGTTAAAAAGAGCCTGGTCCCTCCCTTCTCTCTCTCTTCCTTCCTTTCTTGCCATGTGATGCCTCCTCCCCTTCCCCTTCCACTATACTTGGAAACTTCCTGAGGCCTTCACCAGAGGCAAATGCTGGCGCCATGCTTCTTGTACATCCTACAGAACTGTGACCCAAATAGGCCTGTGTTCTTTATAAATTACCTAGCATCAGGTATTCCTTTATAGTCACACAAATGGATGAAGACTTAAAGGGTGAAGGGATATGGGCAGGGCACTGACGGTGAGAAATTTCTCTTTTATTAGCAGGGCACAAAAGCAAAGACATGCAAGAAAAGTTGCTGATTTGGCAGAGGCAGAGCAGGAGGTCATAGTGGTCTCAGAACTCTCAGACTAAGGGACATTTAGTCTCAAGACTAAGGTATTGAAGAGGAATGCATTTGCTAGAACAAGCAAAAGAGCCATACTGACACATAAACATGTTGGGTCCTCACAACAAATATTTCATGATGGGGAGAGCGCATACAATGTTTCGCATTTTATAGCTGAGGAAACTGAGGCCCAGTGACTTGCCCCAAGCTGTACAGTGGAGGAGAAAAGACCTGCTCTTAGATTTCCTGACTCATTACCCAGGGCTGCTCTCACTGCCTCTCATCTAGCTGCAGCACAGCCTGGAAGAGTCTGGAATGAGCCGGGCCTGTGGCCACATCTGAGAAGATGCCAGCCCCTCAGTCACTTAATCTTCTGCCTCTGAGCCTTTGGGTGCCTGGCTGAGCTTCTGGAATTGAGAGAGACCCAGCAGGATTGTTGATGAATTTGATTGCTTTACCAGAAGTTTAAAAATGTAGCTACTATGGTTGAGCATTGTTTATAATCTATCTCTGGTAATTTGCCTCCTACATGTGAACATGCAAGATCAGTTGCCAAATCCTGTCGATGATATCTCCCCAATCTCTCTCTCCCCCATCTGTTGCCTCTTCTCCTTCCCTATTCTCCCAGCACAGAACTCTATGGCCTCCCACCTGGACCACAGCAAAAGCCTCCTCATGGTGTCCCTGTCTCCTGAATGTCCCTGCCCCAATCCTTCAGACATCCTGCCTCCTAATGAACTCCAACTAAGATCAGTGTATGAGAGGCTGTCAGTGCCCCATCCATATTCCTCCAGATCTTTCCAGCCTGGTGTGCTCCAGCAGACTTCCACTTGCCAGTATCCATATCTCTGCTTCAGAGGGTTTTTTCCAGAACCACAAGTTGGAAGGGCCAAGGAATCAGTGCCCCTAGAAAACAACCCTCCTGCAATGATGGAAGGGGAGTTGGTAGATAAATGCCCCAGCTCCTGCCCCACTTTGGAGATAACTCTGAGCCGTGTGCTCTGCATTGTCTCCCAGAGTTCCTGTGGGACTGAACCCTAGTTGCCCTGGTAGGAGCTGGCTTAATAACGTCCTTTATCTCTGACTTCCCTTCCCTGAATTAATTCTCTACTCCCCTGCTATTTCCCACAACCATCTTCCAAATAACTCATTGTCCTTGATTCCTTCTCTCAGGGTCTGCTTCTCGAGATCCCAAGCTGAGACAATCAGGTTACTCACCTGCACAACAACTTGCCAGAGAATGTCTCTCCATGCCCTCCTTAGCCTGCTCTCTAACGCTCTCCAAGGCTGGTCCCAGGCCAACTTTTCACTTGAATTCCATGTCTCCATCATGCAGGTGACATAGAAGTCAAAGAGCACTGCAGGCTGATGCTGGTTTGCATCCCCATGCCTTTGGTAAGCTGACTCTTTTTATCTGGAATCTTGCCCTCCTTTTCTTACCATGTTTTCTCCATTCTATAAAAGTCAGTTCAGAGGCATAGTTGAAACAAGAAAAAAGGAATGTTGATCGTTGTTGAAGCTGGGGATGGGTCCATGGGTGGTTGTTATACTATTCTGTTTACTTTGTGTACATCTGACACTTTACATAATAAAAAGCTAAAATACAAAATCCATTCCTGTGTGCGACAGACATTGTTGGTGTCCTGCCCATATGTCCTCGTTCCTACAGCATCCCCGCACACTCTTTGCCTTAGGGCATTCTGTAGTTCAGGGCAAGTAGTAGGTGCCGACGATCTTACACTCTCCACAGCAGCTCTGCACCATGGATGCATGGAGTGGGCAAATAAACACCCTGGCTCCTCACCCTCGGGTATGATGACTCTGAGGGTGACTACCTCCTGGCAATGCCCAGTAGGACTGAGTCCCAGACACTTTTCACCACACCCTGTGTTGACTTGTTCCCCTTCCCTGTCTGGCTTCCCCACTTTCAACTGGTGTTGGCTAGGATGTCCTCTCAAATGAAATCCTTTCACACAAATCCTAGGCACGGGGTCTCTTTAAGGGGCAGTCAATCTAGGACAACACGTCACCATCGCCATGAAAGCATAACTTCTTCCTATATTAGAAGTGAGGGCTTCCTCCCCTGAGCCTCTGGGGTACATCATCTGGGCTCTGGAAGATTCAGGACAGACTCCTTTAAAATGCTTGGAAGGGCTGGGTACGGTGGCTCATGCCTGTAATCCCAGCACTTTGGGATGCTGAGGAGGGAGGATGGCTTGAGCGAAGGAGTTCGAGACCAGCTGGGACAGCATAATGAGACTCCACCTCTACAAAAAAAATTATTAAAAGTTAAATTAACCAAGTATAGTGGCACATGCCTGTGGTCTCAGCTACTTGGGGTCTGAGGTGGGAGGATAATTTTAGCCCGGAGGTCAAGGCTGCGGTGAGCCATGATCAGACCACTGCACTGCAGTCTGGGCAACACAGAGATACCCTATAAAAAAAAATGCTTGGAAGGATGGCAGGAGGGAACCTGGTAAAGAAATTACCAGAGCAGAGCTATGAGGCCTGGAGGCCAGGGTTAACTAAGAATAAATGCCTTATTAAATCTGGATGGACCAAGCCTCAGAGTGCCTTTAGTGTACGCTGCACCCTCTTAAGAGAGTCTTTCTGCAGAAATCATCATTCTGGTGCTTCACACTAATTGGCCAAGGGTGGGAACCTGCCTCAAGAAGTTGTATTTCTACGGGTGCCATGAATGAGGAGCATATAAGGGCCTAGTTAGGAAGAAGAGACTAGGCAAGGATGAGGAATAAGAGGGGAATCCAAGACCAACAGGATGGCACTAGAGGTGGCAGGTGCTGTGGGAAACCAGTACCAGGCTTCCACATAGACCCTGGAAATCGCAGAGTCTCTGCTGGGGGCGCTGCATGGATCCTTGGGATCTGGACTCTAAGCTCCATGGCCCTGGGAGCCTCAGTGAAGGTCTTGGGGACCATGATGGGCTCTGAGAGCATGGACAATGTTAGCAGGAAGCTTTGACAATAAGCAGCTCAGTGACCATCACCATGGCTCTTTCCCTAGTTTCTAGTCTGCTAGTCCCAGGGACTTAAAAGGCTCCAGAGAAGGAAAGGAACCTCCCAGAAATGACTGACCCTGGCAAGTGGGGCCTCTGAACCAAGCACAATAAAGCCACATAAAATGTCTTGCCTTTAAGAGTTATGAACCATATGTTTGTACGAATTTATCCCTTGTCACTGGTGGGATTGACTTCCAAGGATAGGTTGGGAAAGACCTTGTGCTGTTTTATCCTAGGACATATGCCTTGGGAGCCCTGAGCCATCATGCAGGGAGTCCTGCTACCCTATGAAGCCTCCATCCTGGAGATGCCACATGAAAAGACCACACAGAAATATAGAGAGGGCTGGGGGGATTGGGAAGATGTTGGTGAAAGAACAGAAAATTTCATTTAGAAAGGAGGAGTAAGTTCAAGAGATCTGTTGTATATCATGGTGACAACAGTTAATAACAATATATTGTATACTTGAAAATTACTAAAAGAGTAGATTTTAAGTGTTTTCACTACGAAAAAATAAGTATGTGAGGTAATGCATATGTTAAGTAGCTTTCTTTAGCCATTTCACAATGTATACATGTATGAAAGCATTATATTGTATACCATAAATATAATTTTTACTTGCCCTCATATGTTTGTCACAGCACTATTCACAATAGCAAAGATACGGAATTAATTTAAGTGTCCATCAGTGAATGTTCGGATAAAGAAAATGAGGCATATTTCACAATAGAATACTACTTAACCATAAAAAAAAGAATAAAATCATGTATTTTGCAGCAACACAGATGGAACTGGAGGCCATTATCTTAAGTGAAACAACTCAAAAGGAAACATTAAATACTGCATGTTCTCATTTATAAGTGGGAGTTAAATAATGTGTACACATGGACCTAGAGTGTGGAATAATAGACATTGGAGACTTAGAAGGATGGCAGGGTGGAAAGGGAGTCAGGGATGAGCAATTACTTAATGGGGACAATGTACATTATATTTGGGTGATGGTTATACCAAAAGCCCAGACTTCACTACTACACAATGTATCCATGGAACAAAACTGCACTTGTACTCCTTGAATGTATACAAGTAAAAATAAAGAAATTGCTTTTATAATTTTTATTTGTGATTATTATGAATACATACTAGTCATACATATTTATGCGATACATGGAGTATTCTGATGCAAGCATACAATGCTGGAATAGTCAAATCAGGGTCATTGAGATATCCATCATCACAAGCATTTATTATTGCTTTGTGTTAGAAACATTCCAATTGCACTCTTTATTTTGAAATATATTTTTAAAAATAAACAAACAAAATGGAAATACAGAGAGATACCTGAGGAGCCCCACTTGTTCCAGCCCCAGCTGTCTGAGCCAACAGCCAGCATCAACCACCAGACATAGTAGTGAGGGACCTTCAGATAATCCGTAGTAGTGAGGGACCTTCAGATAAGCCCCCAGCTTCCCAGCCAATTCAGCTAACACTGAGTGGAACAGGGAAGAGTTGTCCCAGGCAAGCCCTGCCCAAATCGTAGATTTATGAGCTAAATAAACGCTGTTGTTTTAAGCAACTAAGTTTTGCAGTGGCTTATAACACAGCAATAAGTACTCAGAACAACCATCCCTGCCCCCGAAAATTGTATGGTTGTTGAGTTCTCAAAGTCCTTTCCAACTGTGGCAGATACAACACTATGTGTTCACCAATCCCTGTTTTACTTACCCATTGGGTACATGGGAAGACTACATTTCCCAGCAACCTTTGCAGTTAGGTGGGGCCAACAACTGGATTCTGGACAGTAAAATGCAGCCAGACTGAGACGTGGTCTCCAACACTTTCCACACAGTCCCATATGCTCTCTTGTCCCTCCTCCATCCACTGGATAGAAAGGGCCAGTGGAGGATTCCAAGGCTAGAGAAGCTGGAAGGCACCTGGGCTTCTGAATCACCTCATGAAAAAGTGAATGCCAAACACCTGCAGGTACTTAGCCACTGCAGGTGCTTAGCTACTGAAGGTGTTTAGCCACTGCAGGTGCTTAGCTACTGAAGGTGTTTAGCCACTGCAGGTGGCTTAGCTACCGAGAGTGCTTTTAGCCATTTCAGGTACTTAGCCACTGCAGGTGTTTACCCACTGTAGGTGCTTAGCTACTGAGAGTCCTTAGTCACTGCAGGTGCTTAGCTACTGAGGGTGCTCAGCCACTGCAGGTGCTTAGTTACTGAGGGTGCTTAGCCACTGCAGGTACTTGGACACTGCAGGTGCTTAGCCACTGTAAGTGCTTAGCCACTGTGGGTGCTTGGCCACTGCAGGTGCTTAGCCATTGAGGTTGGTTAGCCACTGCAGGTGCTTAGCCACTGCTACTTGAGGGTTGTTTGTCACAGCAGCTAGCCTTCCCTGAGTAATACATACCTACACTACCTTATTTTCACCTCTAAAGAACTATTTAAGGGAGGACAGGTAGTGGACACTGTTGAACTTTCACTTTGTATCTTCTGCTTATATTCTTAATTACTAATGTTCCTCTCTTGGCTTCTTCACCAAACTATAAACCCCCTTAGGGCAAATTACCTGCCCGAATAACTGTTGTATCCTTCAAAGACTTAACATGGGTTCCTGTACATTTTGTACAGGCTCAGTCACCATTTCTCAGGTGAACGCAATAATATTTGCTGACATTTATTAAGCAAATACTACAAATTACATATATTTTAAAATATTTAGTCCACACAATAACACAATGAGGTGCTTATTATTATTACCTCTAAGTTAAGAAATTTAGGATCAGGAAGGTTAAGTGACTTTCCCAAGGCCACGCAGCCAGCACTGTCTGGTTCCAAACCCCAAGCTCCTCACTGCCTCTGCCTCTGCCTCTGCCTGGGCACGATACAAGTATCACACATTGTTTTCAACTGTCAGGACCTCTGAAGATAAAGGTCAACCCTGGTGCAAGGTCTTTACTGCATACTTCCTCTGAAGAGGGCTTCACATTCACCCAAGTGCAGAACACCAGGCATGATTCAGTGTCACCGCACTTGATCCTCAAGCCTCTCCAGACCCGGAGCCCCCAGCCGTGTGGCAGCTCCAGCAGGCAGCCTTCCTAACACACCTCAAGTGGCCATGCAGCCCCACATGCCTCCTACGCCCTCCAACCAGCCACCGCAGGCCACATCGGGGCTGACAGAGGAGGCCCACAGAGGTACACAGGTGTGGTCCCTGGGTGCTCATCCATCACCACTCACACCTTTCCCAAGTCCAGCTTTGCATTCTGCTTCAGTGATAATGTAAACCTATCAAGAGAGAAAGAGAGCCGGAGATTGTGTGTGTGTGTGTGTGTGTGTGTGTGTGTGTGTGTGTGTGTGTGTGCGCATGAAAAGATTTGAAGATTTGCCTGGAAACACCAGCCCTTCACCAAGGATGTTCCCAGCCCTCATTTGTACACACAGTCTTCAAACATCAAAGTGTTTGTTAAGCGTAAATATTTTTATTCGCTCCCCTCCTTCTCCTCCCGCTCCTCTTCCATCCAGGCTCTGAGCTCAGCGGATGCTGGGGGACCCCTCTGACTCAGAGCCAGCAGGGATGGTTTTTGGAAAAGGGCACTTCCAGGTCCCAGCGGGCAGCCGGCATCTGAGCCTGACAGCCGCCTGGGACTTGGCTCCCAGCAGCAGGCTCCTAGCTTGGCGCCTGTTTCCATAGGAACGGGCAGGCCTGGGATTGGCGGCTCTGGGCGCGTTACCCACGCCGGCTGCTTTTCAAGTGGTCCCTGGGTGTACCTCCCCTCCCCTGCCATGCCTGTGCCTAGGCCTGCCCTGGAAAAGGGCCCAAGTATAGGGGAGCTGGGAGCTTCCCCCAACACTCTATTCTGGGGCACCAAGAGTCTGAGCCAACACCTTGCTTGGAGCCCTTGTTTCTCTCCCGTTCCCTGCCTTCCTTCACTGGGTACTCAACGTTGTGCCCAGCTTCACTTTCGCACAGCATCCACCCACCTGGCAGAGGACATGGAGTCGATCTAGAGAGCCTGTCTGAGGTCGTGCTCAGAGACAGCACCAAGCCACACGGGCAGCCACTCACTCCCATCTGGTAAAACCCTATTATTAAGCGTCTCTCTGCTTCACGGTTTCCAGTGCCCTGCAGGTCAAATTGTGCTCTGCCTCTTCATTTCCCTGCTACCCCTGTGCTGTGCATCTCTCATTATTAAACAGTAGCCTGCAAACAGTGGCTTTCTGGGTCTCGAAAGCCAGCACGATTATGACTCTACCGGAGATAATTGGGAACGAGCACATGGACTGCTGCCTTACTCCCAAGGTGGATTCTTGCTGCCAGCGGCTCTCCTCTGCCCCTCCTTTGAGGGGGTACCTCAGGGGAGACGTTCTTTGACTCTGTTCCCTGTTCTGGCTGTCGCCGTGCTTTGAACCCCAGTCTTCCGTTGTAGTTTCGGACATTGTCAGGCTTCTCCACAGCCTCCTTAGGCCTCCCCGCAGATGGGGCCTCCCTGCAGATGGGGCCTCCTCAGATGGGGTCAATCCAAGCTCCGCAAAATTCAAAGAGTGCTCCGGGAGAAGCTGGGGCTTCGCTGATGGGGTTGAGGAGTCTGAAAACTGCCGCTCAGAGCTAGAGGTTGAAATGACAGCCCATCAGCAAGAACTAAACGGCTCTTCAGGCGGGAGGACACGCAGAACTATTGATCAAGGATGCACAGACTACATCTATAATTAGACCCAGAAAGCTGCTTGCACATCAGAAAGAGAGAGAGAGAAAGACATGACCGTGGCTTCACGAGAGCCAAATATGCATCAGGATTTCAAAAAACAAACAAACAAAAACCTCACTGCTGAAAATGGCCTGTGTTGTTCATTCCTCTCTCTAAAAGGTCCCCTGTGAGTCACACACTTCATTCAGTCCTGTAAGGAGCAGCCAGATGTTATAAAGCCCCTGCTCAGAAGGCAGCAACAGCTGACTTTTGGGATGGATCACAGCTAGACCTCCCAGCTCCACGGTGGCTGTGACCTCCCAGACCAGGGCAGCCCAGCAGCTGGTGCCCGGGAAACCCAGCAAGCAACGTTACTGTTGAGAAGTTTTGTTTGCCTTTTGCATTATTGGAAGTGGCAAGAAGAGGCTCAGTTTCTGGGCATTTTGTGGCATTTGTTCGTTCTTTTGTATAATGAATCTGATTTGGGAACTGCAGTTAAATTTGGAGGGGGAGAGTCCATTAGAAAGAAATACTATTTGTTGGGGCCGCGGAATGCTTGTGGCAAATTGCCCTTCCTAAGTGCTGTTTTTTGAAAACTCATTCCTGCGGTAGGAAAATAAAGCAGATTTCAAACACTTAAGAGATCATTTTTGGAATGGTCTAGATGCGCGCTGGTGTGCTGGTACATTTGCCTCTCATTGTTTTTTAATCACTATTTTGTCAAGTTTAATTGCTGCCACTCTAACAACCCAAACGGGAGCGAAACAAAATAGGGGATATCTATCATTGGTGAGAGCATTTTGATGGAGTCTATATCCATTTGCATCTTCTCCACCAAATTAGGAAAAAGGAAAATAGAAAAGATTTTCTCCATCGCTGGTATAAGGATCATTTTCATTGGTCTGGGTGGGGAAATTCTCAGAGTATCAGGCAAATTGAGCAGCCTCCTGCACAGCGCCTTGTAGCCCTATAAACTGGATTTGGGATATTCTTGCCTGGATGTTCCTTCCAGGGATATTATGAATTCTTACAAGCGCTACTGGGTAGTGAGGACCTTGAAGGCAGAGAGAGACCTTGTCTTAATTATGCACGTGGTGCCAGGGCCTGCTCCCAATTCTCCTTTCGGGTCTTATGACAGACGCAGAGAGGCATCACTCAGAGCACCTTCAGCAAGGAACTCGCTGCCAGCTGCTTTGACTGTGGTTAACTGACAGCCTTCAGCTGTTGGCTTCAGCGGGTGGGCCTCAGCTTTTGAGCTGATGTCATGTTCCTCTAGGGGTGGCCCCTGGCCGGCGGCTAAGCAGGCTGTGGTACTCAGGGCAGCTGTTTCTGTCCCATGAGAGATTCCTCTGATGGCACCTTTGCTCGGAGCTCCCTCTGGACTGGCAGTGACTTTTCAGACCTGCATTGCCACCTGATAGCTCCCCCTGCCCAATCTTGCTTCCTCCCCTCCCCCTTCCACGAGTGCCCAATTTGATATGGTCCTTCCTGGAAGCCACTGAAGGACTAAATCATCTCTCATGATCACTAACTCCATCTCAGCATCTGCTTCCTGAAGAACTCAACCTGAGACCGATTTTTTCCCCACGAGGCTTTTTAGAACTCAACTTCCGGCTGCCTTTGGTGACTAATGAAAATATATTAGGTGCGATGCTGAGTACCAGGAACACTAGGGGATTTTAGCAACCGAGGGAAAATGCCAGGCTAGCCATTGACAACTACTGAGGGTGAAACCCAGTGTGCCTTCTGAAGAAAGCAGTTCAAAGTCAGGTTTCCAGAACAGCCAGGGCACGCGTTGCCTCTGGCAACTTGGTGAAAAAATGCAAAGCACCCATAGTCCACAGGTTTCTCCTGCAGGTCCCGATGCAAAAGTGAAAGCTCAGCTCTGAGAACAGGAATTCAGAATTAGGGCCTGCATTAAACAGGGCCAGGGCTTGTTGTCACTTGAAGGTTTACAAAGCCCTTAGCTCCCCAAGCAGACTGCCTGTCAGCTCTTTGAAGGCCAAGACATGTACATCTTGCTCAGCACTGCAGGGTCTAGAACTGTGCATAGTACATAGTTGTTGCTCAATGAACACTTGATGCATGAATGAGTGATTGAGCCTCATAAATACCATTTCATTACTGTCACTGCAATGCTTCCACATTGCCTTGAGGATGAAGTCCATACCCCTTCAGGTATGAACAAGAATGGGTGGTGGTCACAATCTGGCTTCCATGGACCCTCCCTCCATCCATAACTCGTAGAATGAGTACAGCCATTGGCCCCCACTCTGGCTCACTTAGCAGTGGCTGCCAGCCCCACTACTTTTTGGGCAAGCCAGTGCCCACTCATGCAGGGAAGCCTTCCCTATGCCTTTGCCTTCTGTCCCCTGCCCCGCTACCAAGGGTAATGTAGGACCTTTAAATCCCAGGCACCCAGGCAAAAGAGAATTCTTTTCTATGCCCCCTCCCGGGAAGGTCTGGGCCAAGAGCCTTCATTAGCACTATGTCTTGTGCCATGCAGTAATAATACCTCCCACTTTAATATAGAATATTCTGGGCACTGTAGACTGTTCCATATACCTTACGTATGTTAACTAATTGAGGCCCTATAGCATTTCATGAGGTAGGTATTCATCTTCTTACTGTTACTTTATAGTCACGGAACACAGAGGGATTATGGGACTTGCCCAAGGTCACACAGCTAGTAAATGCTGTGCCCAAGCAGTCTGACTCCAAAGTTTATGCTACCACCTGACTTATTGTTCTCCTGCCTGTGTCACTGATGGCTGCACTGAGATCTCATTAATGGAAGGGACTCTGCCCATGAAGAGACAGTTGAAATGAAGTCAATATTGCAACTGTGGCCTCTGGCAAACCAGGCCTTGACTGCCTTCACCTTGCCAGGCACTCATCTACCAAGAACATAAGCCAGCCAACACGTGTAATCAGCCTTTGCCTACAAGAGGCCAAAGATGAAAGCTATGGACAAAGTTGTAGGGAGGTGGCTAGGGACACAAGCCTTCACATTCCCGGTCTGGTGACCTTGTGCTTCCCCTTCTGACGAGAAGCACTGGTGTGAGTGTGGACTTTGGGGAGCACCTGCTGGGTGTCAGGTTCAGGGCCACGCATATTTCAGCCTCATGAGGCCCCTATGAGGTAGATGCTGTTAGCATCCTCTGCATCCTACCAGTTTACACTTAGTAAGTGGCAGGGCCAGGATTTGAGCCCAGGCAGGCCTGACTCCAGGCATAAGTATGTAACTACTGTGCTCCACCAACAAAAGCACCCAGTAGCCTCCCCACTGCCCCAAGTTGGTCCAAGGACTACCCCTCCTCTCTCTCCTCTCGCATCTCACTCCTATCTTCCCTTCACACTTCCCCCAGCCTCCTTTCCCTTCAGCCGGTCCCTCTTGTCTCTCTCTCAGCCACCTTGCCTACATGCCCTTCCCTCCACATTTGGTATCCTCTGCTGACTTTGAGGCCCAGCTGGAGGCTGCATTGAGCAGCATCCCTAGGCATAGACACTGCGCAGTTTCCCCTGCCCTGACTGACAGCTGGCTGGCTCTGCTTCCCCGATGCCAAGCATAGCTGTGACAACCTGGTGGACAGACACATGCTGTCCCATGCCTTGGGAGGTCCTAGACTTTGTGCCCAACAGAAAGAAAAAATAACATCTATTGGCTCTTTCACATTGTAGGGGGCATCGTTCTCCCAAGGCTTCACAGTGATATCCTTTAGAGATTTTAGATTCTATTCATTCTTCCAGAAGCAGGTGATGAGGCCAGGTACCATGGGAGCCCACAGAGAACTGCAAGTCCTGCTCAAATATGCTGGTGGAAACCAGCACCAGGTTGGTAGAGACCAACAGCCATAAAACAACAAGAAGGCAACATAAAGGTGGGTAAGGCAACTGCTTCAACATGGAGGAGACCCCTTTTGTAGCCCCTGTTGACACCACACCCCATATCCCCTAGGAATGCCCAAGCTCACCTGCAGCCAAGGTGGGCAGTTCACATGCTAACAGATTTCCACCTTGACTGCCTGCCCACCTCTGCTCCTCTCTCAGGGCTCCCTCCAGAATCAGGGACAGGGAAGGTGACATAATTTGTGGGCACAGTGACAAATGAAAATTTGAGCCAAGCCTGGTGGTTTGCACCTATAGTCCTAGCTATTCTGGAGGCTGGGGTGGGAGGATCACCTGAGCCAGGAGTTCGAGCCTGCAGAGAGTTATGATTGCGCCACTGCACTCCAGTCTGGGTGACAAAGCAAGACCCTGTCTAAGACACAGAGAGAGAGAAAGGAAAGAAATTTTGTGACACCTTGTTCAAAAAGCAAGACACAAGCTTTTCCCACTCTTCCACTTGTGCACACTCTCTTAACCATCCTAGTAATTTTTATTTGCTTCTTAATGCCAAACTCCCTCTGGCAGGAAGTTATTCCTAGGGCAAGTTCGAATCCTCATTGGAGCTATAACCCACAACTTGGTGCATGACCAAGCCCTCTGTGCCTTCCATCAGGATCCTGACAGGGGTGGTGAGCAGGAGCAGCAACAGGGTGGGGGCAGTGGAGCAGGCCACCGAGAACCCATCCTGGGAAGGCTGAGAGGTTCCAAGCTGCCAGAGTATGCTCCATTGTCCATTAGATTTCTCTTACAAAACACAATTTTGAAGATAAAATTATTAAGAATTGCAAGATGGTGACTACAGGGCATTAAACCACAAGCACAGGACTCCCTTCTCCACTGATCATAGATAGACCCTGACCAGGGAATCTTGCTCAGTCACGTGTAGGCTCACCCCTAAAGTATGAGGAAGTGGATGGCCCTGCGGGAAACCTGCAATCAATGGGAGCAGGAGTTGGTGGATGAATGCCAACCTGTTCTCCAGTGGAACAATTCTGAGGCATATTCTCCACATTTTACTCCAAGGATCCCAGTGGGATTGAGCCTAGCTGCTCATAGCAGCTTTGTCGGCTTTTCTCTCTCCCTTGTCCCACCTGTATTCTCTCTCCTTTGTGCTTCCCACAACGTGTACCCATTACCCTTATTTCCATGCCTTCTTTAGTTTTGCAGAGAACCCCAACGGAGCTCCCCAACAGCTCAGGCAGGTGTATTGGTTTCCCAGGGCTGCCATGACAAAGTACCACAAACTGAGTGGCTTCAAACAACAGAAATTGATTTTCTCACAGTTCTGGAGGCTAGATGTTCAAAATTAAGGTGTTGACAGGGCCATGCTTCCTCCAAAGTCTCTAGGGAAGGATCTGTCCTTGCAGCTTCCATCTTCTGGTGGCCCCAGTAGTTTTTTGGCTTCTAGATTTATCACTTCAATCTCTGCCTTTGTCATCACACAGCTGTCTTTCCTCTGTGTGTGTGTCTGTGTCTATTCTCCTTTTATAAAAACGCCAGTCATATGAATTAAGGGCCCACCCTACTCCTGAATAACCCTTCTCCAGTATGACCTCATCTTAAGCAATTACATTGAGAACAACTTTATTTCCAAATAAGGGCACAGTTTTAGGTACTGGGGCTAATATTTCAATGTATCTTTTGGGGGAAACACAATTCACCCCATAATAGGGACTCATTTAAAAAGTCTTCGTGAAAGAGGACAACTTGACCTATATCTCTGAGCAATACTTCTCAAACTATTGTGCCACCCAATCTCCCAGGAATCGTGTTCAAACGCAAATTCTGATTTGGTGGATCTGGGTGGGACGTGAGAGTCTGCATTTCTACCACGCTCCCTGATGATGGTGTTGCAGCTTTAATACAAGGGTCAGAGAGGAGAAAATGGCTAGATAGGCCTGTGTGCATCTTCCATGATTTGACTGTAATAAACTACAGACTCCAGTGGCAACACTCTTCCCACTATGGAGAGAGAAAGCTGTCACTTACACTTCCATTTGGTGGAGCTTTGGAGGCAGGCCATCTCACAGGCCACTGGCCAGTCTGTGACTTGGCTGTCTTTGGGCAAGTGCTCATCCACCCTTGGTCCAGTCAATACATGTGAGGGTGGTAGCAGCCTGTGGCACTGATCTGGAGACATTTCAGAAGGAATTTCTCAGAAGAAAGCTGTGAGCATAGCAAAAATTCTGAGCTTTGGTTTTACCATTAGTGTAAACAATTTATATCAAAAGGATTTGAAAACTGAAACATGCTGTTGAAATACTGAGATGCAGACTTTTGGGTTACTCAGAGGGTATTGGGAGGTGGGGCAGTAAAGCAAATCAACCCAGACCTAACCAGGGCTAAAACCAATCCACCAATTTAAGAAAGGATGTCTTCCAACTCTTCAGAGTTAACTAGACCTCAGCAGCCTAAGTAAGTCAAAGGACACTAAGGGCCCTAACCAAGCTCTGTTGCAAGGAAATTTCAGATGTACCTAGTATATGTGCCAGTTCAGTTTCAATAATTCCACTTTACTAGGTGTATTAGTCAGCTATTTCTGTAATAATGCCACATAACAAATCATCCACAAACTCAGTAATTTACCAAACAAGCATTTATTTTTCTTGCTCACAGGACTATAGGGGTGGTTCTGCTTCAGACTTCTGAGTGAATTTTAGTGGTTCCACATGCCTTCTCAGTCTCCTTGGACCAATGGCTACCCGGGACACATAAACAGCAGAAGTGCCAAGGGTCTAAGCAGAAACGCAAGGTGTCTCTTAAGGCCTAGGCTCAGAATTGACCCCCTGTTACTCCTACCGTGTTCCATTGGACAAAGCAAGTCACCCAGCCAAACCCAAAGTCAACAGGTGGGGAAATATATTCTGCCTAATCTCATGGGAGGTAGGTACTGAAAGTCACACAACAGCCTGCTGGTTTGAGGGGTGATCACCGTAAGTCTCCTGACCCCTCTCATGGATGGTAACTTGCTCAGCGAGTAGCATATCAAGTGAATATTTTCCATTGATGACTTCCATCTTTACAATTTTTGTCACTAAATTTAGAATTAACAAAGCATTGGGTACTTTATAAATGCTTTGTTCTTGGAATGCAGGGTTAAGTGTACTGTATATATTACCTATGAAGCAACTCCAGGAAGAGCCACGCTGGCGAGTAAGTTACAAAGAGAAAACTCCTCACTAGGTTGTTAGAATAACTAATGAGAACTACTGAGATTATTTTGTCCACTGTAATAGGATTTTGGTATTATTTTAGCCTAAGGTGAAGTCTCTTCACTTAGGGACTCAAGAGTGCACCCATTTTTTTTTCCTTTGGCAGTTACGACTTTGGCTGATGAGAAGTAACCCTAAGAGAGGTTCTCCAGGAGCAGAATTATTTCATAACACAGAGGAACACACTGTGTCCCAGAGAGTGAGGAGAGAGGAGCAGGTAGATGCCTAGAAAATGGACAGAACCACAAATATGCTTATGCCTCTTCACACACAGATGACCCAGTGAGGGCAAGACAAGAGAGAGAGTTCTTACGGGAACATGCATACTCCTCCTCTCCGGCCCCACCCCATGATTGAGGGAGGGGTCTTGTCTTTCTCTCTCTGGCCTCTGTTAGTTTCTCCCATCCCTCCCTACACTCTCCTTCCTGCCCTGGAGATCATCTACATTAGTACTCCCCCTCCTCACCTCAGCAGTGTCTCCCGAGGGCCCGCGAGTGCCAGGGCCTGGGGTGAGCACCAGGAGCTTTGAAGCCTTTAGCTACCGAGATAGTTTGGACTGACAACATGTCAGGAGATCACTGAGGGATGCAATAACAAACACAGTGATTAAAAGTTGTTCAAAGTTAAAGTTAAAAGCTTGGGGCCAAATACAGGTGAGTTCAATTCCTAGCTCCACCATTTATTAGCTGGGGACCTAGGGCAAGTTGTTTAACTCTCTGGGCCTCAGTTTCTTCATCTGTAAAGTGGGAATAACACCGCACACACACTGTTATTATTATATGATGTGATGTGCTTTGGAAAGAGGTCAACTCTGCCCCGGCACTTGACATTCACTCAATATTTGGAAGCTGGTGTAGGTCCACAAGCCCTTATCCAAACCATAGAGATAGATAGGTTTCAGAATTCTGAATTTTTCAGGTTTTAGGAAGGTTATACGGTACATTTACCACATTTTACATGAAACCCCAGCAGGGTCTGGGGTAGCGCCTCACAATCAAACACTTCAACATTTCTGCAGCAAAAATGCATGAATAGTCACATGAACTGGGGTTAAATAAGACCCTAAATAACCTCACATCCATTGTGGCCAGGTTGTGCCATCAAGAGAGTTTTTTGCCAAACCATTGTTTTTGAGGCTTTGGGGATTTTTATACTGTAGGGAAGTGGCTCTATTAGTAGACTGTAGGCATTTTGACTCTAAGTGCGGGGAAGGAAGCCTCTGGGTCAGGATGAGGAGTGAAAGGGGCAGGCAGTGTTGAGCAAAAGGCCTCAGAATGGAGGCGAATGGGAAACTAGCCACCAGGCAGAGAGTGGTGGGAAAGGAAGACAGACTGTTCCTGCATTTCTAGTAGCATCATTTTGCTCCCTAGAGGCCTTGAAAATATTCATTCCCAGACCCCCTCTATCAGTCACTGAATAGCTGAATAAATGGATGCAAGGCAATGAATAAATAAACAAACAGAGAAGAGAGGAGATCAGCTGGCTCCTGCGCCCTAAGAGAGACAGACAAGCTAGTCGCCCCTTTACACAGGGCATTCCAGAAGGTGTGCTGGAGGACCCCAGGGGATGGGAGGTGCCGGTCAAGGTGAGCATTCACCTGGCCACCAGCCATGGGGTGGAATCGGACAGAGCAAGGCTGACCACTCGCCAGAGGAAACTGGCCTGGGCAACAGATTTGGCCCTTTAGCCCAGGAGTTTTATAAGCCCCAGGAACCAGATAATTCTATTGTCCTGGTTTTGTTCCCAGGTTCCTGATAGCAGCCTCTGGTTGATTAGTAATGACACTGTGTGTGTGTGTGTGTGTGTGTGTGTGTGTGTGTGTGTGTGTGTGTGCATGTGTGGGTGTATATGGGGGGGTGTGTGTGTGTGCGCATGCGGGTGTATATGGGTATGTGTGTGTGTGTTGCACCCATGTAACAACAGAGACACACAGAGAAAATAAAGCAATTGTTTTTTCTGAGCCCAAAGGGAGCTGAGCTGGGGGAGAGAGAGGAGCATGTCCTCCTCCCTGTGTCTTTTCTTATTTTGCATTTCTCATTACATCCTCATGTCACGGGGCTGCTGGCTGATTTATAATTTATTGGTTTAGTGTCTCGCGGCAGGGAAAGGATGCTACGCTATATTTTTCAGGGACACTCAATTCAACTTTGGCGAAGCAGCCAGGGCCACATCTGAGAGGGGCACAGAAGAAAGATGTGTGTGAGGATATGTGTGGCCACAGAGCCCAAGGTTGCCACGTCTGTCCCAGTTGAATGTCGTGCACTATTAGATACCAGCGTGGGCTTTTTGTTTAAGTGGAGGTTCTCTAATCGGATTTTGGAAATCCAATCTCAATCAGGCATGTACATAACACAGCGACAATTTGGGGCACTGAGCTCTGAGGACTTGGTGTAGTCCTGCTTTGGATGGGTTCCCATGGCAGACCTTGAGACTGGGTTGATGTGGAAGTGATTTTATAAAGAAGTTCTGCAGGAAAAAGGTAGGAGAGCATATTCGTTCATTAGGGCTGCTATAACAAAGACCCACACACTGGCTGGCTCCAACATCAGAAATGTATTGTCTCAGTTCTGGAGGCTGGAAGTCTGAGATCGAGGTGTTGGAGGGTTGGTTCCTTCTGAGGGCTGTGAGGGGAATCTTTTCCATGCCTGTTTCCTAGCTTCTGATGGTTTGCTGGCAATTTTGGGGGTGCCTTGGCATCAACCCCATCTCCACCTTCATCTTTTCATGGCATGCTCTTGAGTCTGTGTCTGTGTCCAAATTTCCCCTTCTTATAAGGACACCAGTCGTATTGGATTACAGGCCACCCAAATGATTTAAACTTGATTACCTCTTTAAGAGACCCTACTTCCAAATAAGGTCACAGCCTGAGGTACTAGGATTTAGGGCTTCACCACATGAATTCGGAAAGGACACAATTCAGCCCCTAACAGGAAGTGAGGAGGTGATACAAGGACCCGGAAGAGGCCAAGTAAGGGTGCAATGTCAAATAAAGTCCCACAAAAGAAAACAAGGGCCCAATCCCACAAGGGATTCCTAGAGACAGGGAGGCTGGTCACCTTCAGAGGTGTCCCAACGGGGGAGCAAGGGAGCTGGAATACTATTTAAAGAAAGCCCCCAGAGGGACTTTGACTCCCAGACACTCCCAGCCTTCCTGGAATACAGGTTATATGGTTTGGATCTGTGTTCCCACCCACAAATCTCATGTTGAATTGTAATCCCCGGTGTTGGAGGTGGGGCCTGGTGGGAGGTGGTTGGATCATGGGGCGGTTTCTCGTGGTTTAAAACCATCCCCCTTGGTGCTGTCATTGTGATACTGATTTCTCATGAGATCTGGTCATTTAAAAGCATGTGGCACCTCCCAACTCTCTCTCTTCCTCCTGCTCTGGCCATATGAAGTGCCAGATCTCCCTTTGCCTTCCACCATGACTGTAAGTTTCCTGAGGCCTTCCCAGAAGCAGAAGCCACTATGCTTCCTATACAGCCTGTGGAACCATGAGCCAATTAAGCTTCTTTTCTTTAAAAATTACCCAGACTCAGGTATTTCTTTATGACAATAGGAGAACATACTAATACAACAGGTAACAAGGGTGCTGGTTGTTGGGAATTAAAGCAACTGGAAAGTGTCATGCATAAACATGGGAGAAGGCTCTCAAGGGATGTGGGGAGCACTGACAGCATTTGCTGTGAGCCCCCAAGTTCCATGTCTACCTAGTGGTGACATGGTGACTAACTGCCTCTGATAAGTAACCTAGTGTAGGTGGCAGACACATGCCCATATCACGGCCTGGAGAAAAGACAAAAACAGGAAAGCAAGAGCATAAATTCCCAGAAAAGCCTAGATTGCTATTGATATTGTAAAGCCAGTTGTTATTTTGGCTAGGTTTTTGTCACTGGTAGATTTTAACTGCAGCATGAGGAGGAGGGCTGGATGATGTACAGACAGATAAAAGAACTGGCCATTCCTGTGTGAAACAGGGAAAAGGAAATACACTTTGGGAAAAGCGGTAATGATCGACTCTTGGGGTTAGAATCATGGTCTTTGATTGAATAACGTGGCAGGGTTTTGATTCAATAGTAATCCGATTTGGGTGGCACACCAATAATAAATTCTCCAGCAAACTGAAAAATTCTGTAGGGTAATGGAAAGCATTCGAACCCCATGGTTTTCATTGAATTAAATATGAAAATGTATCATACAATCGATATTGCAATATTTGATTCAATCAGCATTTCGGGATGGGAACCGTTTTCTTCCATTTGTTTTTATGCTGTTGCAAAATATTTCAATTTGCTTCAGAATTTATTATTGACAAATCACCCTAACAGCCCTTGGGGGTTGGAGTGGGGAGCTTGTCACAGATTGGCAGCTGAGAGATGTTGGGCCCAGAAAAATAGCCAGGGACTGGGGAATGCTCACGTGAAATTTCAGAAAGGGGCTGATTATACACAGCAAGGAGGAGGTGAGGACATTTGTCACTGGGAGAGAGATGAGACAGGTGTCTTTCCTCTGGATGGGGCTACTCTTAAAGGGGTGTCTCAGCAGAAAGTGCATGCCCTAGGTACAATTATGAGGTAGACATAGGGAGAACCTCTGCCTCCTCTGCTCCCTGTGACCCAGGCAGCCAGAAGGAAAGAGTTTTCACCTGGACTCCAGGCAAGCTGTCTCTGTAATACTGCAGTAGGTGGCCCGGTGCCACCTTACAAACACCAGTATGGAGTCTTGGAAACTTGGAACTGAATCCAGGTTCTTCCACTAACTAGCTGTGTGGCCTTGGGTGAGAGGTTGAACTGCTCTGTGCCTCTCTTTCCTTAGTGTGGAATAGTAAATTCTTACCTTCCTTGTAGAGCTGTTGCAGTTATTAAGTAAATGCATATTAAATTAATGTGTGTACCATGCTCAGTACATCATAAGCAACCAGTAAATGGAAGCTATCATTATTACTATTATTACTATCATCAGTTATCTATTGCTGATCGTTAATTCATACTCTAAGACTTAGTGGTTTGAAAGAATAATGATTCTACTGGTCAGTTCTTCTGATCCAATCTGGGTTCTGTGGATTTTAGCTAGGCTCACATAGGCATTTGTGGTCAGTTAGAGGCTCAGCTGGGGACTGGCTAGTCCTGAGTGGCCTTGCTCACATGCCCAGACATTGGCTGGCTGTTGGCAATGGTGATGACAGGGTCATGTGTCGCTCAGTCCCCAGCAGACTAGTCCAAGCTATGACACGGTAGCTGGAGTCCAAGAGTAGCAAGAGGGCAAGCCCTGAAGTGCAGGCATCATTCAACTCTCAACTTATGTCCCATTTGCCAATGTCCCCCATTGGCCACAGCATGAGAACAGCTCAGACTCAAGGGGTATAGAAAAGCTTCACCTCGAGATACAAAAATCCATATTATGAGAACATAGATTCAAGGAGGGAAATAATCTGTGACCACTTTTGCAAATGGCTATAATTATTATCATCATCATTTCTCTGAAGGTACTGATCGTATCCCACTTCATGGAAAGCTATAGACATGAAACACTTCCCACCAGCCTAACACTCCTTGAGGGCACAATATCTTTGCATCTTTTGTACCCAGCAAGGTAGCAGGTTCTGGAAAAATGCTTTCTGAATGCATTATCTAAGTATAATTATATATGTTTATAAAAGGAATACTTCTAGAAATGCATTCATACTAAAGAGTTAAGCCATAAAAGTGGCATGCCTCATGAGAATACTTGCATTTTTAAGCCAGTAGTAAGAAAGGAGTATAGCATAACACAAGTAGAAACTCTGGGTAGAATTTTAGAATCCATGGACAGGTGGCTATTTAAAAAAATAACACTTTCATATCCCTCAAACTGCATCATTTGACAACTTTCAACCCCACTTACAAGTAGGGCTGCCCTCCTGTGGCTCCTGGGGAAAGGAGGTAGCTGACAGGCCTTGCTCCCTTTCCCAGATCTTAATTGTCTCCCATGGGGTCTAGACTTTACCACCCCACTGGCTTCAAGCATGCTTGGGAATAGGGACAAAGAGCTAGCAGGAGTTCGTTGGAATTGAGAAGTGATGCGACTAAGGTTAAGCTGGAAGTGAAAGTCTGTAATCAGCCAACTGATGTTTATCAAAAACCTACTGTGTGTCAGTAACTATTTTGGACATGAGGGATACAGCAGTCAGCAAGACAAAGTCTCCACTCTCATCCTAATGTCTGATCCAAAAAGATCAAAGCCAGAGCAAGCAGGAAACAGGGGCTGTCCCAGAAGAGTGGTTACCACATGTTCAAAGTCCTGAGCACTAGATTAGGTGGTTAGAAATCTATTCCATCTCAGCTACTCACAACTCCCAACTCTTCTTCCAGGCACTGGGGATAGCTGCAACATGGCAGACAGAACAAAATCCTGGATATTCAAAGCAGATGTGTGTAGCATGCCCAGTACATGCTAAGCATAAGCAATAGTCACTATCTTAAGCATTTACATGTATGAGCTCATTTAATCTTCACAATAACACCATGACTGTATTAGCAGGCATTTGCTACATAACAGATAATCACAAAACCTTAGTGGCATATAGCACTCAACATTTACTTCTTGATATCTGCAGGTACAGCTGATCTGGGCTGTGCCGGGCTGGGCAGCTCTGCTGATCTTGCCTGGACTTGCTCATGCACCTGGGGGTTGGCAGGAGCGAGCTGATCTAGACTGGGGGCAGCTGGGGTGACTCAGCTCTTTCCACGTCTCACAGTTCAGCAGGTGTGTCCTTATGGTAATGGCAGAGGCACAAGAGAGTAAGCCCTGTTGCACAAGCCCACTTCAAGCATTTCACTTGTATCACATCTGTTCACATCCCATTGGCCAAGGCAAGTCACATCGCTAAACCCTGAATCAAGGAGTGAGGCAGACCACTCTGCCCACTATAGGAGGGTAACTTTTTTTTTAAACAAAGTCTCACTCTGTCACCCAGGCTGGAGTGCAGTGGCATGATCTTGGCTCATTACAACCTCTGCCTCCTGTGGCTTAAGCAATCCTCCCACCTCAGCTTCCCAAGTAGCTGGGACTATAGGCGTGAGCCACCATACACAGCTAATTTTTGTATTTTTTGTAGAGATGGCATTTCACCATGTTGCCCAGGCTGGTCTTCAACTCCTGAGCTCAAATGATTTACCCACTGCAGCCTCCCAAAGTGTCAGGATTACAGGCATGAGCCACTGCACCCAGCCACTTGAGGGTAACTTTTCAAAGTTACAAGGCAAAGGGCGTAGATTTAGGGAGGACTGAAGGATTGGGACCAATAGTGCAATCTACCACAAAGAAGCTGGTACTATCATTAAGCCCATTTTACACATCAGAAAATTGAGCACAGAAAATTGAAGGCACTTGCCCAGGGTAGCACAGCTAGTAACTAGTGTATCTAGGACCTGACCTCAGGCCAACTGCTCTTACCCACCCCTCTTTACCATTTCACTTCTTAGCTCTGACTTAATCCAAAGATAAATCTAAGAGTATGGGATATATAGACTGTGTCTCTTTCAGGAAATCCTCCATAATTTTTTTCCTCCCACCTTTGGTAGGCATTAAGCCACAGTACATTCAAGGATAGACTCCGAATCAAATATCCAGAGTTTGTAAACTAAGTGTTACCATTTGGATGTGGAGCCACATGGTTTAACAATTAGCCGTGCTGGGTTTTGACATCTGGGGAAGCTGAAGAGCCTGATGAGGACACAGCCTGAGAAGAAGGCCTCTCTCTCTGACACCGAGGGTGAGGAGAGAGGGATGCTGGGGAGGTGTTCTAAGGCAGCACCATCAGCCAAGTCAAGGTTTTACTCAGAAAATTGTCTTGGTCCTTTTTAGTACAGAAAAGCAAAGACATCCCAGTGTTTCCTACCATGGGGTAATATATTTTAGAACATTTTTTAGAGTCACAATCCTTTGAAAATTCATGAAAGTTAAGAACCCTCCATTCAGAAAAATGTACACACCCCACAATTCTCCATTTAATAATAGGGGTGTTGAGAAACCCATGTGTGTCCAGCATCTGTGATAGGGTTGTGCCATAATAATTTTAGGCTAGACCATTTGTAAAGCAGATGGCCATTTCAGCCCTGCAAATTTCAGTAAAGAGCACATAGGCTGTTTAACTTTGAACCATAGAACTTCCTGGCATACCTTTCAAGAGCAACTTGTAGCAAAATATACGCCTGGCTAGATTCCAAGTCAAGAGGGGGTACTCCTTGAGGAAGAAACTTCTGTCCTTCCATTCAGGCCTCATCCTAGCTACTCCAAAGACGTACCTGAAGGCCTACAACTCATATCCCTTCCTTCCCACAAGCCAGAAACAGAGTATCAGCCATGGTATTGTCAGTTTTCACAGGGAGCCACAGATTTAGAATGATTCATTTCTGGCCTCAGTCCAGTTGGGAAAGTCTTTAGGGCTTTTCTGCTGTGAGAAGCAGTAGAGTATAGCAGTTAAGGCATGGATTCTTGGACCAGGAGCATGAAGAATATCAAATCAGTCTCCTCTTTCTCTCTCTCCCCCAACCTCCCTTCAGTCTTTCTCTCTCAGCTCTGCTGGTCCCTACTTCTGTTCCCATGTTGGCCCCATTCTCCCCTGCCACAGATAGGTTCTTTCCACAGGGGGAATGATGGCAGCTAGCAGCCTGAGCCCCCATCTTTCAATTTGCTATCAGAAAAGAAGAAGACCCCTCTATCACTCTCCACCAGCATTCATTTTTCAGATCTCATGAAGAGCTCCTGATTGGGCCTGCTTGGGTCATGTGATGCCCTTGAAGCAATCATGTTGGATCAGAGGACAGTATCTTATGATTGGTCAGGCCTGGGTCACATGACCATCTCCCCCAGACCACAGAGGATGGTGGAGGAGGAATTCTGCAATTGGAAGACTGGTGTGGGGCAAGCAAAACAACAGACAGTCACTGTAATTATTGAACACCATCATGAGAAAGAGCCCTATAAAGCTTATTGCTGGGCTGATCCTTGAGATGGGATGTTGTAGGGACATAGCTTATCATATTGTAAGTGTCTCTCAAACATTAGCATGCTTCAGAATCAGGAGGGGGGCTTCTTTAAACACAGATTGCCAGGCCCCCACACTCAGAGTACAAATATAAGACTGTATTTCTACCAAGTTCCCAGGTGATGATGATGCTGCTGATGCAGAAGACACTTTAAGAACCACTGTCATAATGCCCATTGCCCTCTCTAAAAAGACCCACATAGAAGGTTCCCATCTGGTCTCAGTATTATACCACAATGAATGTTGCTTCTGACCAACTGGTTTATTTTGATTTGTGTAGACACTGTGAATCTTATAAACCACGCCTCTCTCTTTGGGCTGACTGCTAGAAAGCTCAGAACTAACTGTGTGACCCACTTCTATCATACATAAGGGACCACCGAGCCCCAAGTTCATCCACTAGTCTTAACCCAACCATCATTTTTTACTTTCTTGCTTGTTTTCCCTTTGGTCCAAAAAATGATTTGGTTAAAAGTGACAGAAACCAATTTGAACTTTGTTGAGCCAAAAAAAAAAAAGAGAGGGGATGCAGATTTATGGTAAGGATACTGGAGTGTCCCCTGAAGGAGGAATGTGGTCAAGCCCAGGAACAGCTGGGACAAGGGTCTACTTGATCTCCCCAGCTCTTATCATGACTTCTCTGTCATTTCCTCTATATGGCCCTCTCTCACTACAGCCCAGCCTTCTCCACAGGGTGCAAAACATGGTTGCCAGGCAGCTCCTGAACTTTACCTCTTGAAGCCTCTGTCACCTGACCTAATGCTTACCCCTATCCCAGGTTAAAACTCCCAAAGGAGGGGCATGCCCAAGATAGCCGAATAGGAACAGCTCCAGCCTACAGCTCCCAGCGTGAGCGACACAGAAGATGGGTGATTTCTGCATTTTCAACTGAGGTACCAGGTTCATCTCACTGGGGCATGTCGGACAGTTGGCGTTGGTCCATGGGTACAGCCCGACTAGCAAGAGCTGAAGCAGGGCGAGGCATCACCTTGCCTGGGAAGTGCAAGGGAGAAGGGAATTCCTTTTCCTAGCCAAAGGAACTTGAGACACACAACACCTGGAAAATCAGGTAACTCCCACCCTAATACTATGCTTTACCAAGGCTCTTAGCAAACTGCACACCAGGAGATTATATCCCACACCTGGCCCAGAGGGTCCCAAGCCCATGGAGCCTCCCTCATTGCTAGCGCGGCAGTCTGAGATCTAACTGCAAGGTGGTAGTGAGGCTGGGGGAGGGGCAACAGCCATTGCTGAGGCTTAAGTAGGTAAACAAAGCCACCTGGAAGCTCAAATTGGGTGGAGCCCAACACAGCTCAAGGAGGCCAGCCTGCCTCTGTAGACTCCTCCTCTGGGGACAGGTCATAGCTACACAAAAAGCAGCAGAAACCTCAGCAGAGGTAAATGTCCCTGTCTGACAGATTTGAAGAGAGCAGTGGATCTCCCAGCACGAAGGTTGAGATCTGAGAATAGACAGACTGCCTGCTCAAGTGGGTCCCTGACCCCTGAGTAGCCTAACTGGGAGACATCCCCCACTTGGTGCAGACCGACACCTCACACCTCACATGGTGGAATACACCCCTGAGATGAAGCTTCCAGAGCAAGAATCAGATGGCAACACTCGCTGTTCAGCAATATTCTATCTTCTGCAGCCTCCACTGCTGATACTCAGGCAATCAGGGTCTGGGGTGGACCTCAAGCAAACTCTAACAGTGCTGACTGTTAGAAGGAAAACTAACAAACAGAAGGGACACCCACACCAAAACCCCATCAGTACATCACCATCATCAAAGACCAAAGACAGATAAAACCACAAAGATGGGGAAAAAGCAGTGCAGAAAAGCTGGAAATTCAAAAAATCACAGCACATCTCCCCCTCCAAAGGAAAGCAGCTCATCGCCAGCAACAGAACAAAGCTGGATGGAGAATGACTTTGACAAGTTGAGAGAAGAAGACTTCAGTATATCAAACTTCTCAGAGCTAAAGGAGGAACTACATAACCAGTGCAAAGAAACTAAAAACCTTGAAAAAAGAAGGGATGAATGGATAACTAGAATAATCAATGCAGAGAAGACCTTAAAAGAACTGATAGAGATGAAAACCATAACACGAGAACTACATGACAAATGCACAAGCTTCAGTAACCAACTCCATCAACTGGAAGAAAGAGTATCAGCAATTGAAGATCAAATGAATGAAATGAAGCAAGAAGAGAAGTGTAGAGAAAAAAGAGTGAATAGAAATGAACAAAGCCTCCAAGAAATATGGGATTATGTGAAAAGACCAAATCTACCTCTGATTAGTGTACCTGAAAGTGACGGGGAAAACAGAACCAAGCTGGAAAACACTCTGCAGGATATCATCCAGGAGAACTTCCCCAACCTAGTAAAGCAGGCCAACATTGATATTTAGGAAATACAGAGAACGCCACAAAGATACTCCTCGAGAAGAGCAACTCCAAGACACATAATTGTCAGATTCACCAAAGTTGAAATGAAGGAAAAAATGTTAAGGGCAG
>NW_012102132.1:1262726-1274431 GCF_000951045.1 Mandrillus leucophaeus
AGAAAACCAAACACTGCATGTTCTCACTCATAGGTGGGAACTGAACAATGAGATCACTTGGACACAGGAAGGGGAATATCACACAGCGGGTCCTATTGTGGGGAGGGGGTAGCGGGGAGGGATAGCATTAGAAGATATACCTAATGTAAATGACGAGTTAATGGGTGCAACACACCAACATGGCACATGTATACATATGTAGCAAACCTGCACGTTGTGCACATGCACCCTAGAACTTAAAGTATAAAAAAAAAAAGTCTTCTAAAAATAAAATGACCATTTCACAATTAAAGAAACAAACAAACAAACAAAAACTCCCAAGGAACAGCTCTGATTGGCCCAAATCAGGGCAGATGCTATAGCCTCAGGCCAATTGGCAGTAGCCCTGGTGAGGAGGGGGGAGGGTCTATGTCATACAAAATGGCTGTTCCTGCAGTAGGTGTTGGTTTGAGGGACTGTAGTTCTCATAAAGGAATGCTGGGAGGACAACCTCACAGGTGCCCCAACCTCACTTTTTTATTTATTTTTATTTTTTTTGAGACTGAGTCTCACTCTATTGGCAGGCTAGAGTGCAGTTGCGTGATCTCGGCTCACTGCAACCTCCACTTCCTGGATTCAAGCAATTCCCCTGTGTCAGCCTCCCGAGTAGCTGGGACTACAGGTGTGCACCACCACGCCTGACTAATTTTTGTATTTTTAGTAGAGACAAGGTTTCACCACATTGGCCAGGATGGTCTCGATCTCTTGACCTTGTGATCCACCTGCCTCGGCCTCCCAAAGTGCTGGGATTACAGGCATGAGCCACAATGCCTGGCCACTCTTTCTCCTATTTTATTTTGTCTTGGTGTATCGTATATCTTAATGTTAGCCACATGAAGTCATTTCCAGAGCAACACAGCTTAAGGGAGAGACAGAAAGACAAGCAGGAACATATTAGTTGAATATTGTATAAGAGTTCTCTGGAGAAACAGACCAATAGAAGATAGATTCAATGGATACAGATACGGATACGGATACGGATACGGATACGGATACAGATACAGATACAGATACAGATACAGATATAGAGATTTATTACTAGAGAGATTTTATTGTAAGGCCTTGGTTCACCAATTATGGAGGATGGCAGGGTGAGGCAGCAAGCTGGAGACCCAGAGACAGCCAGTGTTCCACTTTGAAGGCTGTCAGGCAGGAAGATACGACACAGCAGTTGAAGCCCAAAGACAGTCTGCTATAGAATTTTCTCTTGCTCATGCAGGCCAGTCTTTTTATTCTATTCGGACCTTCAACTATTTGGATGAGGTCCACCCACATTAGGAAAGACAATCTGCTTTACTCGCTCTACAGATTCAAATGGTAATCTCATCCAAAAACATCCTCAACAGAAACACCTAGAATAATATTTGATCAAGTATGTAGGCACCCCATGACCTAGTCAACAGATAAAATTAACCATCACAGAGATCTTTTTTAATTGACACAAATTCCATGTTATCTTATGTCCAAATCCTCAGCACCTAGATAAGTGTCTCATATGGTAAGAGCTCAGTAAACGTTGAATGAATAAATGATCAATGATATTTTCAGTGTCCTGGAGGGGAGGGCTTTGCCATTTAAGAGAACCCTGAGGTTAGGCCCTCTATAATGGAATGTGGGGAGTTATATCCTAATTCACTCAATATTTGTGTTCTGACTTTAATTTATTTGGTCTCCTTCATGCCCTCAGTAGAGCAGTTTAGTGATTTTACATTTCTTTCCTTCTCAAATAACTGAGGCTGTGATGGAGACACATACTTTTGTGACAGAGACAAGAATTTAGCCCTCTACTCAGCTTTAGGCCCCAGAACTCCCAGTTCACTGGGCTTCTGTCCAGGTGGTCTGAAAAGGAAACTGGACAAAATTGCCCACCTATGAGCCCAAGAGGCTGAGTGCACCATTCATGGCTGGTGCTGCCATGTGTCAGGTGGCCCATCCTGCAGGATGTCCCAACAAAGTAATCAGACCAAAAGTGGAAACTTTCCACTCCTGGATCTGCCCCGCCCCCCGCATGTGATCAGGGCAGGAGGGGTAACGGCACACGTTTCTAGAGATGAATTGTCAAACGATGAGCTGTTCCTCAATTGAGAGCTTTGTATAGCAAAAGTTCCTGGCTAGCCACATTTGAAGGTGGCTCCAACACCACAACTGTGATAGAAGGCATTTGCAGAGATGCTTTGTTCAAATCCTGTACTGAGACACTCAAAACATGTAGAGACTTTAGGCTGAAGTTGAAGAGGGTGACAGGAAATCAACAATTCTCTGGTTTGCTGCACTGAGCCTCAGTTGTCTCATCTGTCAAATGGAGATGATTAACATAGCCTGGAGTTGCTGTCATCATTCAATAAGATTATTAATTTGTTTTTCAACCTACATTCACTGAGCACACACTGTATGTCAAGCATTATAACACAGACATGACCCCTGCTCTCAAGGATATTTAAGGAAAATGAGCTGGGTATAACTGAGTTGTGCCTGAAGCAGTACCTTAGGGGCAGTGGCCACCACCATGACATATGGGCAGGGTAGCGAGGACCCCCATGAGATCTGAGACCTGCAGTCACAGGCTGGAGTTCAGAAGCATGTTTGTCACCTTTGTGCCTTTGCCCTCTCTGCTGGAAAAAGTTGTGCAGCCAATATGGCATCGCTTTGGAAAGAAATGGTGAATTCTTTAGGAGAGAGTAGGTTAAATATAATGAATGAAATCATTCATTTAGATGACTTGATGACCCCAGCTTTTTATGAGGGGCAGAGAAGTGGAAGGTGACATGGCCCAACAAGCGCAGCAGGCAGAACCAGATTAAAATTAAGTAGGCAAAATATCAAACTCTGAAATGTTTTAGAAAATAAATTTTAAGTTACAGAAGCACATAAAGAACACTTGTCATGAATGTGCATGCAAATGCACCAGCAACAGAGCCAGGCACACAGTCAGTGCTCCGTAAGTATACATTTCTAGGTATTAATTTGAGGGGAAGCAGGATGGCACTCATGTAGAAAACTTGACTTCCAAGTCCCATCGGCCTGGACTCATCCAGATTTGCAATCTACCAGCTCTGTAATGTACCTTCACTGGCACATCCAATAACAACTTACTGAGCACCTACTATGTGCCAAGCACTCTTGTAGCCCCAGGGGTACAGCTAAGGGGGAAAAATAGACAAAAATCCCCAATTTCGTGGAATTACATTCTAGTGGGGAGAGACAGACAATAAACACGTAAAAGATATAATACGTTGGAAGCTGATAAGTATCACAGAGAAAAATAAAGCCAAGAAAAGAGATAGGGTCTAGGAAAGAGGATTGCTATTGGACATGTGACTTAACCTTTATGAGCCTCAACTTTCTTATCTGTGAAGATCTCACCTCACTGGACACCCTTGATGATTACACTGGGCAATATAGATAAAGTGGCTAATAGCACCTGGGCCCTAGGAAGGACTTAGTACCGGAACCCTCTCTATTCCTCCCTTCACATGCTGAGGCCAACAGAAATCACTTGACCAGTATTCAGAAGAAACATCTTCCTTGCAGCATTTCAGCATATCGCTGGCCATTTTTGTCTATATCTATAGTAAGGCCATAATCTTGACATTAGAAGATTTCAGGCATTTGCTGTCATTTATACGCAAGCACCCTAGGTTATGAGAAACACACAGACTTGGGAACCGGAAAGACAGGAGTTCAAATCCTAGCTTTGCTTCTGCCAGTTGTCAAACCTGGAGCCTTGGATTCATTGCTGTTAAACTAGAAATGATGGTGCCTACAGCAGAGGAGAGAGTGAAGGAAATCATACGCAGCACAGCACGGAGCACACTCCCTGGGTGTAGTGGTAGCACAGCCAATTACAGTTCCTTCTCTTCTACAGGCACCAGAGAAATGGATTGTCATCTCCAGAAGTCAGCTGGTGACAGCATCAGCTCCTACATCAACATGTGGCACCTGTTTATGCTTTACCTGGTATCAGTCAGGCACTGCCAGGCAGCAGTCTTCACCCCAGGAGGTTCAGATAAACAGACCTGAATGTAGGGGACACATGCAGGGGTGCTGACAGGTGAAAAGAACCAGGAGGGGATGCCGAGTACCCAGAAACTAGGAACAGCTGGAAGCCATTACCACTCCTAGGGACAAGGGGAAGGAGTCATGTTATATGGAAGCCCAGGGAGAGGTGGGACCTTGGAGGCCTCCAGAGGAAACCACACTGAGGGATGGGCACTGCCTCCCTTATAGCAGGGAGGGAGCAAAGAAGAAATACCCTGACCTCTCCCTCCTCCCACCTCCAAGTTATTGCTCCCACTGGCCAAACCCAACTGAAAGCTTAGGGGGCTGGGTGCAGTGGTTCATGCCTCTAATCCCAGCACTTTGGGAGGCCAAGGTGGGCGGATCACCTGAGGTCAAGACTTTGAGACCAGCCTGGCCAACATGGTGAAACCCCATCTCTACTAAAAATACAAAAATCGGCCAGGCACAGTGGCAGGTGCCTGTAATTCCAGCTACTTGGGAGGCTGAGGCAGGATAATTGCTTGAACCTGGGAGGCGGAGAGTGCAGTGAGCCGAGATTATGCCATTGCACTCCAGCCTGGGAGACAGAGCAACACACTGTCTCAAAAAAGAAAAAAAAAAAAGAAAGGAAGAAAGCTTAGCTGGCAAGGGAGCCTAGAGAGGCAGTCCACAGAGCTCAGCCTCTGGGACATAGAACATGGGGGAAAAGAGTTGAGACTGGATCTTGGAGGGCAGAGGACAACCAGCACACATGTGTACCATGGTGTTTGCTCTGAAAACACTCTGGACATCAGTTGTTCCTTTACAACAGTGGTTCTTACACTTCAACGTGCCCCAGAACCCCCTGCAGGGCTTGTTAAATGCAGATGCCTGGGCTCCATCCCTAGAGTGGCTGATTCCATATGGGGTCTGAGAATCTGCATTTCTGACAAGCCCTCAGGTGATGTTGATGCTGCTAGTCTGGGGATCATTTTTTTTTAATTTTTTCTTTTTTTTTAGAGATTAGGTCTTGCTATATTGCCCAGGCTGGCCTCAAACTCCTGACCTCAAGCAATCCTCCTGCCTCAGCCTCCTGAGTAGCTGGGACTACAGTCACATGCCACCACGCCCAGCTAGGGACCATATTTTGAGAACCACTGCTTTGTAAAACAAGGTTCCTGGAAAGCAACTTCCCTTCTTCCAGAACACAGGCAACTCAGAACTCTCCATGGCCAGCCATCAGTAGCCCCCATCACCTGACAGCCACAGGCCCACCAACCCCACACTCACCCTGTCCTTCCTCTTCTCCAGGCCTCATCTTCTGCCTGATCCCTGTTAAGGCTCCAGGGCCTGCCTGCCTGGTTTCTCCACTGTTGACACCACATGCGTGTGCACACAGGCACACACACAGGCACAAACACACAGTCCGATTAGCTGTACCTGGATGCCTGGCGCATTTCCTAGGGGAAGATGAGTCAACCACTCCTTGGGGCCCTGTAACATCCGGTGCTCAGGCCAAGAGGTCACGATCCCTGGTCACATGACATTGCCTGTCTGTAGGCAGCCCTGCCACGTGGTGGCTTCTCCTGACATCTTTGTGTGAGAGGAAATGAATACAGAATGCTGCTGGGCCCCTGCCACCCTTGGGGCAACTGTGCCCCATCCTCAGTCTCCTCAGGGGCTGAGACCCACCAGCAAGCTGCTTTCCTCTTCCTCTTGTTGTCCTCGCCCTGGCTCCTCATCTGACCCATCCCTTTCTTCGGCTTCCTGCTTTAAGGACGCCATTCCAACAGCAGCCCCTCTCCTCCAGCTTCACTAAGCAGCCTCTAGAGTAATGGATGAGAATCCCCAGGGTGTGTCAGTAGCAGAAAAGGTCTCCTGTGAAACCATGTTTGGACCCCTTGTCTTGGGGTCGCTCACCCACTGTCATGCAGTTCTAGTCTGGTTCTTGCTACCATCATCCTATACCCCTTCCCCAACGCCAGCCACGGGGCAACAAGGAGTCAAGTCCTGGCCAATCAGCTTAATTCATTCTCCTGGACACAGGGCTTGGTGCAGGGATAGGCCTGAGTGCCAGGGAGGGACAATCAGACTGATTTCCTAGAATGGGAGTGCAGACAGGAGCAGCAGGGCGCCAGAGCTCCCCCTTCCACTGGATTATGAAAGCCAAATGTGTGCAGCTCTTGGGTAGCCTGAAACTGACCATGGTGGGAATATCTGTGTAGTGGGGAAATCAGCAAATACTATATTACTAGAAAGAGAAGCTGTTTCCAAAAATTTGCTAAACTGGGAGGCTACGATGGCAGCAACTTCTTGTGCTGCATGGAGAGAGCTATGTGCAGCAGCAGAGAATGAAGGCAATGCAGAGAGAAGGAAAATGCAAAGTGAAAGGGAAAGAAAAAGAGCTGCCAATACTCTGTGTGCCCCAGGATCCAGTCATACCTGGACTCTAAGCCATCCCAGTCTTATGAAACAAAAATTGCCCGTTCTGCATCAACTAGTTGGAATTGGGGTTTTCCACCACAGACAACCTAAAGCACCCTGACTGAAATGGAGGTTGGGAGAAAATATCTTCCCCATGGGGATCTTTACAACTATCACCATAAAATGGGATGCTTACTCAGTCCAAAAAGGGATCAGTCTTCTCATGATTCCAGGGGGGGAGGAGATGAAGCCTGATCAGCCCCTACCAAGCCAGAATGTATGTATGGCCTGCAAGGTGTGGCTCTGCCATGTTAGTTTCACACTGCAGCCCAGCTATGGGGAGTCTAGAATTCACAGAGGGAATTCTGAGCTAGCCCTCTATACAGCTTCCAGGCCTCAGGTGACCTACTCAGAAAATTCCCACCACTACTGCCAACATCATAAAGCCCAGGTTGGGTCTCTCTGGTTTCCACTAGTGTGCATCTCAGGATGCAAGTGTTTGAGATTGGCCCCATTCTATCTAGGAGATCTCCAGATCCACCCACCTGCCTGTCCTGCTGGTCCAAGCTCAGCAAACCAACCCTCTCAGAGAAGAGCAGTACCTGCAAGTCACAGGGGACCCTGTTATGATCTAATCCCCTATTCTGCATAGCCAAGAGGTTATTCTGGCTCCTTTGTCCTGGAACAAGATGGCATGATCTGGGCAACTGGTATCGTTCACCACAACACAGGAGAGGTCACATTTTAAATACCTCCCTCAAGGACATCCGGTGTCATCCTGGCCTCAAAAGTGCCCAGTTGCTGCTAGAATCTTGAGAGATACTTGCCAGTTTCCCAAGCGCCCACTTGTGTTATTTCTGCACCACCACCCCAATCTTTTCCCCGATCATGAATACCCCATCACACAATAATTGCCTACCATCAATCTTTGCCCTGACAGTGATCAGCCTTGAAACCCTGACACCAGAAGTTTCTGTGGTGAACCTTCTAAGAGAGAGAAAGAGGAAGAGGAGAGACTGTGGCCCATCTGCAGCCTGACCTGAGCAGGGGAAGGAGGGTGCCCCACCATGGAGAGAGGGCAGCAGGCTGAGCCCCAGAAGCCTGGGAGTCCCAGAAACCACAGGTAGGCATGGGGACAAAAAGGGACCCTGGGCAAACAGAGAGGCTGGTGGAGAGGCTTGGTGAGTTCAGCCCTGAGCCAGAGCCTTCCCAACCTCTGTGTGTCCAGACCCAGAACTGAACATGCATAACATGCATACCTCCACATGCTACACACACCACATATGCACCACACATACATGCCATACACACACATACCACATACACACATCACATACATACCATACACACAAACATACCTGTCTACAACTCCTTGTAAAATCCCCAGTTCATAAAGCCATCTCTGGGATGCTTCCTTGATCAAACCCCCTCCCTCCTCACTGCCCAAATGCCATTTTTTTCTCCCCCCACCACTGCCCCAGCCCCTCAGGAGTTGGGCCACTCTTTTCACCCCTCCTCCCACCCCAACCCCAGGCTTGTTTTCTTTTCCTGAGTGATTTTAGGTTCCCATCTGTCATCTTAGGTCATTAATCCCTAGACAGAAGGCCAAAGAAGCCTACCCCACATAGCCAACCCATTAACTAATTGCAAAAGGTGCCCGTGTCATATCACATTTATCCACTGAAACAGCCCCCTTGCCTGTGCCTTGCTTCCTGAGCTGCACTGATAAAAATGACAAGCCACCTGCTACTGCCCTGGATGGCACTGCCATGATGGATGACCCATGTCCTGAAAGGGTGGGGGTCAGCCATGGAGACTCATGTGGCAGGGCGATGAGGGGGCTGAGAGGTGGACAGGAGCGAGTGGCCAGCTGCCAGCATAATTGTCTCCCCGACTGAGCATGATCTGAGACTTCCTGTGTCCCCAGATACTGCTGCTCAGCCCTGGACGCCCTAGATGACTGCCCAGGGATGGTCGGGCCTCCAAGGACAAGGACAGATGGGGAGGCCTGAAAGGCCCCCAGCCCCCCCGCCTGCTGGCAACTGTTCACTCCAACCTTTCAGCTGCTGGTCACTGAGTCAGCAAGTTCAAGGAGACTGGCTTTTGATTGACCCCCCACAGTCTGCAGGCAAAACCTTTTCTCTGACAGGGAGGCCTTGAATGCAGGTGGTCTCCAGAAGCTTCCCCTCCCCTCTACTGGGGGCTTAGAGGCCACAGCAGCCCAGCACAGGGACTGCCTGATGGCCTATTTCCCAGCAGGGATTGCCGGTGAGCCTGTGTGGGAGCGTGCGTGCACATCCTGCTTCTCTACTTCCAGGATCGGAATAAATTGCCTGATTGACAAACCTCCTCTGTAGTTCGTGTGCGCTGGGCCTGTGGGTCGGCCGTGGCTACAGATGCAGTCAGCTGACCTAATCCATTTATCTTATTTATACTGTATTCCATTTTCCATATGCGGAGTTAGGGCCTCCCGGATCTGTTATGCAAATTAGACATGATGATTTGCAAATGAGCAGAGGCCTGGCACTTTTTAAAAATTATCATTAAGAATGTTGCCACCCTGCCACTGGCAGGGAGGAGGGAGACTGGAAGGAAAGAAATGAAGGCATGTGATCTGAAGCTGCCTTCTCTATGTGGCTAGTTGGCTCACCCCTCCATTCTCCCAGCCTTCTGAACCCCCGCTGACTCCTGTCTTCTCATATATTTACTCCATTGGAGGAGGCTGACGAGCACAGGCATCGTTGGGGAGAAATAAAAGGCTGGCAGGGGATTCACAAAGAGCTGAACAAGGCCAGAGGGAGATGTCCAACAGCAGGGCTGCAAGTAGCCCTTGAAGGCTGGCACCAGCCATCCAGAGTCCCACAGCCCACTGTCTCAACCAACAAAAGACAGAGGCTCACTGATTGATGTATTACTTTTGTAGAGTGGGGAAGTGAGATGGGTGGATGGTGATTTTCCCGGGTTTTTAAGGCAAGCAAGTACTACCTGTAGGTTGTTCCATAGGATAATCCTCAATCAAATGGCCCCAGAACAAGCCTTGCACCATCAGATCTCATCCTGGGTGGGAACACTAAGAAGTGCATTATAACCCACAAGCATGCAACTTGACAGAGCCTTTTTTCTCCCTCATTCTCTCCTCAAAACCCCCTTCAGGCAGATGGCTTGGTTCAAAACTACACCAAGTTGGGCCTTTAGCTTAGTCCTTAGCCATGACCTGTAGCTCAGAGGTCAGCGTATGGATGAGACCAAGTGAGGGCACTCGCGTCTGAATCTTCTTCGGGCACTCCAAGCAGTATATTGACAGTGAGACGCCACGTATGGTCCCACAAGGCATCATGGAAAATGAGCCATCTCTGGCTAGCCAGATGGGGGCCAGTTGGGGGACCCAGACTCGAGAAATGGGAAAGCATCCCCATCTAAAGCTCCTCCACACCATCATCATGTTCCTTCTGGTTTCCCCTGCTGGGGCTCTTGGCAATCTGCTGTGTTGTTTTCTGGTGTGGTATTTGAGAAAGAACCCTCATTTTAGTTCAAAGTTCTGCAGATTAATTTGAAGCCAATGTCTTCCTTTTTTTTAATACACTGGAGAAAAGAACATGTAATCCCAGCTTTTCCAAAAGCAGAGCAGGAGAGTTCAATAACAAAGTTGTATTTCACTTGGCAATCGGAGAAAGCCGCCCCTTTTCTTCCAAGTGTCCTTGTTTATTGTTCTGTTTCTAAGAATATCCAGAAGATACATCTCCAGGGCAGCAGGCACTCTTTCACCAGGAATTTCAAAAATGGCATTCGAAACATTTTGCCAGCGTTAGGCAAATGCGGGCTGGTCCCCAGCATGCAAATTATAGTGCCAGACATCAGGAACGGTATGGAGAGTTGTCTCTGACAAATAAGATGATGTTTGCAGAGGTTTTAATAAAATTAAATACAAGATCCTGAAGGAGATAATGCCAGATTTAACCCCAAAGTGCCTGGTTTGCATTAAGAACCCACATCCCTCCTTGCTATCCCTCTGGCTGTCAACACAAATCCGAATCTCCTTTGAATCTTGTCTTAATGTGTTTCACGAAGGGCAAGCCATCATTGGTGACCAGGCAGTGTTTTTAATTACTGTGTTCTGTTCACTTCTGTAAGGTGCCATTGTTATCTTTCCAGCAGATACTTACAAATATGACTTCTTTGGAGGTTCCCTGTGATCTGCACAAGGACTGCAACTGCTAATGAGAGCCAGGCAGGGCCCCAGCCAAGGGGGCCACTGATTATCAAGCCAAGAAACAGCCAGACTCAGAAACTAATGAGCAGGCAAGGAGACCAAAACAGACTAAGAATGTGGAGCACAGCACCAGAGAGAGAGGCCACCAAGACAACCTTAGGAGGGAGACAGGGAGGGAGATAAACTTTAATTCTATCAGAACATACGGTTGCTAACAGACAAGGCAGCTGTGTTGGTGAGAGCAGAGGGAGCTGTTTATTGGAGGCCTTGGAGATATGGCTGCGGCCCATCAGGGAAAGAACATGTGGGACATAAAAGAGCGGATTTATTCCCTGAAGGCTCTTCTAACTTCAGGAGCCAATGTTTGAAAACCAGGTCACTCCCCTGCCATTATTCCCCCTGCTTGGGATGACACCTACCCACCTTCCACACGTCTACAAATCTGCTCTGCCATTCCAAGGTCACTGCAAATTCCATTCCCTACCCTGGACTGCCTTGATGATCAGTGGTTTTATTAACCAAACATTTATTCAGTTCCCTCTATTGACTAGGTCCTGGGAAGATGATTCTATGATGGTCACTGCCCTGAAAGAAGAGTTAGGACGATCAACATGGAAAGGAATGCCTGGAGGAAATGGGACCCTCAATGGCTCTTCCAGTCATTGAGAAAGAAATCATGTCCTGCCTTCAGACTTGCTCTTGCAGGGTCATTTTGATGTGAGATTTTACTCTGGAATTGTTTCAGACACATGCCTTGGGGCAGAGACTGGCAGATGCTCACCAAAACTGTTTCCTCTTCCTGGGCGCACAAACTAGTTTTGAAGCTGATTTTTATCTTGATGAGAGACCAGCTTTCACCAATCAACTGTGAGCAAAAGGGATTAAGGAGTCAAGAGGCAGGGTGTCTTCTCCGTTTTCTCTCTCTCTCTCGTCTCTTCTCTCCTCTTCCCTCCTCTCCTCTCCTGCCCTCCCCTCCTCTTTCTCTCTCTCTCTCTTTTTCTCTCTCTCTCTTTCTCTCTCTCTCTTTCTCTCTCTCTCTCTCTCTCTCTCTCTC
>NW_012102132.1:1274481-1308873 GCF_000951045.1 Mandrillus leucophaeus
TCTCTCTCTCTCTCTCTCTCTCTCTCTCTCTCTCTCTCTCTCTCTCCTTCTGCCGCTAGTTGGATGATGTGCCCGGTTGGTCTTGAAGGCATATAGTGAAGATGGCAGAGGCACAACACCACAGGAGACTGATGTGCTCAGTCAAGCCCCCTAAAAGCAGAGCTTAAGAAGGAGTTTCCACCCAAGGGATTTCATGACAGAATGTTCTTAGCAGAAGCTGCAAGGACTGAGAGAAGCAGGATGAGTCAAGGGGAGAATCTAAGCAAACAGGTAGTTTGAAATGAAGTGCAGCATCTGATAACACAGGGAACTCTGATGCTTGAGTGGCTCCAAGGAGTTGCATCCACTTGAGGCAGAAGAGCCAGGCATTTGTACCCCTGCACCATTGCCTACGGGCTGCCCCCAGGGCCACCTGTCTTCTCAGGCATCTCTGGGTGGAGTGGCTGTCAACTCAGGGCAAATAGCTAGATCATGATGCAGCTGTGAGCAATTAGCATTTCCAGCAGCTGCAGGAGGGATGTCCCGGCCTGATAAAGGAGAACAGAGAAAGGGTGTAGTAGCCTCTGCTACAATGGGCCCCTGAAGGACTGCATGGAACAGAGCCCCAGCCTGCTTTTCATGTGATATGAATAAGAAGGAATCCTTTATTGTGTTAAGCCACTGAGATTTTTGATTTGTTTGTTACAGCAGTTAGTGTCTGACTACTGTAATTGCACACCTAGTCTCCTAAACCAGAAGTTGGTGAACTTATTCTGTAGACGACCAGATTGTAAATATTTTCAGCTTCATGGGCCATATGGTCTGTGTCACTGCTATTGGTCAGATTTGTGTTGTGGATCATAATTTGCCAACCGCTAATTCTAAACTATAACCCTCAAGACTGAAGACTATGTCTTGGAGTTCTTTCTTTTTCACCTAAGGCCTAGGATAGAACTTTGCCTGTACCATACAACCACTAAAACCCAGCTGATTGATTTGAAAATTAAAAAATAAAATAAGGTTTTGGTTGTGGTTGTTAACTTAATTTGATTTCAACTTGAGTGACCACAGAGGGCCGGCCTTTGAGGTCTGGTGAAGATTGTTCTGAATTCTCAGCTCCTGTTGCGGCTGGTTGTCTGCAGTTTCCCAGACCTCCAGACCGCCTATCTCAAGTCTGTCTCACCAGGGAGAACAGAACTTGGCTGGAGAGATCAGCAAGGTTCAGTGTATCCCTGTCACTGGTTCAACAAGGTTCAGTGACAGCATGACCATAGAGGGCCCAGACATGCAGAAGGATCAGTATCATCATGTCTTAGAATCTTGGGGCTGATTAAAAGTTGATCAATCCAGTGCCTAAGTCCCCTCTGCTACAATCTCATCTTGGTGCTCCCATGTCCAGTTTTAATGGTAAATAGATGAATATGGCAGCCATAGCCATAGAAGGGCAGATACTCTGCAGAGGCTCAGACCCATATGCAATGACAGTCTGGTTCTCCCCACCAGGAAAGCTGCCTAGACCAGCAGAGGTACTAGCTGAGTGTAAGGGGAATATAGAATGGACAATAGAGGTAGAGGGATGGTGAATATCAGTTATGGCCACACAACCCTGCTTTTGTAAGTTTCTCGGGAAATGAGACCATTTAGAATTCTGGAGAAGGTCTTCCCAATTGGGGCAAACTCACCTGAGAAGCAAGTGGATCTCAAAAACACAAGGAGACAGAGTCCCATGTTGGAGCCAGTGGATCTATGCACCAGTGGCTAGAATATCAGCTGCTGACCACTCACAGCTGAGTCCTTCACTATTGCCCTTGATCACAAGAAACTGTCCTGCCCACATTTATGTTCCCCTCCCAGGAGATGGCCCCCAGCCATCCCTTGTTGATACAGGGATACAAATGCCTGACACCTCACCTCAGTTTGGTCTGAAGAGCCTGAAGAGCCATCCTAACTCCAGAGTTCCCCATGTCTCCTGTGGCCTCAATTGTGACTGCTTTATGGGTTAGCTCCCCAGCCTGCCTTCCTGTCCCCTGAGATACTACAAATAAACCTCCCACATGCAGAAATTGACAAGCTGATCCTAATATTCTGTGAAGATGTAACAGAACCAGAATAACCAAAATAATTTTGAAAAAAGGAACAAAGTTGGAGGACCAATACTTCCTGATTTAAAGCATACTACAAAGCTACAGTAATCAAATCAGTGTGGTGCTAGTATAAGGGTGGACATTTAGATCAATGGAATAAAATTCGGAGTCCAGAAAGAGACTCTTACACTTATGATCAATTAATTTTCAACAAAGGTGCCAATGTTTTTCAATGAGAAAGGATATTTTTTTCAATAGATGATGCTGGGATTATTGGATAGCCATATGCAAAATCATGATTTAGATCCTTATCCTTCCCTATACACAAAAATTAGCTCAAAATGAATCATAGACCTAAATTTAAGGGCAAAATTATAAAACTTTTAGAAGAAAACATGATAAAATCTTTGTGACCTTGGATTAGGTAAAGTTCTTAGTTATGACACCAAAGGTACAATCCATAAAATGAGAAACTGATAAATTGGATTATATCAAATTTTAAAACTTTTGCACTTCAAAAGACATCACTAAGAAAGCGAAAAGACAAGCCACAAACTGGGAGAAAATACTTGCAAATCATGTATCTGATAGAAGTCTTGTATCTAGAAATATATATACATTTAAACGCTTACAATTCAATAATGAGGAGACAACCCAATTTTTAAAGATGGGCACAAACTTTGAATAGCTATTTCATCAAAGAATATACACAAATGGCCAATAAGTACATGGGAAGATGCTCAACATCATTTAGTCACCAGGGAAATGTAAATTAAAACCACAATGAGATACCACTTCACACCCAGTAGGATGGCTAGAATCAAAAAGACAGACAGTAACAAGCATTAGTGAGGATATGGAGGAACTGGAATTGCTGATGGGAATGTAAAACGGTACACTTACTTTGGAAAACAATCTGGCAGTTTCTTCAAAAGCTAAACATAAATATTTATCATATAATCCAACAATTCCACAGCTAAGTATATACCCATGAGGAATGAAAACATACATCTACCCAAAGACTTGTACTTGAATGTTCTCAGCAGTACTATTCACAATAGCCAAAAGGTGGAAACTATCCAAACGTCCATCAACAGATGAATGGATAAACAAAATGTGGTATATTCACAGAATGGAATATTATTCAGCTATAAAAAGGCATGAAGTACTAATAATACATGCCATGACATTATGCCTAGTAAACGAATCCAGACACAAAGATCACATACAGTATAATTCCATTTACATGAAACACCCAGAAAAGGCAAGTGTGTAGAGACAGAAAGTAGATTAATGTTTGCGTAGAGCTGGGGTTGAAAATGGGTAGTGACTGCTAATGGGCATGAGGGATCTTCTTGGAGCAATGGAAATGTTCTAAAGTTGGATTGTAGTGATGGTCGCATGACTCAGTAAATTTACTAAAAATCTTTGAACCGTATGTTAAAACAGATAAATTCTGTAGTATGTAAATCATATTTCAATAAAGCTGTTTAATAAAAAAGATCCTTCAGCATACATATCTCCATCTCAAAGTCTATTTCCAGGGAACCCAATCAAAGACAACATATATTGCATTTTAACAGAAATGTCTATTACTTTTTATCTCTAGCCAAATTTGAGAAAATTGCAGTTTCAAGATGAAAAGCTCCGAAGTCTGCTCAAGCATACAGAGCTCACCCCTACCCCACCCCAACACACACACACACACACACACACACACAAGCACACACACACACACACACACCCCTTTCGAGCTTTCTCTGGCTTTATATCACAGCCACCATCACTGTCACCCTTCTCCGACACAGTTCTGGAACCCAACACTGGAATTCCTTCCCACAAAGAAAATAACTCAGCCCCTGCTCCCATGAAGCAGTGTTACAGGGCACATCCTACCACTTCCCATCATTTTTAATTATGAATTCCTATTTTTAATTATGAATTCTTATTTTTAATAGATATTTCTATTCTGTTCTATCTGTCATAATTCTTTGACCTGAAAAGCCCAGATACCTTGAGGTGTAAACACAGGTTATATAAATTACCCGTGTTTGCTGGGGAGTGAGGGTCAATGGGTTGGCAGGAATGAGCCCATGAGACAGACTAGGAAACAGAAAAGGGAAGGGGAAAGAAAAAAGATGAGTTGATAAACAAGGACTCCGAGTTCATCCCCACAAGGCTGGCTGCTCATTGCTCAATGTTGCAAGACACTGACTTCTTAGAGGTTTGCAGTAACAGCTCGCTCGAGCTGGAAATTGCTGTGATGTGCGTGCTACCCGAGGCTGAGCTTGTAAAAAGAGTTCTCTGGCATCCTTGCTTCACTGACAGGTCTGGGACATCATGTGTTCCTTTGGGGGCCGCTGAGTCTGAGCCCGAGCCCCAGCAACCCTGCCCCAAACATTTACTGAGCATCTATCATGTGCCAACAGAACTACCTCTGGGCTAAGTTCTGGTACAAACAAGCCATGAATGACACAGTTCCCACCCACAAGAAGCTCGCAGATATAAAATCTAGGTGTTCTTTGTACTGTGTGGTTGTGTGAAAGAAAAATATCAGGGACAGAGAGGTGGATGCAGACAAGTTCGCCCAGAAGGAAATGTCTCCAAAGGCTTCAAGTAAAGGGGATGCTTAAACAGTCTCTTAAAAGGACAGTTGCTCAAAGTCCAGGTGTTAGATTTCACCCAAAGGAGAGCATCAGTTTAAGCAAAACCACAGAGCAGCGTTGTCCACTAGAACTTTCTACGGTGATGAAAATGTTCTATATCTTCACCACCCAAAATGGTACTATTAAGCACTTAAAATGTGGCCAGTGTATCTGAGAAGTGCAATTTTTAATTTTAGTTAATCTGTATTCATTTTAATTTAAATCAAACTATGCACATTTGGCTAACAGTTACCAGAGTGGACTGCACAGCCCAGAGGCATAAAACAGCAGGGCCCATTCCCATAAGTGCAAGTCGTTGTATGAGGCAGAAGCTTAGGGTGGCCAGGAGCTGCTACTGGAAATACAGTCAGAAAAAAGGAGGCCAGATCACAGAGGAGCCTGTGGCCATGTCGGTTTCGCTTGCCGTGACAGCAACATAAAGACATCCAATTCACCCAGCCAGTGAAGTAGCTGATCCCATCTCTGCCTTTCCACTGTTCTCAAAGCCAAGGGTTGCACACTCAAATGCCTACAACTAGTGAGAAAGGGTACACAGGCACGTCCTGGGTGTCCTAGGCACTGCATCCAGCTGGAGATTGCAAGTCCCATCAAAAGGGGGCAGCTGCTACTCGGCATCAGTTGTGCTACTGTTGTCTCCAAACACAGGCCCAGAATTGCCTACTCTTCAAATGTTTCAAGAGAAGCCAGAAATCATGACTTATTTTGTCAGCTCTTTCAATGTTTAAATATTGGATACATTTTTTTAATGCTCTGCAGGCCAAGGAAAGCGAGTCTTGGGGCTGGAATTTGGTCTTTAAACTACAAGTTTGCAGCCAACGGTCCCCCTCCCTACTTCTTTTGTTGTCCCTGTCATGCTAAATAGCATGCACCTGTGTTGATAATGGCCATCTCTCCCCAATACGCTCACCATTCCTCAAGGTCAGGGACCCAAATCTTATTCATTCGTCATTCCCAGCACCTACACCTAGAACAATGCCAATACATGGACTTTGTTTTGTAGATGTTTGTTGAATTAATGAATAACCTCAATCATTTGTGCATTGTTTTTGCCAGCCAAGGCAGTGGCTTGAAGAGACAGCAGCAAAAGAGTTAAAAGGCAGGAAACAAACTAGGCTTTGGGATAAAGCCCCAATAATTGCTATCTTACCAGAAATCCTCTTCCCTGAAAATTTGCGGGCTGTAAATTAAGATCTGAATTGTTGTTTTGAGTGCAGCTTTCTCCAAACCACAGATTTGCAAACACTTCTCTTCCCAGTAGTTTGAGGCCTCACAACAGTCTTGTGCTATTAAATCTTGCTGAAAAGTGGGCTGAGACCACTAGATCTCTTGTGAAAATTACCAGACTTGTGGACGGATGGTGTGGGATTTAGCAAGATGCCTCTTCCCTGTCACCAGGAAGAGACCAGCCATGAAAAGGCACCTGGGAAGGAGAATCTCTGACCTCCTGTTACCCACTAGAGCTGCAGGTGGCGGGGGGTGGGGGTGATGGTGGGGGGGGGCAGGGTGCAGTGTGGGGCAGGCAGGTGGAAGGGAAGGGGAACGGGAGACTGGAGTCAGCAGGTGGCCTCCCAAAGTGGAGAATCCAGGTCCACGGTCCCCTTGCTTGTTCCGCTCCACATTCCTACAGCAGCTTAGGGGAAGTCATTTAAACTCTGTGCTCCAGTTGCTCAAAGCGTTGACTGGGAATAAATGTGCTACACAGCACTGCAGCTTCCTAAAGCCAGGTGGATCTTCATTCAGCAATTTCAAACTCGTGGCAGGAAGAGCGAGGCTTAGGCCAAGAAAAGCCACAGTGGAACTTTTAAAAGATGATGTGGAGGAGGTGTCACAATAGACACCAAAATGCCCACTCCTAACATCCCCATAACAGCCATCCCGGTAGAAGCACTCCACCGTGTTCCTGCAATTTTTCCTGGCCATGTTGGAGAGATTTTTGGATGCCTGAAATTTGTCCTTGTAGAATCAAGGGTGAAAGGCACTGTGATGACTTTGAGCAGACCCCTTCATCCCCTACTCGCTGAACAGATGAGAAAACCGAGGCTCACCATCCTTACATGCTTTTTTCAAGGGCACACCCCTGGACTCCCCAAGCCCAGCCCAGTACCATCTTATCTCGCACCATGGTGCTCCTTGCTAATCCATATATCTGAGCACACCACAGCGTCCTCTCCAAGTCACTGATGACAAAGGCCATTTTTCACAGGGGGATATAATCTGCTAAAATCTTCTCCTGCATTCCAGAGTAAGATCTCCCATATTTCATGGAGCAGGTTAATCGCAAGTATCAACTGATGAAGTAGCAAGAGAGGAAAGAGAAGAAACCCTCTGGGTCCATGACAACTTTTGAAATGGGACCCGTTTTGCTTCCCCTGTTTATGCAACAATAAAACATCCTAAAAGCTTGCAACATTTAGCAAAACTCTCTAAAATACCTGGATACAAAATAATATGCTCTTTAAACCAATAGATAATTTATTTAGGAAAGATAATTGATGAATTATTTATATTAGTCCCCAGTGTCCAGCGCCACCATCATTGAGATGAAGTGCTCAGGACAGAGTGAAATCCCTTAATTACCCTCGTATGTGTTGCGTATTGCAGGAAAGAAAACATAATGCAAAGTGCTTATATATTTCAGCAGCATAATAGCTTGATGAAGATTTCTAAATTTTTCAAAATGTCATTTCTTTCCAAAAGATGGATTATTTCTGTTGGGGTTTAGTCTACCTAATTATTCCTGCCTTGATTACTTAACTACTCCAGATATTTCATCCCTCCATGCTCTTATCATGTTCGGCATGGTAGAAGAACCAAGGCAGCTTATTAGCACAAAGTAGACAATCCTGTTTCCTGGCAGTTAGTGTGGGCGGGTGGGTTACACAATGGAGCACTAGAACCTCTCCAACGCAGCCTCTATTCACTTGCAGAGGCCTGGGCTCATCTGAGACATGTGTGCTCAGAACTTTATTGCCTCTCCTAGACCAGTGTCCACCCTTCCCCATCCCAGGAGCCAGAGCATGTGAGTTGCTCTCCAACTCTCTTTCTTGTACATGACACAGACCTTGATTATGGGCCTCCATTTCTCTAAAGAGCTGCTTCTCAAACTTCAGCCCGGAGGGCTTGTTAAAACAGAGTGGCAGCCAGGCCAGGTGGCTCACGCCTGTAATCCCAGCACTTCGGGAGGCCGAGGTGGGTGGGTCACCTGAGGTCAGGAGTTGGAGACCACCCTAGCCAACATGGCAAAACCCCGCCTCCACTAAAAATACAAAAATTAGTTGGGCATGGTGGCATGCCTGTAATCCCAGCTACTTGGGAGGCTGAGGCAGGAGAATCACTTGAACCCGGGAGGCAGAGGTTGCAGTGAGCTGAGATCGTGCCACTGCACTCCAGCCTGGGCGACAGAGTGATACTCTGTCAAAGAAAAAAAACAAAAAAAACAGAGTGTTGGGGTCCCACGTCCCACTCCCCAGAGTGTCTAAACTGGGGCCAGAGAATCTCCCAGGTGATGCTGATGCAGTTGGTCCAGGGACCACAGCTGGAGTAAGACAATTTTTTTTTCTTTTTAAAATAATTTACAAATTTTGTGCTGTGGTTAGTGTCTGTATTAAACTGGAAATTGGGAGGTAATAGCATTTATTTGTTTGACTTTGTAAATATCCAGTGTCCAGCTCTAGATTCAATGAGCAAAGTAACTAGGTAAAAGGTAAGGACCTCACTGAGGAAGGAAGGAAGGAAGGAAGGAAGGAAGGAAGGAAGGAAGGAAGGAAGGAAGGAAAGAAAGAAGGGAGGGAGGGAGGGAGGATGAATGGGAGGGGAAGGGAGGAAATAAGAGAGGAAGAGAGGAAGAAAAAGATATATGCAGTTGGAAAAGCCAGATTCTAGAACATCTCTGGAAGGTGTGATTCTAAAGCAAGCACAGCTCCACGGCTGGACTACAAGGAGTGTGGCTTTTCTCCGCGTTTTCCTACTGCACGGGGCTAGCAGGGGTCGATTATCCTACCAACCTGAGTCATTCTTCACTAACTCAGGGAGCAATGGGCAGAGGGCAAGCCTGGAGGCCAGGGCCTGCCCGGGGCGCACCTGTCACGCTGAGGCAGGGCGGCCCGCGCCCTTTGGCTGATCCCACTGCCTGGAAACCAGCCAGACTCCTCTGCCTTGAAATCCTGTTCCTTGGAGCAATCCCGGCTCGCTAGGTTTAATTGTTTCGTCTCTTTTTTTCTGGTTTATGAAGCCGCCCCGCCTGAAGTCCGCCCCTTGCGCAGCGGCCCGGAAAGGTGGGAGGAGTGCAGACTGCGCTCACTGCTCGGGGAGAGCCTGTTCCTATTTCCTGATTATAAAGAAGCATTCTTTGGGAGCTGATGAATTGCGGCAGGGCTGGGGCCGGCAGGACGCGCACCTGTGATGCCCTGCACCCGCCAGAGTCTGTTTATGCATCAAATGTGCCCACAGATTTTCCCTGGTGCTTGGGGAGACGGGGGAGGCGGTGCGGGCAGCTTCTCGCCCCCGCTCCCCGCCCCGCAAACACACACACACACACACACACAAAAGTTTGAAAGCCTTTGAGACCTTGCTACTCAAAATGTGGTCTATGGACCAGCAGCATCACCTGGGAGCTTGTTAGAAATGCAAATCTCGGGCCCGCCTAGACCTACTGAATCAGCATCTGCATTTTAATGAATCCTGGGGTAATTCCCTATTTACGTTAAAGTTTGAGAAGCACTACGCAGGGGTCCACGGCAGAGAAAAGGTTAAGAACTCTGATCTCAGACAAGGAAAGGGAGGAAAGAGGAGGGAAAGTCCAGTCCCGGATTTGGAAGGGGGAGCGGAGGGTTAACCCTGGGGTTTACCGCTGGAGTGGAGGACAGAGAAATTAACATATGGAGTGAGTTAGCGAGGAGGTCGTTGAAATTAGGAGTAAACACAGGCAAGGGACAGCTCAGTTTGCCCGGGGGGAGGGGTGGAAAGAGATGAGATGGGGTTAAACGGGTGCCACCCACACTCCCAGTAACATTGGGTAGGTTGCCTGCTGTGACATTTGGCTCCTCCTCCCGCGTGTTTTCTGAGACCCAACCAACACATTTTGGCACGCACACAGGGTAGACGACAAAACAGCAGCGGCCAGAGCTTGAGGGCAGGCGTGGAGCCGAGGTAAAAAGCACCTGGGAGTTTCTTAATAAGCAGGCTGACATGTGGTGAAAACAATTCTAATGTAAGAAGAAAGAGAAAGCACATGGTCATAAAAAAATGTGCCCTGGCATCCTGCATCATACCCAAGAGGACATGCCTGGCAGAGAGTGCGCCCGTGGAACCAGGGTGACTGCAATCCTCATGGGCCCAGATCAGCCCCTGTCTGTGCCCAAGAACCAGCTCAGTCTCCATTTTCTGCACTAGTGGAGGAGAGAAGAAGTCCTGAGCGTGTTAAAGAGCAAGTAATCCAAAAAGAAATGACTTGAATTTGGCATAAGGGCCTTTCTAGGCCCCCATCTGACACTCTCTTGCCCTCACTTACTGTCAGCGCTGCTGGAACCAGGTGGTGGTGGTGAGCAAAGGAAACTTAAGTTACAGCTCCAAAGCAGGAAAGATACTTTCCAAATCTGAAGTAGGTGATACACTTCCAGACGCCCCTCTAAGGCTCTTTCTTCAGTCCTGTTCAACACTTTTTTGCAAGGAGCAGATAGACCGATGTAAGACAAACACCTAGCTGGGCATGGTGGCTCATGCCTGTAATTCCAACACTTTGGGAGGCCAAGACAGGTGGATCACTTGAGGTCAGGAGTTGGAGACCAGCCTGGCCAACATGGTGAAAACCAATATCTACTAAAAATACCAAAATTAGCTGGGCGTGGTGATGCACGCCTGTAGTCCCAGCTACTCGGGAGGCTGAGGCACAAGAATCTCTCTTGAACCAGGGAGGCAGAGGTTGCAGTGAGCCGAGATCGTGCCACTGCACTCCAGCCTGAGTGGAAGAGTGAGATCCTGTCTCAAAAAAAAAAAAAAAAAGACACACACCTATCAAATTTCTGGTTGCCCCAAGCTGGCAGAGCAATTAAAAGACTGGATAATCTACTAGGATTCCAGTGATGTTCCCACAGACTGTTACAATAGAGATAGTAGAGATAGTCAGTCGCATCAGTATTTTTTATTTATTCATTCATTTATTTATTTTCCTCTGCATCCTCTTGTATAAAGGTTTTGAGACGATTTGCAGAAATTATAGTAATTACATTCAAATATTTAAATAAGAATGTAAAAGTCGTATTCAGTTCTAGTACCAATTAAAATTAGCAGTCAAGACTGATGGGAATGGTGACATTTGATAGGGAAAAATATAAAGTCCTAGCCTCGATCCAGGAAGCAGAAGTCCAGGTATAGGATGTGAGGAATGTGTCTTAGCAACATCTTTGGATGAAAAAGAAGCTATAATGGCCAGTAAATTCAGTATAAGTAAAGAGTGGGGGATGGTGGCTGGAGAAAAAAGAACACTGCTGTAGGCTACAGTCAGATGTAAATGTCTATGAAAAGGGAAATGATAGTCCCATTCTTGTCAAGACCACTGATGGCACATTCTGCTCAGTTCTGAAAGTCATACTTTGAAAAAGTCATTAGCAGACTGGACATATTCAGAAGACAGCACCCTGGAGAGTGAATGATCATGAAACATGAAGCATAGAAGTAGACTATGTCCTAGCTCCTGTGTCGAGTACCAGAGGAACAACATCACAAAATACATGGCCGTGTTCAGAAACTTACAGCCCAGTGAATGAATCAGATAAATAAGTAAACACCAGGAAAAGAGCAGGCTAAGCCGGGCTATGGAATCTTGGAAGAAATTGTGGAAATTATGAAATATTTTGGACTGGGTGACATCCAACATTTATCACTCTCAATAGCTGGAGAAATGAGTGTCTCTGTCTTACAAGGGGAAATCCAAGCAGTGCGTCTGCTATGGGGTACATGGATCTAAGAATCTGACTATCATGGCTTAAACAAATAAGATATAGTTTGCTCATGCAACAAGAAGAGAGGAAGTAGGCAAATATCTGTCCAAGAATGTCAGCACCTTAGTCTCTGTGATTTTCTTGGTCCCTCCCTCATGGTTACAAGATGGCTGCTACTGCTCTTGCCTTCATGTCTACCTTCCAGCAGGAAGAAGAGGAAAGAGCAGCACCTGTAGCAGGGGAACAAAAGCTTCCCCAGAAATCCACAGCAAACTTCTGTTTAGAGTCATCAGCCTAAACTGTGGCCCATGGTCCCATGATGTGGTTCCTTGTCAGGAATGAGGGTTGGGTTAGCCAATCAACAGCATCTGCCACAAATGAGTTTTGAGTTTCAGGCTTGGGAGCGTGAGGGGATGGTGGTACCATCCAGAGACAAGAAATACGGAGGAAGAGCAGGTTTGCTGGGCGCAGGAGTGGCAGTTGCTGAGTTCAGCCTTGGACATGTTGAGAAGCCTGTGAAATGTCTAAAAACAGAGATGGCACATGGACAGATAAGATGTAAGGGCTTAGATTGCAACTGAGAGATCTGTACTAAAACATGGATATAGGAGTCACCAGCAAAGAAGCGGGAATCAAAGCTCTGAGTATAAGTGAGGTCCCTTGGAAGATAGAGCAGAGCAAGTGGGCTAGAAGGCCTGGGGTGGGGGCCAGTTTGGCTTTTAGGAAGAACGTTGTTCGAAGAGAGGAGTCTGGAAGTATGCAGAGAAGAAACAACCAGAGCAATTGGAAACCTGGAGTGACTGGTTCGCAGAGGCTGTGGGAAGAAAGAATTTCAAGGAGGGAAGGAGCGACAGGGACAGCCCACGCCGTGGACACTCACTCATCCCTTCAGCCCACCTGCAAGGTCATCTGAAGCTATGGGGCCATTCCCATGCATGCCGACAGCCTCTGCCGACAGCTGTGATCTGTAGCTGAAATGTGATGTATTGTCTGGTTTGGTTTTTTATTTAAGATGGAGGTGAGTTAATGGAAAAGCCTCATAGAGAGAATGCATTGGAGGGACAGGTGGGAGGACAGTTGGTTAAGTGCCTCTGGAGGCAGGGGCTGGGAAAGTGTCTTGGTATAAGAGGCTATCTCTTCACTAAGCCTTCAAGTAGGGAGGCAAGAACAAGAGGTAGAAGGAGATAACTCAGTAGACAGTGAGAAAGGGAGGGGCTTCTTACCTGATGACCTTTTATTTTCACATCAAAGTAGGGAATAACAAGAGGAATGAGTTCATATTCCAATAAGACATGCACCCGAATGTTCATAGCAGATTTACTCATGATAGCTCCAAATTGGAAACCATCCAAAAGTCGGTTTAATCAAAGAATGAAATCACAAATTCTGGTTTATTTCATGCAATGGAATACCATACAGCAATGACAAAGATCAAACTAATTGCAACGACATAGGTGAATCTCACAGATATTATGTTGACCTAAAGAAGCTAGATATGAAATTTACATATGTAAGTGTATATATATAAATTTGTATATATATAAAACATTCACAGTATATACTGTATTTATGTGAAATTCAAAAATAGGCAAAATTCATCTATGGTGATAAACAGCAGAATACTGGTTACCTGGGAAGGACAGGTTATTGACTATGAGGGGTACAAGGGAACTTTCTAGTTTCTGGGTAATGAGAACATTTGGTATCTTGATTTGGGTGGTGATTTACATGAGTACAGATGTATGTAAATATTCATCGGATGACACTTAAGATTTGTGCACTTTACTGTTTGTAGTTATATTTCAACAAAAAAGAAAACACGAGTAGGGGGGTAGGATCAGTAGCAAATAAAATGGAAGATGACCAGTAAGAGACCAAAAACAGAGGTCAAAGCTTAAAGTAGGCAAAGATTATCAGTCATGTGACTATTAGCCAGGGACTTAGTCACATGACTAAGGACACAAAGAAAGAATGTTAAGAAGCATTTAAGGCCCAGATGAGGATGAAGAACATGGATTTGCCACGTTATCAGGCCACAGTGATGCATTTTCTCCAACAGCACAATGGGCTTAAGAATAAAGATGTCCAGCAGTCACATTGATCCAGAATTAAGAGTTTTGCAGAACAGATGAAGGGAAACAGAAGGTGGACAGAAAGTCAAGGATGGGATTCTGGTTTTTTGTTTGTTTGTTTGTTTGTTTGTTTTGAGGCAGAGTTTCGCTCTTATTGCCCAGGCTGGAGTGCAATGGCATGATCTCAGCTCACTGCAACCTCTGCCTCCTGGGTTCAAGCAATTCTGCCTCAGCTTCTGAGTAGCTGGGATTACAGGCATGTGCCACCACGCCTGGCTGATTTTGTGTTTTTAGTAGAGACAGGGTTTCTCTATGTTGGTCAGGCTGGTCTGGAACTCCTGATCTCAGGTGATCTGCCCACCTCAGCCTCCCAAAGTGCTGGGATTACAGGTGTGAGCCACCACACCCAGCGGGATTCTGCCTTCTTCATTTGAAGCCAGAAGACACTAGAAAACAGAGAGTCCTTAGGTTGAGGCAGTCAAAGCACAGGTGTTTGAGAAGGAGAAGGGAGGGAGAGGTGGAGAAAGCTAAGATTTCAGAAGTGGAGCAAATATGGCCACTGGTGTGGGCTACTGGAGCCATGGTATCTGAGAAAAGTGGTAGAGGACTAGAGATGTTTACACTGTGGGAAAAGAGGGCAGCAAGCACATCAGCTATATCCAATTGTTTCAATTGTGGTTAAGTGCAGGAGAAATTAGGTGTGTCTGTAGGAACTCAGTGGGGAAAACTAGGACCAATCATGGGAGACGGACCCCGTGAGTGAGATATTGCCCCTTAATAGGTATACCTGCCACATCTAGATCCAGGGGTTCGGGTGCAAAGTGACCAGTTGAGTGTAGAGACAGATTATCACCTCCCTTGTTCTAGCTTACATACTTCTGTTAATGCTATGCAGCTGGATAATGCTTTGCTCTATTAACTTATAGATTTCTTTTCTATCTGTATTATCCCCTTCCTTTCCCATCTGAACATGCTCACAGCCTCACTTAATTTCACTGTTGACTCACCGAGCATGCAGTACTTGAAGTCCTCAAGGCTTTTTCAAATGCACTTTGTTTAACTTTCTTTCTCCATCCTGTTTACTTGGGCCACAAGAGTTTATGGGAGGGAAAGTAACTCCTCATTCCAGAATTTAAGATAAGGGAAATAAGTTTGCCCCTGAGCAGTAAACTAAGCCATCAACATTTAATGTGTCAGAACAGAGTCACCTTGAAGGGATGGAATTCCCGGGCCAGTGAGACTTGGCAGCAGCCTGACTGAAGTTGTTAGGAAATTAGAATGTGTCCATCAGATGGCAGGCTGGGGAGGTCCTGGCTGGATACCTTGCATTTTTCCCTCCGGCATCACTCTCCTTCCTCCTCCGCCTGTTCTGGCCCAGATAAGATGACCTGGCCTCATGCTTTGCTGGAGTTCTGCCAACAGGAGGCCCAGAAGGCGATCAGAGGGAAGAAGGGGAGTAGGGTTCATTTACTTCTTCCCCTGGCTCCCCCTCCACCACCACCGCCCCACAAGGGCACCTCAAGCTGGCTGCACCCTTCACCAAAGGTCATTCACTGCCTCCCTTAAGGTTTCTTCTTCTATACTTGGGTTCTGGTAGCCACTCTATACCCCTCATTGCTTTGTGCTTAGGGATGCTGCCAGCCCCAGGTTTCTGTGCTATCCTTTGTGGTTCCCTACCCCACACACCTCTGTAAATGGTACCTGTATTAGTCCGTTTCCATGCTGCTGATAAAGACATACCTGAGACTGGGCAATTTACAAAAGAAAGAGGTTTATTGGACTTACAGTTCCACATGGCTGGGAGGCCTCACAATCATGGCAGAAGATGAAAGGGACGTCTCACATGGCAGCAGACAAGAGAAGAGAGCTTGTGCAGGCATATTCCCATTTTTAAAGCCATGAGATCTTGTGAGACTCATTCACTATCAGGAGAACAGAGCAGGAAAGACCTGCCCCCATAATTCAATCATCACCTCTCACTGGGTTCCTCCCACAACACGTGGGAATTGTGGGAGTTACCATTCAAGATGAGATTTGGGTGGAGACACAGCCAACCGTGTCATTCCACCTCTGGCTCTTCCCAAATCTCATGTCCTCATATTTCAAAACCAATCATGCCATCCCAACAGTCCCCCAAAGTCTTATTTCAGCATTAATTCAAAAGCCCACAGTCCAATGTCTAATCTGAGACAAGGCAAATCCCTTTCACCTATAAACCTGTAAAATCAAAAGCAAGTTAGCAACTTCCCAGATATAATGGGGGTACAGGAATTGGGTAAATAAGACCATTCCAAATGGGAGAAATTGTCCAAAACAAAGGGGCTACAGGCCACATGCAAGTCCAAAATCCAACAGGACAGTCAAATCTTAAAGCTCCAAAATTATCTTCTTTGACTCCATGTCTTGCATCTGGGTCATGCTGATGCAATAGGTGGGTTCCCATGGTCTTTGGCAGCTCCACCCCTGTGGCTCTGCAGGGTACAGCCTCCCTTCTGGCTGCTTTCATGGGCTGGCATTGAGTGTCTGTAGATTTTCCAGGTGCATGGTGCAAGCTGTCAGTGGATCTACCATTCTGGGGTCTGGAGGACGGTGGCCCTTTTCTCATAGCTTCACTAGGCTGTGCCCCAGAAGGGACTCTGTGTGGGATCTGCAACCCCGCATGTCCCTTCCACAGTGTCCTATCAGAGGTTCTCCATGAGAGCCCTGCCCCTGCAGTAAACTTCTGCCTGGACATCCAGATGTTTCCATACATCCTCTGAAATCTAGGTGGAAGTTCCCAAACCTCAATTCTTGACTTTGGTGTACCTGCAGGCTCAACACCACATGGAAGCTGCCAGGGTTTGGGCCTTGCACCCTCTGAAGGCACAACCAGAGCTGTACCTTGGCCCCTTTTAGTCACAGCTATAGCAGCTAGGAAGCAGGGCACCAAGTCCCTAGACTGCACACAGCATGGGGATCCTGAGCCTGGCCCACAAAATCATTTTTTCCTCCTAGGCCTCCAGGCTTGTGATGGGAGGGGCTGCCATGAAGACCTCTGACATGCCCTGGAGACATTTTCCGCATTTCTTGGGGATTCACATTTGGCTCCTCATTACTTAAGCAAATTTATCTAGCTAGCTTGAATTTCTCTTCAGAAAATGGGATTTTCTTCTCTATCACATTGTCAGGCTGCAAATTTTCCAAACTTTCATGATCCACTTCCCTTTTAAAACTGAATGCCTTTAACAGCACCCAAGTCACCTCTTTAATGCTTTGCTGCTTAGAAATTTCTTCCACCCGATACCCTAAATCATCTCTCTCAACTTCAAAATTCCACAAATCTCTAGGGCAGGGGCAAAATGCCACCAGTCTCTCTTCTAAAACATAACAAGAGTCACCTTTGCTCCAGTTCCCAATAAGTTCCTCATTTCCATCTGAGACCACCTCAGCCTGAACTTTATTGTCCATATCACCATCAGCATTTTGAGCAAAGCCATTCAACAAGTCTCAAGGAAGTTCCAAACTTTCCCACATTTTCCTATCTTCTTCTGAGCCCTCCAAACTGTTCCACCCTATGCCTGTTACCCAGCTCCAAAGTCACTTCCACATTTTCGGGTCTTTTCAGCAACACCCCACTCTACCAGTACCAATTTACTGTATTAGTCCATTTTCATGTTGCTGATAAAGAGATACCTAAGACTAGGCAATTTACAAAAGAAAGAGGTTTATTGGACTTACAGTTCTACATAAATGGGAGGGCTCACAGTCATGGCAGAAGGTGAAAGGCATGTCTCACATGGTGGCAGACAGAAGAGAGCTTGTGCAGGCAAATTCCCATTTTTAAAGCCGTCAGATCTTGTGAGACTCGTTCACTATCATGAGAACAGCACAGGAAAGACCTGCCCCCATAATTCAATCACCTTCTACTGGGTTCCTCCCATGACACATGGGAATTGTGGAAGTTATAATTCAATATGAGATTTGGGTGGGGACACAGCCAAACCATATCAGTACCTTTACAATAAGCCTTCCTTAGATTATCATAATGTGAGTGTTTGAACTCACTGTTTGCTGTTTGACCCCTAAGGGAAACCAAGTCAGAAATAGAAGTTGGGAGTGTCCACCTCACAACCCTCAGACAACTAGGCAGTTCTGGTACTCACCTGCAGGGCCAGGGGACAGCCGATGGAAGCATCCACTCAACTGGTTTCTAATTGTAAATGCTCACAATAACCTTCCTGCTTGTTTTAGCACCTTCACATGAACTTGGATCCAGAGCTGGCTTATCCTGGCTGTCCTGAGATTCTGTTTCTGAGCCTACAAAACTGAGAGCCACACCGGGTAGTAGACAGGTCACCAAGGTAAATGTTCCCCTGAAGAAAGCTGCCTGAGGCCCAACCAGCCCTGCCCCATGTCACAATTTGGCACTGCTGTGCCACACATGCCACTTTAATTTTGTGCACTCAAGACTAGACATCACGTAGAATCATAGACTTATAGAGCTAGAAGGAGCCCTGGAGATGAGAAGGCCTTGTCTGGGCTCTTCATTTAAAGGTGAGAGTGCTGGCCACCAGAAAGGCTAGATAACTTGCCTATGTACTATGCAGAGAGTGAGTTCCCACGGCAGTGTCCTTCTGGCCACTTTCCCACTGCCCCTCTACACAGGTGCATCTCTATGTTGGTTCTGGGATCTATCAGCCAGAAGAATTTTACAGCCTGTAAGGGTGAGTTTGTCGGGGATGTGGTGGAGTGCTAGACTCACTAAGACAGGCAGCTCTGGGCCTGTATCACCCCCTTGAAGCTTCTTAACATCTCTGAATCTTCTCTTCATCTACAAAATTCCAGATAATAATACTGCATTGGAGATTAAGTTTCAACATGAATTTTGGAGGGATATAAGCATTCAAAGCTTAGCATGCCATCCCTGCCCCCGCCCCAAAATTCATGTCCTTCTCACATACAAAATATCTTCATTCCATCTCAATAGCTCCAAAAGCCTTAACTCGTTCCAGCATCAACTTTAAGTCCAACGTCTCATCTAAATATCATCTAAATTAGATGTGGATGAGACTCAAGGTGTGATTCATCCTAAAGAAAATTCCTCTCCAGCTGTGAGCCTGTGATTTCAAACAACTTATGTGCTTCCAAAATACAATGGTGGACAGGCATAGGATAGACATTCCCTTCCAAAAGGGAGAAACAAGAAGGAAGAAAGGGGTGACTGGTCCCAAATGAGTTCAAAACTCTACAAAGCAAACAACATTAAATCTTAAAGCCAGGGAATAATCTTTTACTCAACATCTTGCCTTCTGGCCTTGTTGGGACTCACTGGACTCAGGGGTCCATGGATTTGCTGAGTGCAGCCCATGCCACAGGAACAGGTACCTGCAGCTCTCCCAGGCTGGTGTTGCACACTGGTGGCTCTACAGTTAGTTACAAGTCTTGGGGAGGCCCCACCCCTGTGGCTCCACTAAACATTGCCCTAGTGAGGGCTCTCAGTGGTGGCCCTGCTCCTGTGGCAGTTCTCTGCCTAGGCCCCAAGGCTCTCCAAGGCATCCGTTAAATCTAGGTATAGGTAGCCTCCATGACTCCTGCACTCTGCATGCCTGCAGAGTTAGCACCATGTGAATGTCTCCAGGTTGGCCATTGCTGCCCACCTGAACCTGTTGGAGCACAGCCAGGTGGCTAAGGAGCGCTGTTTCAGAATTCAAGGAGTAGAAGCTTGAGGTAGCCCTGAGCAGCAACCTCAAGATTCCCTGGGCCCCTCTTCTGAAATCATTCTGCCCTCAAGGCCCTGGAAATCTGGACCTCTGATGGGGGTGGCAGCACCATTCTCCAAAATGCCTTTGGGGTCATTCTTCCAACGTCTTGATAAATAGCACCTGGCTTCTACCTATCCCTCCTAACCTCCTTATCAGCAGGTAGCTTGGCCACATTCTTGGTGTTCTCTCTCAAACACCCTTTTCATTCTTTACACGGCCACGCTGAGAATTTTCCAAATCTTTAAGTTCTGCTTCTCTTTTGATTATAAATTCTGTCTATAATTCATTTCTCTCTTCTTGCATTTTACTATAGGCTTCAAGAGAAGCCATGCAGCACCCTGAGTACTTTGCTAATATCCTCGTTCATTGTTCTCAAGTTCTACTTTCCACAAAGCACTAGGACACAGACATAATTAAGCTAAGTTTTTTTCCGCTTTGTAACAAGAATAGCCTTTCCTCCAGTTTCCAGTCCACAGCATGTTCCTCACCTCCAAGACCTCATCAGAATGGCCTTTACTGTCCATATTTCTATCAACATTCTGGTCATGACCACTTAAGTAATCTCTAATAAAACTGAGGCTCTTTCTACAGTTCTCCTCTTATTCTGTACTCTCACAAGAATCACCTTTATGGACCATTTGTGGTAATACAGGCTTTTCCTAGCCTATTCTTTCAAATTCTTCTAGCTTCCACTCGTTACCCAGTTCCAAAGCTGCTTCCACATTTCCAGGCATTTGTTAGAGCAAGACCCTACTTCTTGTTACCAAATTTTGTCTTAGTACTTTCATGCTGCTATAACAAACTACATGAGACTAGGTAATTTATAAATAATAGAAATTTATTTCTTACAGTCTTGGAGGCTGGGAAGTTCAAGGCACCAGCAAGTTTGATGTCTGTTGAGGGCTGCTCTCTGCTTCCAAGATGGCGCCTTCTTGCTGCATCCTCCAAAAGGTATGAACGCTATGTCCTACGTGGCAGAAGGGATGGAAGGACAAAAAAAGCGTAGCACTCTATAAAGCCTTTATATAAGGTCCTCAATCCCATTCACGGAGAAAGAGCCCTCATGACCTAATCACCTCCTAATGGCTCCACCTCTTAAATACTATTGCATTGGAGAAAAAGTTTCAACATGAATTCTGGAAAGCAGACATTCAAACCATAGAAAATGCCTTCTTTCATGGTGGTATCATGAGGATAAAATATGATATTGCATGTGAAATAGGGACTCAGTAAATGTTGCTCTAAACTAAACAGGAGTCTGAAAGTGTCCACCAGGTGCAAATGTAGGGCCACACCTTCCATCCTGACCTCACCACCTTCTTCCAGGTTGACATGAACACCCTTTAATACCAAGGAAAAGGCAGAAGATGTTGTCATTGCCTCACCTATAGCCCCTCAGCCTACCCAAGTGTCACAATCTAGCTGTGTTTTCTTTCCCTCTGCTTGAGAGCTCTCTGTCTTTTTTTTTGAGTTTTACTTTATTTTTAACTTACAAATAATAATTGTATATATTCATGAGGTACAATGTGATGGTTTGGATACTTGGATACATGTTTACATCACGGAATGATCAAATCAGGCTAATTAGCCTAACCGTCACCTCAAATATTTATCATTTCTTTGTGGTGAAAACATTTAAAATCTTCTCTTTTGGCGATTTTGAAATATGCAATACATTATTATTAACTGTCACACTGTATTGTACAATAGATCACCAGAACTTATTCCTCATGTCTAACTGAACTGTGTACCCATTGACTAACATCTCCCCTTTCTCCAGTCCCCTCCCCAGCCTCTGGTAACCACGATTCTACTCTCTGCTTCTATGAATTTCACTTTTTTTTTTTTTTAAGACAAGGTCTCACTCTGTCACCCAGGCGGCTAGAGTGTAGTGGCATGATCTCGGCTCACTGCAGCCTCTACCTCCTGTGCTCAAATGATCCTCCCACCTCAGCCTCCCGAGTAGCTGTGACTACAGGCATGCACCACCACACCTGGCTAATTTTGGTATTTTTTAGTAGAGACAGGATTTTGCCATGTTGCCCAGGCTGGTCTCCAACTCCTGAGCTCAAGTGATCTGCCCACCTCAGCCTCTCAAAGTGCTGGGATTATAGGTGTGTACCACTGCACCCGGCTAAGTTTGACTTTTTTAGATTCCACATATAAGTGAGATCATATGGCATTTGTCTCTATTCCTGGCCTGTTTCTCTTAGCATAATGTCCTCCAGGTTCATTCATGTCACAAATGACAGAATTTCCTGTTTTTTTAAGGCTACATAGTATTTCATAGTATATATAGAGTACATTTTCTTTATCCATTCATCCATTGATGGACACTTAGGTTGATTCCATATTTTGGCTATTATGAACAATGCTGCAATAAACATGGGGGTGCAGATATCTCTTCCACATACTGATTTCCTTTGGGTATATACCCAGCAGTGGGATTGCTGGATCCTATGGTAGTTCTATTTTAGTTTTTCGGCAAACCTCATTACTATTTTACATAATGGCTATACTAATTTACATTCCCACCAGCAGTGCACAAGGATTTCCTTTTCTCCACATCCTCACCAACATTTGATATCTTTCATCTTTTGATAAGACCCAGTCTAACAGGTGTGAGGTGCTATCACGAAGTGGTTTTGATTTGCATTTCTGAGAGCTCTCTCTGGCTGCAGTGGCATGTTCAGACTACATTTGGGGCAGCCTAGAAGTGCCAGGGAGTTTACACTCTTCCAGAACAGTCCACAAACAGTGAAGGCCACGGGTTGGTGAAGAAAAGTCTCAGCTTTCTCATCCTCAGTGGGGGACAGTTTTGAGGACCTGTCTCCCTGAGAAGGTACCTTCAGGGATTGAGCCTTAGTGCCCACATTGGAAACCCGTTTAAAGCACCCTTTCTGGCTTTCCTTCCTTCCTTGTCTCACTTCTCTCTCACTGTGCTTTTTCTGGGCTCACCTCTCAAATGAATTACTTGCACTGGAATCCTTAGGTCTGTTTTTAGGGGAGCCCAAACTAAGACCAAGTACAAGAGGGGGAAGGGGATCTCACAGAACTTGGCTGAGTCCACACTGGGGTCCCCCTCCCCAGGCAGGCCTAGGCAGCTGGAGATACTCAACCCCAGGTGCCATGGTGCTTCCTGGAAGGAATCAGCCTTAGGAAAGAGAGAATGATAAGCAGCGCCTGGCCCAGTGCCAGAGAGCAGAGCTGCAGCTGAGGACAGAACAAACTGTCACGAAAATCCTTCTCCTCCTCCACCCAGAGGGGTTCTGTCTGCACCCATGGACAAAGAGATTTAGAGAAATAGTAAGGAAAATCTAAATGGTGGAGACAATGAAGCGCCTCACCTCTGCAGTGTTGATGGTCATAGAGGAGGCAGAGATGGGCCCAGGGCCCTCGATCCTTAATATCACCAGGCTGCTTTTAGTGACAATGGGTGACCTGGCCAGGCCATCCCAGCAACCATTGCAGAGATATGGAAATGGCTTCTCAGCCTTCTGCCTCCAAAAATGCCTCCACTTCACACCCATTAGGATAACTATTATCCAAAAAAACAGAAAATAACAAGTGTTGGGAGGATATAGAAAAATTGGAACACTTGTGCACTGCTACTGGGAATGTAAAATGGTACAGCCACTGTGGAAACAGTATGATGGTTCCTCAAAACATTAAACATAGAGTTACCATATGATCCAGCAATCCTGCTTCTGGGCATATGCCCAAAAGAACTGAAGGCAGGGGCGCAGAGAGATATTTGTACAACCACACTCATAGCAGCATTATTAACAATAGAAAAAGGTAGAAACAATCAAAGTGTGTATCGACAGATGAATGAATAAAAAATGTGGTATATCCATACAATGGAATATCAGCCTTAAAAGAGAATAACGTACTGACACATGCTACAACATGGATGGACATTGAAAACATTATGCTAAGTGAAAGAAGCCAGACACAAAAACACAAATACTGAAGACATTTATCTGACGTTCCTAGAGTAGTCAAATTTAGAGACAGAAAGTAGAATGGTGCTTGTTGGGGGCTGCCGGGAGAGGGGAATGGGGAGTTAATGCTTAATGGGTACAGAGTTTTAGTTTTGTAAGATGAAAAAGCTCTGGAGATGGATGGTGCTGATGGCCGCACAACAATCTGCATGTAGTAAATGCCATTGAATTGTACAATTAAAATGGTTTAAATAATCAATTTTATGTATATTTTACAATTTTAAAAATAAAATCAATGCCTCCAGCCCCCCCATCCCCTCTTCCTCCACCTCCTCCCTGCTTCTTCTCAGCATCCCTGCTTTTCTGATTTCTTTTTATTGTATTTTATTCATTTATTAAATAGGAATGGGGTCTCGCTATGTTGCCCAGGTTGGTCATGAAGTCCTGGCCTCAAGCAATTCTCTCACCTCGACCTCCCAAGGTGCTGATACTACAAGCATGAGCAACTGTACCTGGCCTCCTGAAGACGTATGGCTTGGCTCTATGGTGGGGTTCCTGCTCCTCCCCTTGCACCCATGAATTGACAACCAGTTTGTGATCCAAACTTTCACTCTTAACACCTGTCTTAGGTCAGGCTGCCTTGAAGCAGAAGCTGAGACAGGGATTCTTATGCAAGAGAATGAATGAGCAAGTGCTCCCAGAAGGAACCTGCAGAGGAAGAAAGGAGGCAGGAGAGAAGAGGAGAAGAGGAGAAACAGAGATGTGGTTCAGCTGAAGTCTCACCTTGGCTTGGTCCTGTGGGGAGCTCTGGAATGTGAAGGTACCACAGGCTCACCCACCTTGAGGCAAGGAAGTGGGTTTTTTTTACCTCCCTCTCAGTCAGCTATGGACTACTGCCCACTGTGTGGCAGAGGGGGTGGTAATCTCCCAGACATTCCCAGTGGGTGCTCTCATCCAACTGAGGTCAATTGTTAGGAGAAGGGAGCTGCTATGACTCGTCAACACCCGACACTCACAACAACCAGGGGATGGGGACACCAGCCTGCTAAAGGGAACCTGAGGCATCAGTGGCTTCTTCCATACACTCTTCCAGAAAACAAGTTCTGATCTCTGTTCTCTATCTCCAGTCCTGCACAGATGGATGAGAGACACCTCTGTTTAGCAGAAGCAACAGTGTCGGGGGTGAGTCCTGGCTCCAGAATACACCATGTGTATCGCCTGGGCAACTTCATTGATCTCTCTCAATCTCAGCTTCCACATCTATAGAATGGGAATGGGAATGGGACTGTGGTGGTTATTCTTTTGAATTAACCAGGACTCTCCAAATGTAACTCCTTTGTTCTGATAACAGGCCTTTCTTACCCCTTGCTCAGCCATGGGGAGAATGACACAGACCTAGCCAATCAGAGTATCCCATTCACCTGACACCTCAGAAATAAGACTGTGACTGAAGGAGTCCAGCCAGAGACCTTCTCCAGGATTTCTTTTTTTTCTTGAGACAGAGTCATCCAGGCTGGAGTGCAGTGGCACGATCTTGGCTCACCGCAACCTCTGCCTCCCAGGTTCAAGTGATTTTCCTGCCTCAGCCTCCCGAGCAGCTAATATGACAGGCACACGCCACCACACCTGGCTAATTTTTATATTTTTAGTAGAGATGGAGTTTCACCATGTTGGCCAGGCTGGTCTCAAACTCCTGACCTCCAGTAATCCACCTACCTCAGCCTCCCAAAGTGCTGGGATTACAGGCCTGAGCCATCGCTCCCAGCCCAGGATTGTTCTGACTGGAACTAGCAAGGAAGGCCCATTGCCTGAGGGCCATAAAGCTGGAAAGATGTCAGGCAGACATGGGCTGTGGCTGTGTTCCCCACATGTGGGAGGTCTGTCTGCCAGAGAAAAGGGAGACCCACACCAAGGAGAGAGAATGAGAGAGAATCCTCTACCCCCCTAGATTCAATCATGCCTATGACCAGCCCCATCACTCTCCTTCCTAGGTACAGACGTCAATCAATTCTCTTTTTGTTCTTTTTTTTTTTTTTTTTTCTAGTTTCTATGACCTGCCTTAATCAATTCTTTGTCTAAGTTAGTTTGAGCTGGATTTCTCTCACTTGCAAATAGAAGACAGCTGACTATTATAAGGAATGCCTGCCTTGCAGAGGGTTGTGAAGATTCAATGAGATAATGCGTGCACAGAGAGGTGTCTAATAATGGTCACTATAATTCTCAGAAGGCCAATACAAAACAGGGGTGAGAGCCACTTCCTCTGTTGTCTGTGAACATTATCTCATTGGACCCACAAGCAGTGAGCAGACGCCTTGTGGGTTCACCCTCCTACTCAGAATTTAACTCAAAAATCCCTTTTTAATGCCCTGACATTGTTTAAGGTTCAGTTCACCACTGAGCCTTCCTGGCACCACTCTTAGTGTTCTTTGCAACTGTTTTCTGTTCTTCGTTGGCTATCTGCCAGCTCTTCTGCATGATGTTTTTTTTAATTGTGTTCATCAGGGCCCCCTGTGTAGCAGTAGCTCTTCATCAGGTTCGTCTTTTCTTCCTCCTTGGACTCCTTTGTGGTGGCTGACTTGGAATTTTATTTTTGAGTTCTTCTAACCTTCTGGATGGTCTCTTTAATGTCTCAAGCCATGTTCCTACCTCTGTTTTCTCTAAAGCACTATTCCTCAAAATGCCTTCTGGGAACCTCCTGCATTAAGAACACCTAAAATTCCTGGCCCCACTCCCGAAGTACCCAATCAGTCTTGGAGGCAGAGTCGCAGGGGAATCTGTATCAGCCCTTGTTCACGTATATAAACCCTTCCACACTCAAGCCTGAGAACCACTGTTTCAGGACTTTTGAAGTCTGACCAACCCACTCTTCATGACCCTCTTCTGAGGTGAAGAACTCACCTTCACCCAAGGTCCAGTCTTGCTGCCTCACCAAATACTTCCCACTTCGTGGTTTGAATTTAACTCTAGTAGCAATTCCTCACTGGCCGCTCCTCTACCTTATAGGAGGTGAGAGGGTCAGCAAGGCAAGCCAAGAGTTAGTTCAGATGTTCTGCTTGCAACTGATGAGAACTCTGAGCAACCACCCAATTGGTGGCGCCCCCATTAGTAGGTCTCTCACCTTTGGGCCAGTTGTGTGGTCATAGTCAGGAACCATCATCAGTTTCCCCCATCTGGTCCAGCAGCCTGAAATATGCTTCTACAACAATATGACTTCTGTTCTCCTTGCCTTTGATCTCCACCCACATGGTTCCCAACACAGCCCTGCCCTCAGGACTGTGAATTTCCATGTGGGTGTGAATGTTTTTATCATGTGCAGATGCTTCACCTCCCTTCTAATTTTTTTTTAACAAGGTCAAATTTCCTATGTCTACTCCACCCACAGCCCCTTTCTGAAGATGGCCCTTCTGCTCAAGTGACTTTGGTGATAGCTAATTGGACTAGTATTTCAATTTGGGTTCCCCCAGAAGCAGACTCTGAGGCAAGGATTCACATGCAAGCAGTTTATTTAGGAGGTGATTCTGAGATGGACCAGTAGTGGAGTGAAGAAATTTGAGAAGGAAGGCAACCAATACAGGGTGTGTTGTCAAGCAAGTTACCACTCTGGATAACTGGAGCTCAGTGTTGCTGGAGAATAGTGTAGAAGACAAGCCTTGGGCAAAGAGGCAAAATAATTGGGGTAAAGGGGTAAAAGGATTGGGTGTTTAGATACTAACTCTTGTCAGTCACTGGACATTCATACCCAGTACTTCTAGCTAGCCACACTTATCTGGACACAGCAGAGACCAGAGAAGGCCCCAGGCAAAGAGATGCAGGGAGAGGCTGGCAGTTGGAAATGTGGCCAGCATGCACTGAAATGGTAAAAGCAAGAAGCTATGGGCAGGGTACTGCCAGCATCTGCTGCAATAAAGCGTGAATTCCCTGGCTGAGGGAAACACACACCTATGTCAAAGTCTTTGAAAACCTGAACCACGTGTCTTAGTTTGTTTATGCTGCTATAACAAAATACCTGAGACTGGGTAATTTACAAAGAACAGAAATTTATTTTCTCACAGTTATGGAGGCTGGGAAGTCCAAGATCAAGGCACTGGCAGATCTGGTGTCTGTGAGGGCTGCTCTCTGCTTCCAAGATGGCACCTTATTGCTGCATCCTCACATGCAGAAGGCAAAAAGGCAAAAGGGGATGAATGCTATGTCCTCACATGGCAGAAGAGCTAAAAAGGAATGAATCCACTCCTTCAAGCCCTTTTATAAGGGCCCTAATCCCATCTATGAGATTATGACTTAACGGGGTCCTCATGACTTAATCACTTCTTAAAGGCCCCACTTCTTACAACCATCACATTGGCAATTGAGTTTCAACATATGAATTTGGGGGACGCATTCAAACCATAGCACCAAGAGACACAGAAACCATGATCATATAGTATGACTGCTTGAATTGAGAAGCTCCTCCAAACTGGGATGGAGCAGTCTGTTTAAGCTACATGCATGCTAATGAACAAACAGGAACAAATCCACCCACAATGGCATGGATGAGCATGGGGAGGATAAGAAAGGAAAATGAGAAATAAGAGAACATGTGGCTCCAAGAAGAAGAAAGAGAAGTTAGCAGCCTTGGATCCTATCAGCTTGTTTGCAGTGCCAGTCCTCAAACCACTGTTATTTGTCCCATAAGATGCCCCGTGCCTATTTAATAAAGGTCTCTTTAATTGAACCAATGTAAGTAGGCCTATGTTCCATCCAACCAAAAGCTATGAGGTCTTCTGTTGACATCTCAAATTTATTTTGTGTTTATACCCTGTACACAGGCATATGGATTTCTAAGGCAATAGGACTGTTCATAATGCCCTTTTTAATCCCTTTCTTAATTTCTACAAGGCATTTCTCCCCTGCCTTCACCTGTTCCATTGCCTTTTGGCTCAGATCAACACATCTCACTGCAATGTAAGTTCTTCTCTGTCCTTGTAAGAAGTGTTGCCTCAATACTCCCAGCCCACCACAACAATGCCTTAGGCCAAGATTCTCACCACATTATGCATCTTATGTGAGAAATCCACCATGAACCCTGATCCTGGAATTTTTCTGCAGCCTGAATTGAGAGTCAATTTCTGCAGCCTCTATGCAGCAAGTGTGGTACAGGCAGGCTGATGACATAATCTTTAGATGCCACATGATCATGTGGTTAACCAGATCCCAGGAGAACCGAAGAGGGCCATCTGGGCTTGGAGTGAGAGAGTTTCCTGCAGGTTCTTTGCTGCATTGGTTTGACAGGTCCTGGGACTCAAAAGCAAAGCCACACAATCTAGCTTCTTAGGCCCTGGTAGCCACGAGTCTGTGAACTGCTGCTAAAAGCCAAGTATCCAGGGCCTGAGTCTTTTTCATTCTAGTTAAAGATCCTAATCTCCCAGTTCAGACACCCCTATCCTAGTCTTGATTCAAATTCTGTTCAATGGGCCTGAGCTGGGGCGCTCAACGAAGTCAGATTTTCTGGCGTTTTATTTTTCCAATTTGCAAATGTAGCGCTATGGTAATACAAGTTCTTTTTACTTGGCTAGAAATTCTGCCTTAGCAGCATTTAATTAATGCACTACATTAAGAGTTTCAAATATTTCTTGGAAGTAGGTGGGAAATTAATATAAAACTAAATAAATAAGCATTTTCTTTCTTTAAAGACAGTATTTTTTTGACATGCAACAAATGCTTACCAGAGTAAAAACTCAATTCACTGGCGCCTACGCTGATGAAAATCCTGCAGTAATCAGGATGTATTTTGGACACTGAGCTTTTAAGAAAAAAAATACAAATGAAATAAGCAGCACAGCTCCTTGAACTAAGCTGGTACTCTTAGACCATTTGGTGACATACTTCATTTTTTTAAATCTTAGTATTTTTTTAGTTATAAAATTAACATGTAATCTTGGTGAAAATTTCAAACTTGATATAAACAACAAAAAAAGTTCCTCCTACCCCTATCCCACCTCTAGTCCCAGGCCCAGAGGTATCCTCTATTAACAACTTCTTCAGTGTTCCTCTAGAATTTTCCATGTATATACAAGTATGTATACACAGCATACATTTAGTTGATCTAATGGCATTATACTTAGCATATGATTCTGGAATTTGCATTTTAACCCAACAGTATATTGGTTAACTTTTTAAAAGAAGAATTTAGGTATATACTGGACTTGGTATAAATCCAGCCTCTGTCTTTTAAATTTATAGTTCTATATGGAAAGAATTGATGTCCACTCTGCAACCCTGAGGATACAAAATGCCAATTCATCAAACATTCCATTATGTTTAGTATCATGTAACAGTTAGCTTTTTCTGTACAACAAACTACCCCATAAGTCAGTAGCTTCAAACAATAACCGCTTATTTAGCTCAAGGATCAGTAGAGTACCAATATGGGCTGGGCTCAGCCGGGCTGTTCTGCTGGTCACAGGCAGGTACACTTAAGCATCTGTGGGCAGCTGCCAAGTCAGCTGAGGTTACAGGAGTGACTAGGCTACAGATGTCCCATAATCCAGTAAGCAAGCCCAGGGCTCATTCACATGGTGGTGGCCACAGGGCCCCTGGGAGTGTGATATAGTTTGGATGTTTGTCCCCTCCAAATCTCATGTTGAAATGTGATCTCCAATGTTGGAGGTGGGGCCTAGTGTGAGGTATTTGGGCCTTGGAGGCAGATCCCTCATGAATGGCTTGTGCCCTTCCCGTGGTAATGAGTTACCATGAAATTTGGTTGTTAAAAAGAGAGTGGGGAAAAAGAGTGTGGGACCTCCCCACTCTCTCTCTTGCTTCCTCTCTCACCATGTGACACACCTACTCCCCCTTTGCCTTCCACCATGAGTAAAAGCTTCCTGAGGCCTTACCAGAAGCCAAGCAGATGCTGATGCCATCCTTGTACAGCCTGCAGAACTGTGAGCCAAATAAACCTCTTTTCTTTATAAATTACCCAGCCCTGGGTATTACTTTATAGCGATGCAAAATGGAATAACACAGAGTGTGAGAGGGCAAACCACAGTGCATAGTAGTTTGTAAGCCTCTACTTGTGTCACGTTTGCAAAGGTCCCATTGGCCAAAGCAAATCACATGGCCAAGGTCAGAATCAAGGATTGGAGAAAGCATTTCTACCTCTTGATGGGAGGTGGAGAATTTGTGGTCATTTTTGCAATCTACCACATATATTTATCAGGGGAGGTGTTGGGGGAAGGCAGGATCTCATTTTAAACAGAAAATCAAATTAACCAAATTTCCACCCTCACTCTAAATATTTGGAATGCATGAAATTTTCTAGGAGAAGTAGGAATGAGAACACAGTCTGTTATGCAAAGCATAACTCTGGTAGGGTGTGGAACCAGAGTTCTGGCTCCAAGTTGTGCTCTAGTTTATACTATCAGTCAAGGATGATGTACTCATTAGAAATAGGAAAGGCAGCAAAGCACTGGGATGTTCTAGCAGACTTTTCCTGATGATGCCCACAAAGAAAAAGGTAGAATAAATCCACAGAGACTACCTAGAAACAGCACCCACAGTCACTTTCTTTTGAGGCTTGGTAATTTGGTTAATAATTAGAAGAAAAAACAATGTGATGGTATAATATCTTGAAATGATAACAGGGTTTTCTTTCCTACATTTTTCCTCTTGCCTCTACAAGCCTTTAGTGCGTGATGTCAGTGGCATTCATGGTGTGCATGCACGTAGGAGGGGTGAGAACACAGCCTGAGACAAAGAAGCCATTTGAGTTTCCGCAAAGAGTTATAGAAAACTCAGAGCAGAAGCCAAAGTTTGAAAGTCAAGACTTTCTATGACCAGCACAGAGACCTTGAAAGAGTAAAGATTTCTGTGCGCCGAGAGCATAGGAAGCTAAGGGGCTTGAAACAGACACTGAAGCAGCAAACGGCAGAGCAGGAAGAAGGCATGTTCCTGCCTCAAAGTAAACCAAGGTTAGGCCAGCCACCAAGAGGAAAGAATTGGAAGGGAGGAGATTTGAACTTAGATGATGGGCCCTCCATCAGAAAGGGCCCCTAGCTCATCCCCAACCAATCTTGCTGATCCCTGGGGTTGGGACAAGATAAATGCCAGAAGAAAGAGCAGATGAGTTTGGGTGAATCCCAGAGCAGAGGTGCTTTTCAGAGATGCAATAGGTTTAGCCCAGGTACTGCCCAAAGAGTAGAGTACGTGTGTTGGTAGGAGATGTCTTAGGCCTGGAAATGAGAATAATCTCAGAGAGCTGCTCACAGCTCAGCTTGGTCCAGAATAGCTGAGAGGCAATCAGAAGGGCATAGAGAAGTTCCACAACCAAGCAAGGAAGCTGTGGGTGATTGCATGTCCCCTGCCAGCTAGATGCAAAAAGGATACAGATGTTTTCCATGCACAAGCAGTGAAGGTGGTACTAATTGAATACTCACAGAGCCTGCACCCTCACCAACCAACCAGAGCAGGACAGAAACCAGCCTTCTACCAGAGGTCTTGCTCCCATGCCGGGACAACAGTCAGCCCAACAGAGCTTAGAAGCATTGGAAGTTGGGGGCAGAAACCTAAACTGATGGAGGTTTTTTTGTTTTGGGGGGTGTTTCTTTTTTAAGTTTTTTTTTTTTTAAGAAATCTCTAAGTGATTCAGTTTATATGGAGGATTAGGTCGACTTTTCTACAATTTGGTAAACTAGAGCAAACACCAAGCCAATTTCAGTTCAATTTCATAGAGATAAAAAATGTTAAATACCTCACTCAATGATTGTGAAAGTTGTACCATACTTCTTCATTCCTTAGTCCCCCTCTCCATCTCCTATTAGACATGGGAGAAGGTCCATTTGTTCATTCCTGGGGGATAAATGGGTATTTACTAACTATAATTGTGATTATAAGCAATGAAAATGAAAGTAATTCTGATTACTAACATATTGGGCATGTTTGGCCATTGTGTCAATAAGACAAGCTCATGTGGACAGTACTCTTCTACTCCAGGCTGACTTAAGCATCCTGTAAATGGGGGTAATGACCCATCCAACAGGACCATGGAGACCAGGGGCCAGAGCATAGAAGTGACTCAGGAGAAGGGATCAGTGTGGCACAACTCCACGTGCCCATAAGTACAAGTTTAACTGGTTTGTTGGTGGAGGGTATATCCATGGTTCTCAATCACCACATCATGGCTGCCTTCCCAGCAATGTAAAGAGACAGTCAGGACCCAACTGGTCTCATACTACCATTGGATCTCCTTTGCACATCTTGACCAGATTTGTCTTTGTTGTTGTTGTTGTTGTTATAGTTTTTGTTAAGCACAGTTGCTACCATGACCTTCCCCGCTTCAGAAACCATTTGTGGATCTCCATTACCCAGCACTACAGTCCTTTCTTCTTAGCAAAACCCCAACAGATTAAACAGATAAACAAGGATCTCCACGTGGTTTCCTATCCCTCTGTTTGCTTAGGATTGGATTGCCTGTAAGAGAAATCCATCATAATACATAGATTGAATTTTATTTATTGCTAACATCAAAGAAATCTGTAATAATCATTGCATGATTGATATTGCACTCCATGTGGTCTGGGACCCAGGTTACCCCTATTTTATTACACTGATGTGAATGGCTTCCAATGTCACTTCAGGATCAAAGATCTGCATACAGCCAGCTGGACAGGATGAAGAAGTTTGTACCTTATCCCTAGATGTTATGTCAACTTCTACTTAAACTCTATTGGCTAAAACATGATAACATGGCCACACCTAGATGGAAGGGAAGCTGGGAAATGTAGTCTTTTGTTTGTGTGTTTGTTTTTTTGCAAAAAATCAAGAGTACTATAACTGAGGAAGAAGAGAAGAACAGATGCTGGGGTCAAGTTGTCTTTGCCACAGTCCCCAAGGCAAGGCCACTCCTCAGGAACCTCTAAAGAGCCATTGTACTCTGCATAAGTTTTGGAAAATCCATACTTATTGGAAAAATTCCAAAATCTTTATCCAACTATGCAAAATGCTTCATAACATGAACCCAACTTCCCTTCCTGGCCTCATCTTCCACAGCTCCCTATCATGAGCTTTCTTGTGCCTATCTGAAGACTCTGTACCCACCTATACACCCATACTCATCTCTTCTGGAGACCTTGCTCTATGTGCTCCCTCATTCTTGAATGGCAATTCTCTCATTTCTTTTCTAAATCCTACCTATCCTTTATGTAATCATAACAGGTATGCAACAAAGTCTCTTCACATCCCTGGGGACACGATAGAGAAATGGAGACTGGATGATGATTAAATGAGATGAATTTCTAATGTTTAATATGCCAGACCCAAGGAATGCAAAATGGACCCCTGGCAACCCAGAAGACAGTCTCTGACAGTGGGACATGGGACTCTATCGTCATCAAGTCAATTCAACATTACTATCGTTGACACCAATAAGAGTCCTGATTATATCATGTTGAAAGACAATTTCAAAGATAAAAAAGAGAAAAGTTGCACATAATTTGAGACATGAAAGAAGGGGTATGAATTCTGTCTTACTTGAATATTTGGGGCCCTGGTTCCATCAAGATAAAATTTAATAGGAATAAAGGTAATGTCCTGCATTTGGCTCCAAGAAGTCAATAGCACAGATCCAGAGCTTGGCAAGCATATGTAAAAACCTTGGTTTCTACTTGACAGAAAATTCACTGAAAGCCATTAGTATGGCTATCTAAAAAGGTCATTAAATCTTAGGCTGAATTGAAAGAAACATATCTTCCAGAAAGACAGAGAATAATCCTGCTCTCCTTTGCTCTGATCAAGTCAAATCTACATTTCTTAAGCCCTCCCATTGTCCATGCCGTTTGCCATGTCACTTTAAAGACTCTCCCACAGACTGTAAACTAGTTCAACCATTGTGGCAAACAGTGTGGCGATTCCTCAAGGATCTAGAACTAGAAATACCATTTGACCCAGCCATCCCATTACTGGGGATATACCCAAAGGATTATAAGTCATGCTGCT
>NW_012102132.1:1309438-1334101 GCF_000951045.1 Mandrillus leucophaeus
AAAAAAAAAAAAAAAAGACTCTCCCACAAAAGAGTCAGACTTCCCCTTCCCCCTTGGCTTTAGGTTTGGCCATGTGACTTGTTTTGTTAGCAGGCTTGACATGACCAAAGTTTGGAAAAGCATTTGTACAATTGGGCTTGCTCTTTTATGCACCTGCCATCTTCATGAGAACATTCTTGGGTAAGCCCACTGGTCCCAGCAAGGGATGACAGACACATGATGCAGACTAAACAACCTAGCCAAGCCTAGCCTAGATCAGGTGACCCCAGAAATGTAAGCAAGTTCAGTCAAGAACAGCAGAATTTCCTAGTCAATTAGGCAGCCTAGATGACCTGGTGCCCAGCTGATCCAGAGACCCATGAGCTAAATAAATGCTTACTATTGCACTCCCCTGGGATTTTTGTGGATGGTTGTTACACAGCACCAGCTAACTGGAACAAGAACTGTGTGCAGCTCTGAGAGTCACATTTGATGAAGGACATTGACAAGCTAAAAGCCAGTGGGAACCATGAAGGGTCACAAGGCCACAGAATATAGGAAGCAGTTGGTTACACTGATATCATTTATGCTGAAAAGGGGAGCACATGTTTTTCAAATATGTGAAAAGCTTTCATATGAAAGAGGAGTTCGATTTTGCTATGATCTGAATATGACCCCCAGAGTTAATGTGTTGAAACTTAATGGCCAATGTGATAGTACTGAGAGGCAGAGCCTTTAAGAGGCGATTAAATGATGAGGGTGGAGCCCTGATAGATGGGATTGGGGCCCTTATAAAAGGGCTTGAAGGAATGGGTTTGCTTTCTTCTGCTCTTCTTTAGCAAGAAGACTACCTTCACCAGACACTGAATGCTGGTGCCTTGATCTTGGACTTCACAGTCTTCAAAATTGTGAGAAATAAATTTCTATTGTTTATAAATTGCTCAGTCTTGGGTATTTTGTTATGGCAGCACAAACAGACTCAGATTTACTCTTCATAACACTGAGAGTCCTAAAATCTTTTGAGACTGATTACAAAGGTAGATTCTACCTTTAGAGCTCTCTGGAATTAAAACAAGTTTTCAGAAGCTGTTAATTATTCTCTGCTAGAAATATTCAAGTAGAGAGATGTCCTCTAAGCCTCCTTCTGACCTTGAAATACTTGGAACACCACCTGCCCCACAAAACATTTGTCTCACTGCTGTCCACCCTAAAGTGTTTGTTCTACTGTCACTCTCCCTGCTGGCCTCTGGCTTCCTGTCTGTGCCACACAACATCCCTTCTTCAGTTGTTTTGGTTCCTCAGCAACACCTCTCCCCACTGCTGCATCTGAGGTTTATGTTCTCAGTTTCAATGATGAAAACAGGGTGCTACTCACCACACCTGGCTACATGTTGGGGAACGGCTTCTGTGGTTTTCCTGGGCCTCTAGTCCCACCAGAGAGGACCTAGTTTTGTGCCAGTTCCTGTCCACACTGTCTGCAGCGTGACACTCTCTTCCCCCATATCCCTCTGCATGCTTGATCAACCAGAGCCCTCAAGCAGGTCTTCCTTCCTCAACCAAAACCTGACTAAGAATGACTTTCTAATATTAGCGACTTATAACTTAGCATGAATTGAAGCTCAAGCCCTACCCTCCCTCCCAGGAGCACTTGGATTTGAAACATGTTCTCTTGCCGTGGAGCGAAGCATGGTTGGCCTTGTATCTTGGTCAAGGAACTGACAGTCTCACAGTTTTCCTTTGGGAGCCAGGCTCACTTGGGCTCCTCCAGACCCTGTCTTTACTTTTATAAATAAGGATTATAATCGAGTGGGCTACTCTATGTGTGGGTTAGTGCCTCTGACACCCTCCCAGGAAAACGGAAAATATTGGCCAACAATCTGATATTTCCAAGTAATGTCACATACTTAGCAGTAGGTAGAAATAGCCTTCAGCCTGGGTCTTTTAAAGGGTCACTTTTTAAAAAATGCACCAGTAGTGGGGGAAAGTCAAAGTAGGGAGACAGACATCGTGCCCCAAATTAGCAGCACAATTCCTGTCAAGCTTGTTTCTGTGAGAAGCAAAACCCAGTGGTCACAGCAAGTGTGTGGCCCCAGCTTGTCAGAGCTATTGATTGACTGCTCGCAATATTGCAGGTGATTTAAAGAGTTCCCCACCACCTTGTTTGTTTAATGTCACCTCCATATGAGAATGTCAGCCTCTGACATGTTTGACTTCTCCACAGGACAAATGCCAAGCCACATGCGGTTGTCCCACCGACACAGATTGTTCCCTACCCTCCGTCACAACGACGATGCCAACAATTTCTAAATGCTTCATTTAAAAGAAGCACTAACTAATTCTCGATAATCTCCTGATCAGTGCCGTAACATGACTGTGGCAAGGGGCCAGGAAAGCCTATTCTGTTCGTTTTTCTTATCTATACTTAGAAAACCTTCCAAAACTGCATCACACTTAGTGGTCCTCAGAGCAGCTGCTTTGTGAGCGAGCAGGCTGGAGGTTGAAGGGGGCAGGGCAAGGGCACAGAGAGGTACCCGAGACTGTCTGGGGCCAGAGGCCAAACTTGGCCAACCCAAGACAAACACGCGCTGGAGATAAAAAGAGGAGAGGAGGAAGCACAGCCAGAGATGGCAGCAACAACACAGATGGAAAATAAACAGCACGGAGGGCTGGAAAAGCAAGGATCAGCGCTGTGAAGACAGAAGAGAGGGGAGGGGGGTACAGGCTGAGGAGGAGGAGCAGGGAGGGTCCCCCCTCCCAGTCTCCCCACTCCCAGAAGCAAAGGGTGTGAAAGGAAGAGGAGAGAGAAAAGGACAGCAGAAGAGAAAGATGGGGGCAGGGAAGAGTCTGGAAGACAAAAAAGGAGAAAAGGAACAGAAGGAAAGGGGGAAGAATTTGAGGGAGAAAATAGAAGAGGGGAGGGGAAGAAAGGAAGGGGAATGGGGTGGCAGAGGGGGGGCACTGACCAGCAAAGGACAGCCACAAAAGCACTTAGTGCCTAAGGCATGCCCACCACAGACACAACGGATTCTTTTCAACGGAAAAAAACAAAACAAAACAAAACCCTCCAACCTAGTCTGGTGTGTTGTTGAAGCATAATAAATTTTTGGCACTTTTAGAGCAGATGTACGAAGAAATTAAGTTCAGATTTAAATTCCAGATTTTTTTAATGTAATATGTTCAGATCCGTACATAGAAAATCGAAGCCAAAAAACAAAAAAATAAGATCTTTTTGTGTGTCTAGACTAGTGGTTCTCAATTGGGTGTTGGGGGAGGGGGTTGCTTCCCCAGGGGACATTTGACAATGTCTGCAGACACTTTGGGTTATAATAACGTGGGAGGGGGAAATGGGTGCTACTGGCATCTAGTAGGTAGAGGCCAGGATGGTGCTAAACAGCCTGTAATGCACAGGACAGCCCCCACAATGAAAAATGATCAGACTCAAAATGGCAACAGTACGTTGAGAATGGAACGACCAACAGCAGCAGCATCACCTGGGATTCTCAGGCACATCCCAGAGCTACAGAATCAACAACTCTGGTGTGTATCTGAAAGCATTCTACATGTTAACCAACTCTCCACATGATTCTGATGCACGCTTAAGTATGAGAAACCCTGGTCTACAGCTCCCCGTCCCATACAGTAACCAGGAATGCAGAGCTATTAATTCAAACAAAATAAGATTTAGAATGTAGTTCCTCAGTCACAATAAGCGATTTCAAGTGCTCAGTAGCCACATGTGGCTAGTGGCTACCGTATTAGACAGCACAGATCCAGAACATTTCCATTGCCACAGAAAGTTCTAGAGCTTTGTTCAGCAAGGCTTTCTCATGAACACGAAAAGCCAACAGGCACGTAGGCTGAGGAAGGTTTCTGCTCCAACGCAGTCACTGCCACCTCTACACAGAAGCATGTGAGGGTGAGCTGTGGAAAAGATAGGACCATGTGGTACATCTGAAAGAGCCCTGGGCTGAGGTCAGGAGGATGACATTTTAATTTCTGCATCTGACTTACAAACTTGTGGCACTGTCATGTACTGGTTGAGGGACACAGTGCCAGGCATTTTATTATTTTCTGCCATAGACTTTTTTGACACTCTGGTGAAGCTCATGGACTGCTTCTCAAAAGAAGGCTTATAAATGCATAAAATAAAATAAAATTACAAAGAAAACCAATTACATTGAAATGTAGTTACCAAAATAAAAAAACACAGTTGTGATATTGCAATATATATGCTTCTTTATTAACACAGTAATTAATAAGATAGAGTGGCAGGTCTAATAACCGCTGTAATTTCAAAGAAGTGATAAGTGAAAGTGATATTTTGAAATCTGCATAACAACGGTAATATGATATGAAATATCTGTGATTTCTGTTGGAGACAAGGTCTCAGGTACTGCTAATACTGCCGTGATTTGTTGCCTGCGTTCATAATTGAAGGAAACACTAAATCTCATTAGAAAATTAGTGGAAATAAAGAGGCAATTTTTTTTTCATCCAAGTTCACAGCCTGATGCATTTAGAACCTCTGGTGGAGTAGCTTTACTGTCCCCCGTCCTCCAAGGGATCCTCTTCACTCCACTAGTAGAAGCTGAGCAAACACAAAGAGGGGAGAGACCCACGAGGGAAGTTTTAGGGACTAGACCTGAAAGTGACAGTGTGTACATCACTTCTGCCCTCACTCCACGGGCCAGAACTAGTGGCTGGAGTGAGGGTGTGGAAGCACTGTGGGAGAGGCTGAAACATGGTCGCCCTGACACAGGTGGGCACGTTCAGTCTCTGTCACACCTAGCTACCTCAAAGATCAAATAAGAAAATGGACATGAAAGCATTCTGCTTCACCGGAAAAAGAGTTTGATTTATTGAAAACAAAATTATCTTGAGAGGCTGGGCACAGTGGCTCACGCCTATAATCCCAGCACTTTGGGAGGCCGAGGTGGGCAGATTGCCTGAGCTCAGGAGTTTGAGACCACCCTGGCAACATGGTGAAATCCCGTCTCTACTAAAATACAAAAAATTAGCCAGGCATGGTGGCGGGTGCCTGTTGTCCAAGCTACTGAGGAGGCTGCAGCACTAGAATTGCTTGAACCCAGGAGTCAGAGGTTGCAGTGAGCAGAGATTGCACCACTGCACTCCAGCCTTGGGGACAAAGCAAGACTCCGTTTCCAGAAGAAAAAAAAATTTATCATTAAAGCTACAAACAAGATGGTGGGGGCCCTTCTTCCAGCAGAGAGCTGGAGAGACGAAATACCAGCCTGGGGGGAATACTTTAAGGGTGTTTCCAAGACTGGAGGTCTCAGCTTTAATACCAAAGCCACTCCTGCACCACTTCCATGCCAATCCCCACTTTTCACCCCTCCCCTCCCCAACCCTGGGAAAACCTAGAAAAGTTTCAGGACTTCAGGCCTGATGCAGCCCACCTCCCTCGGTCAGTCAAATCAAGGCCTGGCGGGCCCCCAGGAGGGAGGTAACAAAATTAAAAATAGCCTCTCCTCCAAGAAAAAAAATTAAAAATAGATTCCAACCCACATGAAAATTTGGGTGGAAAGAAAGGAAAGGAAAACAAAATGAATCATCTTTATGTGTTTTGCTGAGCGAGAGCCCGTTGCCATGGCTACGGGGCCCTGTGTGCAGGCCTGGTCTTTTCCAGCAAGTTCAAGGCCCGCCAAAGAGCCAATGGGGGCCGCCCTATCACCAATATGTTATAGCCATCGGATCTACGATCCCCCAACGCAGTCGCTGCCACCGAGCAGGTCGTATTAATGACTGTCACAGTTAATTTAGTGTTTCCTTCCATTGTGATCTATCGCTGTAATTGAGCAAAGGAGAGGACTTGTTTGGGTCTCCTGGGAGTTTAGGGAAATCTTGCCTGGTTTTGCAATCTAGACAGTCAGGGGAGGTTGTGCGAACTTGTGGAGAAGCCCGATCTTAAATCATAGAGTGGGAAAGCCAGCTTTCCAGCCTGCATCAGCCAGCGGTTGCCTGCCTTCCTGGTGGGCTTGCTGGTGCTGCATGCGAAAGGCCTCAAGAAGACAAGGAAGGATAAGAGGATCAGCAAGTCCCCATGCCTCAGTGGCTGGTGAAACAAAGCTGGGACAGTGGCCCAATCCCCCCAGTAGGTGATGTGCTTGGGAGACAGTCCCCCAGATTAAGAAAAGCTGGATTCATGAGGTCCCCTCAGAACTGGAGTTTCAGGCTTTATCCTAAACTGGAAAGGGCAGCCTAGGGCTTTGGAGAAGCCTCTTGTCTCACATGCACTTTTCTAAAACAGTAGTGTTCTGCCTTAAGAAAACCAAATACATTGAAAATTCAAACTTACAGAATAAATAAGATGGACGGGGGAGGAAGAGAAAATTCACTTCATGAAGAATTCTTTACTTTAAAATAATTGGCCTGGAAATGTTCCACGTAAGAGACAAAAGAGACATGTCAACTAAATTCAATATCTGATCTTAGACTATATCTTATGCTATTGAAAGCATTATTAGGACAATTGACAAAATCGAAATATGAATAGTAGAATAGATTAAAATATTATACTTATGATAAATTTACTGAAGTTGATAACTATACTGTTGCTAACTGTACTGTGGTTCTATAAAAGAATATTCTTATTCTTAGAAAATATGAAAGTATTTAAGAATGAAAGGCCATGACATATGCAACTGCTGTGGTCTGAATGTTTGTGTCCCTCCAAAACCCATATGTTAAAACCCTATCAATGTGATGGTTTTAGCAAGTGGGGCCCTTGGGAGGTGGTTAGGTCATGAGAGTGGAGCCCTCATAAATGGGATTAGTGCCCTTATAAAAGAGGCCTCAGAGATATCCCTCACCCTTTCCACCATGTAAGATCACAGCTGGAAGACATCATCTGTGAATCAGAAAGTGGGCCCTCACCAGACACTGAATCTGCTGGCACCTTGTTTTTGGACTTCCCAGTCTCCAGAACTGTGAACAATGAATTTCTGCTGTTTATAAGCCACACAGTTTATGATATTTTGTTATAGTAGCCTGAAGAGACCAAGACAGCAACTTACCCTCAAACTGTATTTTAAAAATTATATATGGGTGTATGTGTATATAGATAGAGACAGAGAGAGGGTGCATGAATTATAATGCAAATGGGGTAAAATGTAAAATGTGAAAAATAGGTGAAAATGGATAAAGGGTGGTTGACTGTTCTTTGTAATATGATCATTCTTGCAACATTTCTATAAGTTTGAAAGTTTTTCCAAATAAAATGTTTTTTTAATTGGCTTTATTTTCATTTTTTAATTTAATTTAATTTTTTGAGACAGAGGCTTGCTCTGTCGCCCAAGCTGGAGGGCAGTGACGTGAACATGGCTCACTGCAGCCTTGACCTCCTGGGGTGAAGTGATCCTCCCACCTAAGCCTCTCAAGTAGCTGGGACACACCACCATGTCTGTCTAATTTTTGTATTTTTTGTAGAAACAGTTCTCACCATGTTGCCCAGGCTGGTCTTAAACTTCTGAGCTCAAGCAATCCTCTTACCTTGGCCTCCCAAAGTGCTAGGATTACAGGCATGAGCCACCACACCCAGCCCAGTTTTGTTTTAAATAGTCGACCTTCCCTGTGTGTCCAAGCATCATTTAATTCTGCAAAATTCAATTTACCCTCAACTTTTTGAGGGCAACTCCGATACATGAAACTCAGGTACATCTGGAATTGTATTCCTTACATCTTTCATTTATAGCAAATACACTCTACACCAGGGCTGTCAATAGAAGTTTCAGTGATGATCAAATGACAGATAGCTTTACTGTCCAATACGGTAGCCAGTAGCCATATGTGGCTATCGAGCATTTGAAGTGAGGCTAGTCCTAATGGAGATGTGCGTAAATGTAAAATACACACCACATTTCAAAGGTTTCTTGTGAAAATAAAAATATGGAAAGCATTTTGGGCATATTGGGTAAAATGTATTAATAAAATTAATTTCACCTTTTTCTTTTTACTTTTTAATGTGGCTACTAGAAAATTTTAAATTACTTACATGGCTCACAGTATGGCTCATTTTATATTTCTATCAGTCTAGAAAGTCACAGAAGACAGGTTAATTCTAACTTGGCCTCCCCTGCCCCAACTGTTCTGGCACAGTGAATACCCTTGGGGAATAATGGATGATTTTAGGGTGTCCAAAGAGCTGAATACTTCAGAGCCTGAGAATAGGCAAGGGAAAGAGTTGGTAGAGAAGTGTCCTAAATAGAGGCAGCATTTTGTAGAGATGTTTTGTTCAAAGCCCACAGGCAAAAGAAGGCCTGGGGGGTTTGAGACACAAACTGGAACTTGGAGTAGGAGGAGAGTGGCAAGAGCTTGGGTTGGAGATGTAGACCTTGTAATCCCCACTGAGAAGCTTGCATTTTTTCCTAAGCCCAATGGGAAAGCATCAAAGTATTTTAGGCTGGGAAGTGCCCTGATCCAAACTGAGTTTGTGAAAAATAATCATTCTGGTAATTTCCTTAAGTCTGGCTATGTGACTGAGATTCCAGATTTCTCCCACTGTAGAACATTATCAGGATGATCACTCAAGTCTCTTTTCCTTCCAACTAAAAGACCATGATCAACAGCTCTCAACCAGAGGAGGGAACAGGGCCTCACAGAGGACAGTCCAGTGTGGCCAACTGTATTTTCCAAAAATGCCCATATTATGGTCCTGTGTGTTCTTCTAGCTGCTTGTATCTCCCATTAAGAGATGGAGTCTATATCTCATGACTGCTCCCACCAGTGGTGCTCAGCAGAGGTGATGGTATGGGACTTCCAAGGCTAGATCATAAAAAGGATGCGGCTTCTACCTGGCTCTCTCTGAAGACACTCATCCTTGGAACCCAGTCTCCATGCTGTGAGGAAGCCCAGACTACACAGAGAGGCCACAGCCAGCTAAGGTCTCAGCCGACAGCCAGTCTCAGCTGCCAGACATGTGAGTGTACAAGCTTTCTATTAATCATCATTCCAGCCCCCAGTCTTTGAACCTTCCAACTGAGACTCCAGACATCAAGAAGCAGGGACAAATCATTTCCACAGTGCTCTGCACAAATTTCTGACCCACGGCATCTGTGAGCATTTAATAGATTGTTGTTTTAGGCCACTAAGTTTAAAGTTTGTTTTGCAGCCCTAGTACTTGGAGCATCCATAGTATGGCCATAAACATCCTGGCTTTATCGAAAGAGGGCAGCAGTTGCAATGCATCCTGGGGTACTGGGGTGAGGCCTAACCAACAGCCATTTGCCACAAGTCACTAGCCCTTAGCACACTGTGGGGCAGGGCACATACCAGCTGGTATCCACTGTGAGCCTAGTATTAAGCAGCTGGTAGATAGTTCTCAATTGGATTTTCTAGAATTATCAGTGACTTGGGCAACTTTGTAGAAGAAAGAGTCAAATAAAATGCAGAGCAGATTTAAAAGCACTAAGTTTGACTTTAAATAGGTGTTAAAATATGTGTGATCTCTCTTGCCTTTTAGTTCTAGAGAACCCCAATCATGACAATAATTAATACAATGGCTTGATTTATTGCTACTCTTCCTCAGGATCATATTTATTTCATTATTTTAAAATGTTTGAATTACCTAGGCAGGCTGGCTAAGGTAAAAGATTATAGAGAATGTTCTGCCAGAAAAAAAAAAAAAAGAAAGACGAAACATAATTTATAAAATTAGTAACATAAGGGAAAAGCGACTGTCCGTGTACTTGAAAAATAAGCTGGCTCTAGGCAATCTTGAAGGTAAGGTCAATTTTTTAAAAAACAGAAGAAACCAAAGCCTGAATTACCTAAGTGGTCCAATGGAGTGTTTTTATGAACTGGTTGCTGGTGTCTCCTGACCCAACCTGTGTTTCCTACAGTGCCTGACGATGCCCCAAGGAAGAAGTAGTGACGTTGGCCTTCTTAGCTTGGGTCATGTTGTGGGTAGGGGAAAGTGACAGGGCTCTCCCTCCATGTGCAGTCATTCACAAGCACACACTCTGTTATCATCTGCAAGGAAAAAACACACCCCTCTTGCCTGGACAAAATGCCCTCATGCCAGCCTACTAAAGTGAGTCACTGGGTTGGGGTGGGGACAGAGAGAGCACAGAGGAATGTGCCCCTCCCAGAGAAGGGCAAATCCAGAAAGACAGGATGGAAAAAGCCTGAAGGGATCAACCTTTTGAGTGGGAGGGGGAGAGAACATGCTGGGAACTCTCACGTGGATAGCATCATGCCCTTTAATGCTTACAACAAGCCTATGAAGGAGATGCTTGTAATCCCCATATTACAGCCAAGAAAACAGAAGCTGAAGGTTTAATTTCACAAGACCACAAAATCAAAAATTAGAAAACAATAATTATCAGATGTTAATAACTACTATTTTTTGAGCCCTTGCTATGGTACAAGGAAGGATTCCTAACAACTTAACTTGCATTACATGGGTATCATTATACACAATATACAGATAAGAAGAGGCTAAGAGAGATAATTGGCCGAAAGTGATATGGTTTGATTATGGTGTCCTCACCCAAATCTCATCTGGAATTGTAGTTCCCATAATCCCCACAAGTCATGGGAGGGACCTGGTGGGAGGTAATTGAATCATGGGGACCATTACCTTCATGCTGTTCTCATGATAGTGAGTGATTCTCACAAGATCTGGTGGTTTTATAAGAGGCTTTTCCCCCTTTTACTTAGCACTTCTCCTTGCTGCCGCCATGTGAAGAAGGATATGTTTCCTTCCCCTTCTGCCATGATTATAAGTTTCCTGAGGCCCCCCCAGCCTTGCTGAACTGTGAGTCAATTAAACCTCTTTCCTTTATAAATTACCCAGTCTCTGATATGTCTTTATTAGCAGCATGAGAATGGACTAATACACAAAGTTATAAGATCCACCTTGCCATCCCTCATCGCCCCCGCCCACCAAAATATTCCCAGGACTTTGTTCAGCCCAGAGAAATGGCACGGCTGCACCAAGAATTTGAACGAGGCAGTGGGGTGGGTGAGCCAGAGGATGGGGTAGGGTGAAGCACCTGGAAAGGAAGGACAGTACTAATGGGTATAGTGCAGAGAGTGTGTCCCCTGAGACAGACTCAGACAGAAAACAAGCCGCAGCAGTGTCTCTGTGGATAGTGGGCCCAGGGATTCACAGCCTAATGAACTAGATCATGAAATCTCATTTGTGTGTTTGATAGCTCCTGCCATGCGCTCGGGTTCACTTAGGACGAAAAGAAAAAGGGGGGGCACTGGGAAAGGGCTCGTTTTTTGTGGTTTCAAAGAGTGGGAAGATTGATGGGGAGAGAGGTCCCAGGGGGCCTCCCAGGGAGGCAGAAGTGGCCCAATAAGCTGAGAGAGCTGGGAGGCCTGAGTCGTCACCAACAGCTGAATGGATGTCCTACACAAGCTCTGGCCAGCACAGCCGCCTGCATGGAGCAAGCCTTGCTGTTGACAATTCATAATTTAATTTACAAAGAAAGAAGCTATGCACATCCTCCTACCATCTACCAGCAGGATGCTGTAGGAGGGTAGCCATGGGACCCTACAGAGCACTGCTTCTCAAACTATTGGTGGTGAAGGACGAGTTGTTTCTTATTTTTTTGTTTTCCCAATCTATCACAGACAAATCTTTGATAAAATACAACAAAAATAAATTACTGGAGAAGAAAATGAAGAGTAAAAAGTCCAAAGTTTTAGTATTTGGATTCAACAGATGTAAAATTACTCTGTCATATTGTTATAGAAGTTTAAGAATGCTTCTTCTCAGTCTCGGTGCTATCTCGTCATTTATGGGTAACAAATTGTTCTTGAACCTACCCTGGTCTGTAGACCACTCTTTAAATAGTGCTGTTGCAAGGGACTTCAGAACAGCTGGGCAGAGCCTCCTGCCCCCAACTAGTTATTCAGCCTGAGGGTTTGGAGGTGGGGATGAGACATCCCTAAAGAGAAGATCTCTGGGCAATGGGTTTGGCAGGACAAGAATCCATGGCAACATTCAGCTGAAACCAAAATTCTACAAATGTTAGTGCTTGTTACACTTTCATTCATGACAACTCCCTGAGGGACCCATATTGCATTTGGTCTTCCTTAAATGGGGAAACCAAGGCTCAGGACCGTTCTGGGACTTATTCAAGTTCACAAGGAGCTTGCAAAACCCAGGACTTCCTCCTCATTTCCAATAACCTCTTCAACCAACTTCCTCATTCTGATGGGAGGATGCCATTATCTGCACAGGAGCCCCCTGAGGGAGATGTCCTCTTCTGCAGGGGCCCCTCTTCTTTGTGGTTGCTAACAGCTTCTGTGGGCATTGCTCAGATTCCTCCTAACCCTCTTATCTGCCTTCCTCATTCCCTCTTTCATAAGGAATGGGATCCCTGCCCCTCCCAAAGGAGAAAGTTGAGCAAGATGCTAAATCACAAAAACACTTCTTGTTGGCCACAGGAACCAGGAGATCCGCCTCAGACATTTCCTCTCTCCCATTGTTGAATTGTACCTTCTGGAATTGAGAAGGCATCTGGAATCATGGAGGTCTGGACCCTCTGAGCCCTTACTCCTGCATCTCTCTGTCTGAGACTGTTTTCCTTATCACACTCAGAAGAGAAGGGGCTGTCCACCCCTCTTTCTCATCTAAGCCATCCACAAGCTCACGTTTGTAGACAGACCACCATCTCCTGTCCTGGCAGCTGTCAGCATCAGAAAAACCTGCTTTAGCCAGTTCCATCTTTGCCAGCAGATGTCACTACAGCCTGACCTCAGGTTACCCAAAATGAGCTCCTAATTTGGGTCGTGAAGCTCTAGGAGGACCACAGACAAATACGCACCCAGAAGAGAATCCTTTTGCCCTTTCTCTTTTCTTCTATACGGCAAACTTGTTGACTGCTAGTAAGATGTTTTTTATACCTCTGTTTCACCATCTGTAAAATGGACATTTCCAACACGTTCCCTATCTTCCCTGTGGGATTCTGGAATGCCTATGATGTTCCAGAACTAATTGGTTCCCCTCCTCACAGGACCTCAGTTATTTCCTCAAACAGAGGATAAAATTGGAGCACCTTTATGATAATTGACTTACCTCCCATTTGCCTTAACAGGGACCTGGAACCATCTCCACCTACTTCCGTTTCCATAGTAACAGAAGGGTCAAAAAAAAAATCTAACAAAATAAGACACCTAAGAGGCATAAACAAAATATGTGATGGTGTGGGAGGTTGTAAAGTTTTTATTGCCACCTGTTTGGGAAGACCTGCATAATTCAATCGAGCTCCTGGCATTTGTGAGCAAAGCAATCACCCCAAAGTTGTGGCAATAAAGCCTTTATAGCCCCCCATGCTGGCACGCCCGCTTTCTAGGTACAAAGCCCCAGTTTGATAAACTTTCACTTCTCATATTTGCATAATGGAAACGGACTAGATTTTAAACCCAGGCTGTTAGGAAGCATAACTCGCAGCTCTCCTGGAAGTGAATCACGAGCTTTCCTGGGTGGAGGTGGCTGGAAAAGGCACCAAACCCCACCGACAAGACCACAAGGCAGGGCAGGGGCGCCAGAAAAGATCCTCCCCGCTCCCTCAGATGTAAGGCCGGGCCCAGTTTTGGTTGAAGGTCACATTGCTCCTGGGTCAGAGAACTATAACATCAAAGCGCCTTTATGGTAAGCACACTGGCAGAGAGAGCCTGTCTAGGGCAACTTTGGGGCAGAAAGGGTGGTTATAACCCAAGTATGCATGTGATGTTCTTTCCCCTCGGCCCCTCCACCCCCATGCTGCTCTCTGGCACCCTCACATTTTCTGGCACTCCCTCCTTCAACCTGCCATCCATTGCCCATCATTCCCACAATTTTTTTGCAAAATGTGCCCACTGGGGATGGGGGGAAGGGGTAGCAGTGGCTGCGCTTGGTGCCTCCCCCTCTCAGGAGATTACTGCAGCCCTGCCGGCGCTCAGTGGTAAAAGTTTGAACGTGTCTGCAGAGCTTAATCAAATGCTAATTCCGTGTGGTGAAAGAATTTGCTGGAATCTGCAAGGGAGCTCCTGGCAGCAAGAAAATGCGTTGATTCACTCCCAAATCTGCTTTGCCCAAGCCGGGTGCGATTTAGACTGTAAAGCTGCATTAAATCACAAAGTGCTGTGTGGATCACACAGCCATCCTTTGTGTCGTTAATGAAGGGAAAAACAGGGCTTTATTCTGAAGCTTTGTGTATAATCAGATGCCATGTTGTAAAGCTCTGGAAAACACACCAGAAATCATAATTGGGAGGAAATAAAAGGGTTAGTCCAAAACAGCATATGATTTAAATAAGAAGGAAAAAGAAACTGCCCCCAAGATTTGTGCGTTTCAAGAATCAACTTTTAATTCATTCGCAGGGAGATTACAGAAGGGGAGGAGCAGCCTTTAAAATAGTATGAAAAGCTAGTTTAGATGTAAATGAGAGATAATGGGCTTTCACCAGGAAATAAGCAATGGGGCCAAGTTTGTGCCCAGGGCGGGGGGGTGGGGGGGACGGGATGGGGGTGACATCTTGGCCTACAGGGCTCCGGAGCCCTCTAGATCCAGGTGCTGCACACAGCGTGGGGTTTGCGGCCTGTTAGGAGCAACGGAAGGAGTTGTGGCACAGGATCTGGTAACCAGCATTCGGAGGAAGAAAAAAATGGTGTTGCCTGCCTGTGTTGGTTCCCAAGGGTTCTGGGGCTTGGCGGAGTTGGGGCTGGGGTAGGGCTTGATTGTTGCTTTAACACAGAAAATCTCCTTGGTGTGAACGTTTTGAGGTCGGTAAGGAAAGGGGTTGGGGCTTTTACACTTGTCTTACAGCTGGAGTTAAGGAGCGCTGCGCCGAGCCCTCCCCAGCCCTAATTCACTAATGATTTGCTTATTAGTTCAGATCAGGGAGCCAGCTTCTGGAGAGATGTGAATTGGCATTGATTTAATCCTCTTCCCAGCACGCGCTCCCGGCCCAGGGTGAGGCTGGGAAGGGAGAGGGGGGCTGTCAGCCCTTTCAAGAGCAAGTTGCTGCTTCTCCTGTCTGGCTTTGTCTGCTTTCTTTACCATCTGCTCTCAGGCAGAGAGGAGCCATGGATGGAGGGAGCGAGCCCCAGAGTCCAAGCTCAGGCTCTAGATCTGATTGACCCTAGTGATGCTGAGCTCAGCAGCCTCATGGCAAGTACAGTATGTGGATGAGATGCTGTGAAGTTCCCTCAGCTCTGGCATCTATCATTAGAGGGACTGGAGCCTCTGGAACATCTTAGTGGGAAGGAATTCTGCCCATAATGTGTTCGGTGGCCTGTGAGCCAGGTGCCGTTTCATGTATGATGTCACCTGCCTCTCCAGTAGATACCATGATTATCCACACTTTACAAGGGAGGAAGCTGAGCCTCAGAAAGGTTAAGTAACCTGCCTAAGGTCACACAGGTAAAACATTGGAACCCACGCTATGTAACTCAAGTCTTTGATCTTCACCACACATTATGTGTTTTAATCTGAGCTGCTTCTGTTTGAACATACCTTCTTGTTTGATTATCTCTTTATAAACAGCCATCGAGAACATTTTTCTCCATCTTTCTTCTAGCTAGATGATTTAATAATGGCCAGGGACTTAGTATTTTAGAGCGTACTGCCCATGGTTCATCTTAGCAACTAAGTACCCTTTTCTGAGCAAGACAAGAAGCACAACCCAATGTTTGTTTATTCCAACCTGATTGGACCAATTCTAGTCCCAGCTCCGCAGCTTTGCCTGGATGGTTCTCATGACCTACACTCCCCATCCTTCCCTTCTCCACCTATCTAAAGCCTACCAATACCCCCCAAGACTTAATTTAATCCATTAGCACCCATTCTCACCTCTCCCACAGAGAGTTCTCTTTTCTAGATCATCATTGGGCACTTAACACATGCCTTCCTGCGCTTGTCTTTCCATATGTATCTGTGCTTTTCTCCTTTGTCAGTCTGAGCTTTTGAGAATGGAAACTGAGTCTTCCACTTCTCTACATTTCTAATTCTACAATGTCTTGAACATAGTACTCCCTCAGAAAATACTTGCCTGTTGGCTGATTAATAAAACTTGAGACTTGACTTATGGTTTCTTTGGAAATCTCTGGTGCATATCTTTTCAATCCCTGTAAGCCTGGCTACTCCTCAATAGAGATCCATTACAGATCTCACTCAGTCTCTGAAAGCTATTAAGGGTCCAAATAAAGTTCAAGTTTCCAAGAAATCCCTGTAGTTGGCTTGTCCTCAAGTCAGTTCCAAAAAAATCCAACCAACATTTATTAAATTCCTACTGTGTGCCCAGGCACTGTGGTAGGCATGGAGGATATCAAAATGAATAAGATGTATAGGGTTTGCCTTTTTATCTGGAGTATGATTATATCCTGAACCAGACAGCCATTGTGTGGGGCTCCCCCAGCAAATGGTAGGCATTGTAAGAATTGGGATAATGCCCAGTTTTGTTCACTATTCTATCTCTAGCACATTACACAGTAGAAGGCATGCTCAGTAAATGTGTGTGGAATATGATTATGCAGAGAACTTTGCCATGTTATCTCACTGAATCTTTACCCCAATGCTGTGAAATTCATATATTGATTTCCATTTCATTGATGAAAAAACAGGTTTAGTGACTTTATATAAGTTTCTGGAGGTGATATGGTAGGGGAGGGGCGTGGTCAGGCCCATGTCTGTCTGGCTCCAAACTCATTTATCACATCCCTCACCCAGGACTCCCCAGACACCCTCCTGAGTCAGTAGAAGATGGGGCAGAAAGATATGAGCCAATTCTGGCAAAAGTGTAAGTTACCATCATTCCCTCAACACCCAATTCATAGACCAGCTTAAAAGAAATTGCTCAAAATGACCCCACCTGGTCCTTGGTTTCTAAATACCATTTCCCATCAAAAGGAGGCAGCTTCCTTGGAGAAACAGATTAAAGGAGGCTAAAGAGACATGACAACTAAATGCAATATTGATCCTAGATTGGATTGTGAATCAGAAAAAGAACATGCTACAAAGTACAGTATAGGAACTACTGACAAAATTTGACTATGGCCTATACATTATTTTTCTACCGGTATGAATTCCTTGAATATAAAAATGGTCTTGTGGTTATGTGGGAGAATGTCCATCTTCTTAGGAAATATAGGGCAAAATATGTGGAGGTGAAGTGTCATGATGCATGTAAATTACTTTCAAATGGTTCAAGAAAAAGATAGATAGACAGACAGATGTGTAAATATGGCACAATAATGATTCATGAATCGAAGCATGGGGCATATGGATGCTTGTTGTATTATTTTTTCTACTGTCTGAAGGTTTAAAACTTTTCAAAATAAAAATTGAAAGAGGAGAGAATTATGTAGAAATGGCCCTGAAAATGTTACCCACATCCACCAGAAGGGTCTGGAATGGAGACTGGGGGTCACAGTAAGTAGACAGCTGCTAAGAAAATGGGTACATTAGCTGAAGTCCATTCTTATAAGAACACTCTAAAGAAGCTTCTGTGGAAACAGACCATTTTGTATAGGGTTTTCAAACACGAAATCAAATTAACTACTACATGGCATTAAATACAGAGCTACACCTGTGAAAACCCTTGAGTGGTAACCCAGGAGGAGGCAGAAGCAGGTTTGAGGTATCCCACCTCCACTTCAGAGACTAAAACCTGGGCCACTTATTACCTAAGGTAACACCTAAATGTCAAAAGGCAAGGACACAGCCAGAGAGCAAAGCTTGCCTATGAATACAAATGGGAACAGGCTTTCAAAATAAAGCTGAGGTTCAGGTTCCAATACTCCAAATGCCAATCAAAAGACTCACTTATTTTTTAAATATGTGGGTGAGAGTTGAGAATTACATCTGAAAGGCCACTATCCAGGAATAAGCACAGAATCATCCTGTAGATTTCTGAATATGCTTGTCTGCCTCAGCTTTGGTTTAGCAAGTTGGGCTGTGTGTGTGTGTGTGTGTGTGTGTGTGTGTTTTAGAATAACATGAAGAGGAGGTATTGCTAATTGAAGTTTTCATAAACGAGCATCGATTTGTGATTTTTTTTTTCAAAACAAAAATTGGGGTGAAAGAAAAAAGAAATGCTCAGACCTATCTATCAAAAGTGGATCTAGGGAGTGGAGATAGAATCTTTGTAATTAAAGAAAAGAGGTTGCTGGGCGCGCTGGCTCACGCCTGTAATCCCAGCACTTTGAGAGGCCAAGGCGGGTGGATCACCAGGTCAGGAGACTGAGACCATCCTGGCCAACACGGTGAAACCCCGTCTCTACTAAAAATACAAAAACTTAGCTGGGTGTGGTGGCACGTGCCTGATATCCCAGCTACCCAGGAGGCTGAAGCATGAGAATCACTTGAACCCAGGAGGCGGAGGTTGCAGTGAGTCGAGATCACACCACTGCACTCCAACCTGGTGACAGAGTGAGAGTCCGTCTCAAAAAAAAAAAAAAAAAAAAAAAAGAGGTTGAGGGGGATGAATTTTAGGTCTAAAATTTTGCCCTAAGTGGAACAATCATTGATGACAGTGATGAACTTTTATGTCAACACTTTGAGGAACGGATCAAACCCAGAAGGCTTTCTGGAGACAGCCTCCCTGCTAATAAAAGTTAGGATGCTTTGGTTTAAGAAGTCTGTGATTTCTGTTAGTGAAGTTCTGATGATACCTTTAGTAGCTAGTGGCAGAATTTCCTCCTAAGACCTGGCGGTTGAGGGGTGGTCTCTAACTAGGGCAGCTTACAAAGCCGATGACCTTGTTCTCAAGTGGGTGAGTTCCGCTCACTGCCAAGGAAAACTCTCACTGTCACCGTGACCACCCTGCTATACCAAGCAGCCACTCTGAAAGCCAGTTATGGGTAGAAGTCCTGCTCAGGGCTCAGGAGAGCAAAGCCTCTCTCCTTCCTGGCTGGGTGCCATTTTGTTTCTCCTGAGGAGAAACCCAGAACAAAGGCAAGAAGAGAGCTGAAGAGAACCAGGGGCAGACCCTGCCAACAGAAGATAGTTTCATTAAAAAAAAAAAATAGGGACAGCCTTGTTCTTTGCTATAGGCCATAGTTATTGCTGTTTGGGTTTTGCTTTTGCCTGTGGGAGGTGGATTATTGCAGAGAACAGAGTAATTCAACCTTCTCCTGCTCTGCCTTTGAAAAGTTCTCATAGAGAAGTGTCCCTGGGCTGAAATAAAAAAAGGGTCTCAGCCTTGAATGATATTGAGTCTTTGGAATGTATTTAGATTGCCTTTTTGGTAAGTTGCTTTCTCTCATTTTGTAAATGTGCCATGTGCATTCAAAAAGAATATGTAATCTGTTGGTTGAGTGTCAGATTCTATTCATATCCGCTAGTTAAAGTTTATTAATTGTGTGGTGCAAATCTTCAATAGCTTTATTTTTTGTCTCCTTTATTCATCAGTTTTCAGAGGCAGGAATCTTAACATCTCCACCTACACTTCCTGGTTTATCTATTTTTTTCTCTAGTTCTGCCCCATTGTTGTTTTAAATACTTGAGGTTGTGTTGATAATTGTACAGAATGCAAATTCTTATGAAGATAAGTATTTCTGTCTTTTTGGTCTCTGCTATCTCCTTCAAACCTAGAGCAATGCCTAGAATATTATAGGCATTCACTATATTTCACTGGCCGAGTGCAGTGGCTCACGCCTGTAATCCCAGCACTTTTGGAGGCTGAGGCAGGCGAATCACTTGAGCTCAAAAGTTGGAGACCAGCCTAGGCAACATGGCAAAACCCCATCTCTACAAAAAATACAACAAAAAGAAATTAGCTGGGTGTGGTGGTACATGCCTGTAGTCCCAGCTCCTCAGGAGGCTGAGGTGGGAGAATGGCTTGAGTCCAGGAGGCATAGGTTGCAGTGAGCTGAGATGGTGCCACTGCACTCCAACCTGGGTGACAGAGCGAGTCTCTGTCTCAAATATGTCTACATGAATAAATGTGCTTTCATAATTGTTATATATTCTAGAACTATTATTCCTTGTCTCCGTATGTACTGTTCCCCTTTGTCCTTTATGATAGCTGTAGTTTTGAATGCTGTTTTGTCTGATATTAAAATTGCTGCCCCAGCTTTATTTAATTCATTTTTCCTGATACATCTTTCTCCATTCATTTACTTTCAGCTATTCCGTATTCCTTAGTTTTAAGAATACAAAATAGATCAAGGACATGGTGGCTCATACCTGTAATCCCAGCAATTTTGAGAGGCCTAGGTAGGAGGATTGTTTGAGCCCAGGAGTTCGAGATCAGTATAGACAACGTAGCAAGACCCCATCTCTAAAAAAAAAAAAATATTAGCCAGGTGTGTTGGTGTGTGCCTGTAGACACAGTTACTTGGGAGGCTGAGGTAGGAGGACCACTTGAGCCTGGGAGGTACAGTGAGCCTTTCAGGGTACAGTGAGCCTTGATTGCACCATTGCACTCCAGCCTGCCCAACAGAGCAAGACCCTGTCTCAAAATAATAATAATAATATAAAATAGCTGAAAGTAGACAATAGCAGTCTGGGTCCTGATCGGTGAGTTTGGCTCACTTATATTTGTTGTAACTACCATTAGGAATTCATTTTGCCATCTTATTTCCCATTTTCTACTAACTGTAATTTCTTCTTATTTTCTTTTTTTCGGACTATTGACAATATCAAATGTTTCTCTGCTAGTTTATAAGCTACACATTCTAGGTTTATTCTTCTGGTGATTACCTGTACCATCAATCAATTTGTTAAACTTACCAATACCTATACTGTGGCAGCTCGTATTTTCCAAAGATGGTCCCAACAATATCCCCCGTGTCAATACTATTCTGTCCCACAATCGTATTCTACAATGGCATCTTGACACTCCTCCCATCTAGACAGAGTTAGGGGTGGAGGGTCTATATCCTCTGCATTAACTCTGGGCAGGCTTGTGATCTGAGTGTAACTTGAATGCATTGTAAGTGACACTCAATTACTTCCAAGGCTAGGTCCAAAAAGGCGACGCAACTTCTACCTTGCTTGTTGGATCATTGATGCTGGAGCCCTGAACCACCGTTTTTAAAGTCCAACTATCCTGAGACTGCCATGCTATAAATAGCCCAAATAGCCCACATAGAGAGGTCACCTGGAGAGGTCCTGAGACCATGTGAAGAGAGAAAAATGCCCAGCCAGCCCTCAGTTGCTACAGCCCTCTATTGTTTCAGCTCAACAACAACAGGGGGCTGTAGCAATGGGGGGCTGGATAGGCATCTCAATGTGCTTCTCCCACATTGCTTCAGCCATAGTCTAATTGTAACCACATGAGAGACTCCAAACCAGAACCACTCAGCTAAGCCCTTCCAGAATTCCTGACCCACAGAAATCACGAGAGATAATAAAATGATTGTGGTTATTTCAAGCCACTAAATTTTAGAGTAATGTTTATATGGACATAACAACTGAAATAGATACATTTGCCTTAAAACAAGAAAAGTACTATATAGCATGCTCTAGCATCCTTCTCGTTTCTACCCACACTGCTACTGTGTTGATGTCCCTAGAATTTTGCTGTGGATTGATATGAATGTACTTGGTAGAACGGTGTCTGTTAACTTTTTGTTTATTTATCTTTTAGCAACAGGGTCTTACTCTATCACCCAGGCTGGAGTGCAGTGGCAAGATTATACCTTACTGCAGCCTCAAACTCCTGAGCTCAAGCAATCCTCCCACCTCAGCCTCCTGAGTAGCTGGGACCACAGGCACAGGCCACCACACAAGGCTAGTTTTTTTGTTGTTTTGTTTTGTTTTGTTGTTTGTAGAGACAAGGTCTCTCTATGTTGCCCAGGCTGATCTTGAACTCCTGAGCTCAAACAATCCTCCTGCCTTGGTCTCCCAAAGTGCTGGGATTACAGGCATGAGCCCCCACTCCCAGCCCACTTTTACCTTTTTATAGAGCAATATACATACTAAGTTATGAAATCTATCCTGCTGAGGATTCTGAATCTACGTATCATAAATTCTGAAAAATTGAACGTTGCTTCTCCCACATTGTCTTTGTTCTTTCCCTCTGGAACTCCAATTAGTTATATATGAGAATTTTTTATTCTATTCTCTGTATCCTTTCACCTCCCTTATTTTTATTTCTCTGTGCTGCGTTTTCGGTAATTCTCTGACATTGCTCTCTGGTTCAATAATTTCTGTTTAACTTACATACCGAGATTTTTTATTTCAATGACTGTGTGTGTGTGTTTGTGTGTGTGTGTGTGCGCGCGCTGGTTTTGGTTTCTGGGTTTTTTTGGTTTTTTTTTTCTTGAGACAGAGTCTTGCTCTGCTGCCCAGGCTGAAGTGCAGTGGTGCAATCATATCTCATTGCAGCCTCAAGCTCTTGGGCTCAAGTGATCCTCTTGCCTCAGCCTCCTAAGTAGCTAGGACTACAGGCACACACTACCACACTCAGCTAATTTTTTTTTTTTTTTTTTTATAGAGACACGGTCTTGCTATGTTGCCCACACTTGTCTCAAACTTCTATCTTCAAGCAATCTTCCCATCTCAGCCTCCCAGTGCTCCAGGAATATAGGTGTAAGCCACCATGCCCAACCTCAATGACTATATTTTTTTATTTATAGAAGTTCTATTTAGTTTCTTTTAAAAATATATATGCATGTTCATTTTCATAGTGTCTGTTTTTTCCTTTATGTTTTCATTATTTAAAAACATAGGCTTTTAATCATTTTCAACATGCTAATTTTGGGCCAGGCACAGTGGCTCATGCCTATAATCCCAACACTCTGGGAAGCCAAGGCGGGTGGATTGCTTGAGCCCAGGAGTTCAAGACCAACCTGGGCAACAAAGGGACACCCCCATCTCTACAAAAAAAATCAAAAGATGAGGTGGGAGGATTGCTTGAGCTGGGGGAGTCGAGGCTGCAGTGAGCCATGATTGAGCCACTGCACTCCACCCTTTTCTTTTTTGAGCCCCTGTCTCAAAAAAAAAAAAAAAAAAAAAAGCAAATTTTATGGTCTCTAATAGATTGTTTCATTATTTGAAGTTCTTGAGTGTCTAATCCTGCTGTCTCTTGCTCATAGTGAAATCTTTTTTCAACTGTTTTATATTTTTGAATTGTGAGCTCATCATAAACATGGCTTCATCTGTAGGAATTTTGTGAGGCCTGATTAATGGGGTCTCCTTCTGTGAAGTTCCGTTTTTGTTTTTGCCAAGCTGTCCAGAGGTTTCACTACCATTTTTATAATAATTTACGGCTGGGCACGATGGCTCACACCTGTAATCCCAGCACTTTGGGAGGCCAAGGCAAGTGGATCACAAAGTCAGGAGTTCAAGACCAGCCTGACCAAGATGGAGAAACCATGTCTCTACTAAAAATACAAAAATTAGCCAGGACGTGGTGGTGGGTGCCTGTAATCCCAGCTACTTGGGAGGCTGAGGCAGAGAATTGCTTGAATCCGGGAGGCAAAGTTTGCAGTGAGCTGAGATCGCGCCACTGAACTCCAGCCTGGGTGACAGAGCGAGACTCTGCCTCAAAAAAAAGTAATAAATAAAATAAAAAGAAAATAAAATTTCTGAGCTTAGGGCTCCAGGACCACATAGGAATATACATTTAATTCCAAACCCTCATAAGATATAGTTCAAAAATTTCTCAGGAGAAGTTTTTTTTCCCACTTAGAGCCTAGACCATGACAGACAAACCCCTCTGGGTCAATGGGCAGATTTTTTTCTAATCTACTCTCACACAGAGGTTTCCACTTTTATAGCATGTATGTATCACATGTCCAACTTTTATAGCATGTATGTATCACATGTCCAACTTTTTTGCCTTACAGGGACCCAAAGCATCAACTCTTTGTCATCCCCACCCCCCGCCCACCCCTACCACGACCTAAAGTGGGCATTAAATGGTCTAAGGACCTAGAGTACTGAATCAATGTCTCTCCCCATTTGTCCCCACCCTAAAGGAGTCACATAATCATTCACAAGCTCACTGCCCTAGTTTTCAGTACCTTTTTCATTCACAGTCCCTGTCAATTTCCTGTGTGCTCATCTATTCATTGAAATAAATATTTGTTTATTTCTAGATAACTGAGGAAAATGGGTTTTCAGGTTATCTTGATCACAGTATTTCCAGAACTAGAAGCAAAAATGTATTTATATAAGCAAATATTAAATCCACCAGTTTCTGAGATTTCTGGCCATGATACTGATATTCTTTACTTAAGTATCTCTGACAAATAAATATACTGGTTTACATTTGTGCACATATTTTTAAACATTGTAATCATAAGGGCTAGCCACTGCCCTAAGTTTCACTACATGCAGTAGTAAAACTCCTGGCGGAATATTTGGCCTGCTGAATGGAATTGTTCCTTCATAATTAGGACTCTGTCTTAGTATATCTTCTGTTGGTCTCTATCTAAAAATACTCTTGCCTTTACATTTTAGTAGTACTATTGAGTCATTAACCCGAAAGGTAATGCTGAGTATGAGAAAAACATATAAGGGCTTTAGAATCAGGAAGATACGGCTCTGTTTTACTTCCCAGCTGGGTGTCCTTGGGCAATTAGTTCTATCTGAGCCTCAATTTCCCCATCTGTAAACTGAGAATGATGATACCTGTTTTAACAGTATATTAGTCAGGGTTCTCCAGAAAGAGAGAACCAAAAGGATAGATAGATAGACACGTAGATAGATGAATAGATAGATAGATAGATAGATAGATAGATAGATAGATAGATAGATAGATAGACAGACAGACAGACAGA
>NW_012102132.1:1334176-1358100 GCF_000951045.1 Mandrillus leucophaeus
AGATAGATAGATAGATAGATAGATAGATAGATAATAGATAAGAAGATATCTATTAGGGGAATTGGCTCACACAATTATGGAGGAGAGGAAGCAAAATCCCATGATAGGCCATCTGCAAGCTGGAGAACTAGGGAGACTTGTAACATGGCTCAGTCCAAGTTCAAAGGCCTCAGAACTAGGGAAGCTGATGGTATAACTCTCAGTCCAAGGCCTAAGGCCTGAATAGGGGAGGCCACTGGTGCAAGTCCTAGGGTCCAAAGGTCAGAGAGCCTGGAGTTCTGATGTCCAAGGGTAGGAGAAGAAGGGTGTTTCCAATTCCAAGAGAGAGACAGGGCAAATTCACCTTTCCTCTGCCTTTTTATTCCATCTGGGCCCCCAGCTGATTAGATGGTGCCTGCCCATGTTGAGGGCAGATCTTCCCCACTCAGTTCACCATTCACATGCCCATCTCCTCCAGAAATACCCTCAACAGAAACACTCAAAACTAATGCCTTACCAGCTTTGTAAGTATCTCTGAAATTAGTTAGGTTGACACTAAAAATTAACCATCACAAAAGGGTTGAGGTTAGAATTAGAAAGATAATGTCTATAAAGTACCCTTCACAAAATAGGTTCTTCAAGTATTATTTAGTCCACTTTTGAGTTCTTTTCTTTTAACTACATAAGTATGCCACTTTGGCATCATCCACAATGACTAAGAGGGTATTCCTTCAACTATGGGTTCCTTTATCTCACTGGTCACCACTTACTTCATTTTCTTAACATTAACAAAATTCCCCTTTTTATATGTTTTTGGTCATTTAAGGAGCAGTCACGTTAACTTGAACTGCCTTAACAAAGCCTCTATACCCAATAAATGTGCCTTGTTTCAGCCATAAAGTTGATCATGGCTTTATCTGCATGTTTGTTACTGGGATGATATAAGTAAGAAAGGCAAGGTCAGATATAAGTATCTAGTTGGAATATACCTAATCCAGAGGCTATCAGAGCTGAAAGGGACCTTAGAAATCTCCAAAATGAGGAGTCTAAGGGACAGTGAAGAAAGCTGAACTTCCCAGGGTCACCCAACCACTGAGCAACAGAGCCGAGAACAAAAGCCAGACTTTCTGATGCCAGGAGCAGGGCTCTAACTGGAGTCATTTTCATGACCAAACAACAGAATTTGCAACTAACCCTTCAGTTGGATCATTTTGTCATCTGGAAGCAAGCCAGATCATCACTGTTAATAATTCCCTTTCCACTTTGTTTCTGTGGCTCTGTAAACCTATCAATTGCAGTTTTCCAGGGAGCCTTATGACTCAGCGTACACAGTAGAGTTGAATAACTGTGTGCTCAATGAAATAATGAAGAGCTATCTGACATTATGTGCCATGAATTCTAAGCCTGAAAAGAACCCTTTTATATTCTGGATTTCTATTAGAAGTGGTCCTTATTATTCTCCTGGCATTGCTATTTGTATATGTTTTTAATATTTTCCCCACTCAAGAACTGAAAACATGCCTTTCTTTCATTACTGGGTGGTTAATCCCACTCAGACACAGGAAATTGGCAACCTTTCCATGATGAGTGGTCGTCTCCAGACTGTACTCTAAGTGGTGACCACCCAATTGAGTGATGAATGCCATTTGTCAACAAGAAAACAGGCCAGGGCAGGGGTGGAGGGGGAGGCTCAGTTGAGATCCATTACTTCTATGAGAAAATTCAAATGTTTTATCTTACCAACAGTGGGTTGGGAATGTGCTGGATATAGACAGAGATGTATAGTCTCCTGGAGCTCAGCCAGATCCTGCAACGGTCTTGAGCAGAATGGGAGGCTGAGGGTGAGTGAAAGCATGTGTCCTAGACTTTGGGAACAGCATCACTGTTACAGAACATGGCAGCAGGAAGGTACAAGGCCCATCAGCTCTGGCGATCTAGGTGGGCGGGAGTGGGCACCAACACTGACGCATCTTTGAGGTCTGAGTGATGGGTTTGGTCTAGCCATTGGTTTGGGGTGATGTCCTGAAATCAGGTGGACCTTCCTCTAAAGTGAAGGGCAGTGTGTTCTTCAAAACTTGGAGCTGAAATGTGGGACTCCATAGGATTGGGCTGGGTCTGGCAGCTCATCATCAGACCATGTCATATGGAAATAGCTGTGTCATGGAGGTCCCTGGCACAAAATAAATTATTCTCTCCTTGAGCCTTGAACCTCGACCGTGTCCACTTGAGACTTTTAAGCCACAAAACCCAATCCATTCACAACAGCCCTAACCTGTAAGGTAATACAGAGAGCTAGCTATTCCACCAAAATTTGTGTTCCCCGCTTTGCATAGTATAGAGTTATCATTGATACACAGTTGTGCAACCAGAGACGACATTTCCCAGCCATGCAACTAGTTCTCTCATCTATTGAATGAGAGAGAAAATGATGTTTATCACTCCCAAACTAAGGCGTTTAAGAAGTACACCTGCTTGCCTCATCTCTGTTCTCTCTTTCCTTTTCTTTTAGACTGGAAACTGAGGACACTCAAACCCTAAGGCAGTGGTTCTCAGTGTGGTCCCTGGACCAGCAGTGTTTGCAACATCTGGTAATTTATTAGAAATGCACATTCTTACATCCCACTCCAGACTTACTAAATCAAATATTCCAGGGGTGGGGCCCAACAATCTGTTTTAACAAGCCCTCTAGGGGAGTCCATTGCTCACTAAAGTTTGAGAACCACTGTCGCTAGCTGATAGCAGAGCTACAAGAGAGAACTCTGAGTTCCTGAATCACCACATAGAAGACAGCCATATACCACCCAGAAAGATCTGCATCAGACTTTTCTATGAAATATAAATAAAATTTGGTTGTGTTAAGACCCTGAAACTTGAGGGTTTATTTGTTGCAGCAGCTAGTGTTACATTAATACAGGCTGGAAGTCCAAACCTATCCCAAACACAATCGCAATGTGGGGGGAGTGCTGAATATCACTGGTTTCCCGACACTTAAGAAGGGGTACAGAAGTGTCTTAATATAGCTACAGTTAGTGATGGCAACAGTGGGAGTCAAAGATCAGAATGTAGAGGTCACAATGGTGGATCATGCTACTCAAACCAGCAGGCCTTAAGCATCACCAGGAAGAGTAAGAGACATGGCTAACGCTGAATGAATATACCTCCCTGGGATCCTCTGCCAGTCTCACATGAATGATTTTCACAGGAAACAAGACAGACGCCAAGGGCCATCTGCCAATTGTCAGCTGACTATCCAGCGATATAACCACTGCTACTGGCAGACCAGGACAAGGTCCAGGAATTTTCCAGTGCCCATGAATCTACCAACACCTGGGTCTGAAACAGCTACTATCATGCTACTGGCCTTACTAGATTAGCTTCAGAAACATCTGCAAAAATGCAGGGCCTGGTAGGCAGAATTTTCAGATGACCCCCCGCTCCCAGTGACTCTTGCCTTTGTATAATCCCGTCTCCTCTGAGAACCTCTGAATATGATGAAATATCACTCCCATAATCATGTTACATTATATGGCAAAAGTGAGATCATCGTGGGTGGGCTTGACCTTATTATGTGAGCCCTGTAAAAGCCGAGAGTTTTCTCTGGCTAGTGGCAGAAGAGGAAGGCAGAGTGACATGCTTCAGGAGGCCTAGAAGAAAGCAAGCAACTCTGTGGAGGTCACATGACAAGGAACTACGAGTGGCCTCTGGAAGTTGAAAGCAGTCCCTAGACAATAGCTTTCCAGAAAATGGAGCCCCAGCCCTACAACCCCAAGGAACTGAATTCTGCCAACAACCAGTGAGCTTGGAAGAGGATCCCAAGCCTCCGATGAGAACCACAGCCCCAGCCAACACCTTGATGTCAGCCAATGAGACCTTGAGCAGAAAATCCAGTGACATCATGCCAGGACTTCAGATCTACAGAACTGTGAGATAACAAAATGGAGGTGTTTTAAGCATCTAAGTCGGTGGCACTTTGTTAAGCAGCAGTGGAAAATTAATACACAGGATACCATGAGTCTGCCAGGGCAGCAGACACTGCCCATGCTTGGCTCTGACCCCCTCAGATCCCTTTGCTGACATCTGTGTGTCCTCCCCCATCTTCTGTGTGCTTTTAGTTCTAACAGCCCACACCTGCGATTCTCTTTAGCCAGCTGGCCTGGGGCTTCTAGAGCCGCTTTACCCAGTTTGTGCAGAGCTGGAAGTGCCTGGGAGTTTATGCTCCCCCAAGGAGACACTTAGTCAAAGAGCAAATGGTATGGGAGCATAAAATCCAGCTTCCCTGCCTCAAGTTGGGCTAAACTCAGAGGTATAACTCATGCTCCAGTGCTGCCCTGTGGGATCAGGTTAAGGCTGAGACTTGGCCCCAGATTGTGCCTTGCCTGGTTCCCTAGGCTTCCCTGCCCTGCTTCCCCAACCCCCTCACCAGTCTCCCCTGGGAGCCTCACCTCAAGCAATCCTTTACCCCTTTCCCTCTCTGACCTCCCCCTGTTGGATGAAGGAAGAATCAGGTGAGACGATGTATGTGATGGCACTTTGGAACTGCCAAGTAGCCCCCCACATGAATTCCCTGATGTGCAGCTCTGCCTCTGCCCTCCTCCTTAAATAGCAGGGTAGCAGAGTGAGGTGATTATCTGACTGGCTGGTAATGGAGTTCTTTTTAGGGAGGAAATAGTCTTTGTTTAGGAAAATACCTTGAATGGGCAGGGGAGGCTCTAAAGGTATGCTTTAGAGGGAGACCACTAAATGAGGTCAATAAAATGCCCGTGCATAAGGAATGAACAGGAAGAGAGGAGAGGAGAGGTGGGCTGGTGGGAGAGGAAGCAGTCAACACGCACCCACCGAGGAAGGTGACTGGCAAGGAATGCACAGTGTTGTGGTGAAGGGAAAACACGGACCGTCAGCCATCCTTATTCTGCCAAGTTATCTTGCTTACGTGTCTCTGATGCAAATCTCCACCCCAATCGGCATGAGCTCGAACCTCAGAAAGTCAACTGTATGCACAGTTGCCCTGTAGGAGCAGCTTTTAGGAAAACCAGGCTCCTGTTCTTGGCCATCCAGGAGCAGGGGAAGAGGACACCCAGATGTCATTCCAGGTTCTGGTGGCATATGCCAACTGCGGATTGGCAGGCTACACAGGCAGCCCACAGGCCACGTGTCAGTCTCAGCATGGCCTTGTCTGAATTCACCATCTCTCCTCCCAAGCCCCACCCCACTACAGGGTGCCTAGACTCCAGTACTCCCACTGCCCATTCGAAAATTGTGGCAGTTCGGGTTTCTCCCAAAGCAGATCGTGAAACAAGGACTTGGGTGCAGGTAGTTCATTTGGGAGGTGATCTCAGAGGAGGGGTTAGGGAGTGAGACTGGGAAAAGAGGCTAACCTGGAGAATGTGTGGGCAACTGGGCCTCTATCTTGTTGGAGGACCTCTGAAGAAGTGCATAGAACATGCCTCACAATTTCCCACCAGGCTGGGTGCAGTGATTCACGCCTGTAATCTCACCAACTTTGGGAGGCCAAGGCAGGAGGATCGCTTGAGGCCAGGAGTTTGAGACTAGCCTGGGCAACATAGTGAGATCCTATCTCTAAAAAACAATTTTTTTTTTAATTAGCCAGATGTGGTGGTACGTGCCTGTGGTCTCAGCTGCTCCAGAGGCTGAGGTGGGAGGATCACATGAGCTTGGGAGGTCGAGGCTGCAGTGAGCCGTGATTGCACCACCACTGCACTCCAGCCTGGGTGACAGAGTAAGACCCTGTCTAAAAGAAAAAAAAAGAATTTCCCAGCCAAAGCATGGGAAGGTAAGGTTTTACGCACTGTCCCTCATGGGTTGATAATTGCTCTGGGGAGCGTTAAATCCCTGAAACTTTGAGATTAACCATTCCCTCTGCTGAGCAGCTCCCACAGTGCCAGAGAAAGCCCTCAGACAGAGCACTGGGGAGGCGTGGGCAGTCCAGGTGGGAAACTGTCAGTGTGCACGGGGGCAGAGCTGCAGGTGAACTCAGAGATAGGCCACAGGGATGTGGGGTGGAGCGCCACGGCATCTCTAGAAAAGCCTCAAGCTCTGCCAGCTCCTCCTCCCCCTTATCCCTTTCATTCCTTCTCTCCTACCTAACTCCTGGGCATCTGCAATCATTGTTCCTGCCTTCTCATTTTCAGTCACTGCTAAAGCTCAGTCCCTCATTGTCTCTCTCTTGGAAACAATAACTTACTGTTATGGACTGAATTTTGTCCCCTCTGCCCCCTAAAAGTCATATGCTGAAGCCCTGAGCCCCAGTGTGACTAGTTTGGAGATGGGGCCTTTAAGGAGGCAATTAAGGTTAATTGAGATCATAAGGGTAGTGCCCAAATTCAATAGGCTTGGTGTCCTTATAAGAACAGAAAGAGACGCTAAAGCTCACTCTCTCTCTCCCCACAGACACACAGCCATGTGAGGACACAGCAAGGAGGCAGCTGTCTACAAGCCAGGAAGAGAGGCCTCACCCTAAACCACCCCTGCCAGCACTTTCATCTTGGACTTCCAGCCTCCAGAACTGTGAAAGAATAAATGTTTGTTGTTTAAACCACCTGTAGTGTTTTGTTATGGCAGCTGATCAATACATTTATCTACTGATCACCCCACCTCTGATTTTACTGCCTCCCACTGTAATCAGAGTGATCTTTCTGAAAGGCAAACCTGACCCTGTCTCTCCCTAGAGCAAACATTTTTGAGAGCTCCTCAGTACCTCCAAGATCAAACAGAGATCCCTGGCTGGGTGTGGTGGTTTATGCCTATAATCCTAGCACTTTGGGAGGCTGAGACTGGGGGACTGCTTGAGGCCAGGAGTTCAAGACCAACCTGACCAACATAGCAAAACCGTATCTCTAATTTAAAAAACAAACAACAGAGATCTTTGACATTGGCCCCAATGTCCTCCATGCCTTGTGCACTTATCCAACCTTGTTCTTAACATTTTCTGGCTTGCTCTCAGTATTCTGGCCACCTCAATCAAACACGCCCATTTCTTTCTTTATTTTAGCTTCCCAACTATATCATCTCTCTGCCACTGCAATACTATTCCTGCCTCCTCAAATGCCTTTCTCCCTGCTGTCCCCCTGACAAATCCCTGCTCCTCTATCAATGGTTCCTGCCTCACCCTTGACTGCTGCAGCCAGAGTCAATTCCACCTCCCTGTTTGTCATGACTCCAACCTGGCTTCTAACTTCTTCTGTGGCACAGACTTGTATCAGGTTTGTCCTCCACCTGTCTGCCTGCTCCCCTATGTATCCCCAGCATCAAGACCAGAGTCTGGGCCAAACTCATGGCTCATGCCTGTAATCTCAGCACTTTGGGAGGCCCAGGTGTGAGGATCATTTGAGTCCAGGAATTGAGCCATGATCATAGTACCACAAGACCTTGTCTCAAAAAAAAAAAAAAAAAACAGTGTCTGGCACATGGTAGATGCTCACATATTTACTAAATCAACAAGGGAAAGAAGGAATAAAGAATTATTATTTCATAGGTCACCAAGTATTACTACAGAAAGAAACATTAAAGATAATATGGTTCAAGTTCTGTATTTTACAGAAAAGGAAAATGTAGTGACCATCAACACTCCACCCTCCCATTCTTCTGCTTTCCTGTTCTGGTGAAGATCAGCCTGAGTTCCCACTGCCAGGACTCATCTCTGCCTGGGGGCTTTCTCTGGCCCCTGGTACCTGCCTTGCCTATACTTGCAGCAGGCCAGAAATGCTGAGAATTAATGTCTGCTGCTGCCCCAGGAGCAGCCCACAACCAGTGACTGACAGGTGTTGGTGTATGAATACCCCAGCTCCCTCACCCCTTCATCAAAATGTCACTGTGGCATGTTCTGCACTGTCTTCCAAAGATGCCCAGCAGTACTGACCTCCAGTTTCCCACAGTAGAAACTAGTTTGACAATTCCTCCTTTATTAATTTCCTCTTCTTCCTTGCCATCCTGGGATTACTTCCCAAATAAATTGTTTGCATTTGAATTCTTGTTTCCAGGTGTCTTCTAGAGGAACCCAAGCTAAGATAGAGACTAAAGTCTAGAAAGGACAAAGAATATGATCAAGGTCACACTGCTGTTCAACGCCAAAACTGGGTCTATGTGCTGACTCCTGACTCCTCCTGCCGACAGCTCATCTTACTGCCCAGCACAGAGAACTTTCATGGTAATCCCAGGCCCAGGTTTGCATGAGAGCCTTTCCCCGTGGGATCCAAGGAAACAGGCCCCCTTACCCTTAGTGAGGGGCTGGGCCAAGCCTGCAATGTGGGTGCCAGGACTAGGGCCCCTTTCTTTTCCTTCACCACTGTGCTTCATCCCATTACTGGGTCCTTGCATTAGCACTGCCCAGCCCTGGGACATTACTTCTAAACCACTTCTCACCACCTCCCTTTGGAGCCCCAAACTTTCACCTCCCAATACAGACAATTCCAGCTGAAAGAGACTTTCTTTTGTGTGTTAGTCGGACCGGTCTACTATAACAAAATACTATACACTGGGTGGCTTATGAACAACAGAAATGTATTTTTCACCATTCTGGAGGCTGGGAAATCTGAGATCAAGGCACAGGCATATTTGGTATCTGATGAAGACCCCCTCCTTAGTTCATAGACGGTGCCTTCTTGCTGTGTCCTCACATCAAAGAAGAGGACACAGAACCTCCCTGAGGTTTCTAAGGGCACTGATCCATTCATGAGGGCTCCACCCTCAAGATCTACTGACATCTCAAAGTCCTCACCTCCTAATCCCATTCACCTTGGGGGTTGGCTTTCAACACATGAATTCTAGGGGGACACAAACATTCAGACCATAGCATTTGGAGAACCCCAAAATGTTCCAGCTTCACACCCAGCCCAGGCCTCGTCCCCACCCCTTTCCATTTCAGGCTGAAGTGTATGGGAACACCCCACTGATTTCAATGAAGATGACAAATTCCAAGCCAAATACAATGAGTCTTATATTTGAAAGCTCATTTCAAGCCCCTAGAGCTCTGGAGAACCGACAGTAAAAATCTTTCATTAATACAACATACACATACAACACAAAAAATACATAAACACAATGCACATGGGCAACACGCACACAACATACAATACACACAATGCAAATCTGGAATGCATACGACACCCAAATCCCACCAACACAACACACATACAACACAGGTAGTGCACACGACATATACAATGCACACAAATGTGACATATACAACATACAAACATAACATGCACAACACACAGGGCACATGCAACCCACAAAACAAACACAACACACTTATACCACACACGTGTCCACATACACACACACCACTTCTTTTCTTCCTGTCCCTTGCCCACCTGGGCAGGAGGCAATATCTGAAGCAAGCATGGCACCAGTTATGATCTCGTCAACACATGCAGACTGGAAAAGGGCCAGGCTGAAGACAAGGTTATTCCAGTTCATTTCTACTCAGCATTTTAACTGACTTTGTCCTTTCTTTCTCATGCCTTGGTATTAATTAGCCCCAGGATTTAAGTCTGATGCATTAGGCAAAAACAATTCTAAATGCTTTTGGAGAAACAAATTCCAAATTAGCTGTGGCTGAACGTGCACCTATTTGAAAGGCAGGCAGCGTGAACACTGACAGTGTAACAAACAGAAGAGAAGCCCCCTGAGAGGGAAAGCCAAGACCAGCGGTGTTTGTTGGCTGCCTGGTTCACAGTCTGGCCCTGGCATGAGCTGTGGGGCAGAAGTTCTTAGTCCACAGGAAGATAGGAAGGACCAAACAAGTTTTACATCCAGGTTCCACGTGAGAAGGAGTGAACGCAGTTCTCTCTCCTTTCCACATTCCTCTCCCTGACTTTCTCTTGTCTTTGGAATAACACTGCCTAGAAGCCTAGAGAGACCAATTCTAAGGCTGCTAGAGGCAAAATCCATCTCCAATTTCTCCCCGCTCCAAGCGGTAATTTCCCTCCACCTGCCTGTCCTCCTCTGCAGTCCACGGAGTGGAGGGCTGGGCTAGACCACTGCAGGGGCTGTGGAACATAGTTCAAGGGCCTAACACCTCACATCAGGCTCTGTCTTTTCCCCTCAGTAAGACTTCTCTAAATGCAGGGATGTGGCACCTTGGTGGTTAGGGACACCAGACTTGCAAATGTTTTCTGTGTTCAATTGCCTAACTGGTTGTATCAGCTGGAGTTTGACCAGGGAAGCAGAACCACTCTAGGTACTCTAAAGAGTCGGGAGTTATCATAGACATCAGCCCTGCCGCAGTGAGGAGCTGCTTCAGCAGTCTAGGGAAGGCTGCTGCTTCTGTGCCTGGTGATGGCTCTCAAGGCAGCATGGGCAGCACTCAGGAAGAGAAGATGGATGTGAAATGGAGGGGACCAAGGACAGACTGAGCCTTCGAGGACAAACTGGGACCTGCATCTATCTCTCAATACCTCCAATCTCAAAGGCATGGGTAACCTGCAGGCTAGGTCAGTGCCATCCACCATGTAGCCACACACACGCCAGCCCCAGGACTCCGGGAAGCTGAAGAAGGAGGTCTGGCAGGCACTGAAGGGGCTGTGAGCCCTGCTGCGGCCCACACCAGCAAGGTGAGTCCACAGATCAGTGACAACACGTGTGAGCTGTGACAGCGCCTGCCAGCCCTCCTCCCAACTGTGAGGGTATAGGAATGGCTGCTGCTTCACTTCCACCCACAAATCGCACACAAATTTCACTTCTAGCCAACCCCAAACAGAAAGAAAAAGGAAAGGAATTCTGGGAAACATAATTCAGTCCAGTTAGGTTCACACAGGACAAAGCCATCAACTGGATAATTACTTCCCCATCTATTCAATGCCCCGCCTCCAGTAACTCACATTTGCTCCAGATAGTAAATAAGCTGGATTACTGGTATATCGGTCAACTGTTGCTATGTAACAATCTCAAAATCATAGCAGCATCCAACAATGAGCATTTATTTCTTATTCACAAGACTGTGGGTCGGCTGGGAGGCTTGGTTCCACAAGTCTCTCATCCTCCTCCTAGGACCAGTGCAAGCTGGGGCGATGGCAGAGACCCAAGAGGACAGGCAGAAACTCATGAAGCCTTTTAAGGCCTAGGCCCTGAGCCAGAACATCGACCCTTCTGCTCCTTTCCATTGGCCAAGCAAGTCACATGGCCAAGGCCAAAGTCAAGTGATAGGAACATACAACGCCCCCTGTGATGGAACCATGGCCAGGAAGTGAATGCTGGGAGGGGTAAGGAATCAAAGCCAATGACTCAGCCCACCCCAAGGGAAACATTCCCTCCATCTAGATACATCTCTCCTGCCATCCCATCACCAACCCAAGGAGAGTGCATGCTTTCTGCTACCTTTCTTCAACCTTGGCTGCTCAGTTGATGAATCTCAGGCTACATCTGTCTCATTCTTTTATCCCTGTCCTTCTACCTTTCTCTCTTCCAAATCTTGTCTGGTAATCACAGGGGGAAAAAATCTCTTTTTCTTTTTCTTCATTTCATTTTTGAGCCAAAAACCATGTGATGCCACATGAAATTCTGCAACAGATACAACTGAACCAAGGAAAAGAAAGGCTATTAGTTTGAAGTGAAATTAGATAAAATAAAGAGTCAATGTCATCAATCTCTAAAAACCCTTGAAATTGTCTAGAAGTGCCATCCATAATCACTGCAAAGTTTCCATGTGCCTCCTCAGACCTAGCTAATTAATATCTGTTTCTCTTCAAGCCCCAGTATTGAGCTATAAGAAACTTTCTCCATTTAAAGTTACGGTTGGTGGTATTTGTATTTAAGGACAATGATTACTTTCTACTAGCTTCTCTCTTAGGGTGCTCTGGAGGAGTGGCTGAGTTCAGTCACAGAATGCACTTGGCACAGTGCCCAGGACACAGCCAGATCTCACCACTGTTAGCCACTGTTAGTGTAGCCAGAGTCTTCATTACAAGAGCATAATGCTATGGATAGCCACTGCTGCATAAGAAACTACCCCAAAATATAGTGGTTAAAAAAAATTGCCATTGTATTAAGTTCACAGATGCCACGGGTCAGGAATTCAGACAGGGCACAGCACGGGTGGCCAGACTCTGTTCCATGTTTTCTGGGGCCTCAGCTGAGAAGATTCCAATGGTGAGGAGTGATTTGAATGACTGTGGACTCACAAGGCACACCTCTATCTTCTCTCCTCTCTGCCCCCCACCACCTTGTGGTCACAGGGCCTCTCCACATGGCCTCTTCAGCATGGTGGCCTCAAGGTCGCCAGGCATTTTACATGGTGGCTCAGGCCTCCAAGAATGAGTGTTCCACAAACATGGTGGAACTTACATGGCCTTTTGTGACTCAGCCTCTGAAGTCACATTATATCACTTCTGCCATCTTCCCGTGACTGAAGCAGCCACAAACCCACTGGACTCAAAGGGAGGGGATACAGACCCCACTTCTCAATGGGAGAAGCATGAAAGAATGTTCGGCCATGTTTTAAAGCCACCACTCCGCAATTTCTGGTACACTGACAGTTAAACAGGCTTTTGTGGGTTAACCAGGAACCTCAGGACTTTTCTTAGCAGTGTTTCTATGGGAACTGTTTTCAGGTCCAAATAACAGACTTACAAGTTCACTTTGGAACAGAATTTATATATAAGGTGGGACTTCCTGAATTCTCATTTCCCCCTCCAAAATGTCTAATACTGTGAACACTGCTACCAATATTACTTCTTAATGCGCCATGCTGATTGAGCACTTCCTAGGTGGTAGGCTTTATGCTACGTGGATTGTGTCATTGGATCCTCCCAACCATCCGATGGATGCTATGGTTATTTCCATTTTACAGATGGGGGAAGTGAGACTTAGAGAAGGCAATTGATAAGCCAAAAGACATGCAGATGGAACTATGACCCAAATTTAGAAACCAAGTCTGTCTGATCCCCAGGCCCATGCTTAACTAACCACAGTGCACTGACCCCATAAATACCATTTGAGTAAACAAAAACCTCTGGAGATCCGTAAAGGCCAGAGGGCTCTCTCCAGGGGAGGAGGCCTAACAGGGGAACTGTCAGAGACGTAGCCATCAGTTCCCACCATGGGTGACTTGTTCTTGTGCCAGCAGGTCAAGGGGCACCAAAGGGACAGCCCTCTTTGCTGGGTGGATCTGGGTCACACAGTCCCTTCACGTGGTCAGAGCTAATTTGTGTCTTCTAGTCTTCCCTGCCTTATCCCTAGTTCCCAGCCTTCTCTGCCACCACCAGTTCCATCTTTCCTAAACCAGAGCAAACTGAGCCACACTCAGCTTTTTGTCCCTAGACATGGATGGGGAATGAACAGCGTTTTTTGTCCCCTGCTGGACAATGCCATTTGTTCGGGTGCAGCTCTGGGGCTGTGCAGGGGATGGGGGTTGGGGGGAGTGAGGCAAACACAACCCCCTTTCTCCAGAGCTGGGTAACAGACAGCCACTGCGCACCCAGCGGGAGGCCAGGCTCAGGCTGGAACGGCCATCGCCTGTGGGCTGCTCAAGAGGAAAAGAGGTTGCTGCTCTGGTGAGCGTCCCGAGTTTCACAGTCAAGTGTCTGTGTCACCAGCACTGGCCATCCTCCCCCCACTCCCTGTTTCCCCAGCACCCCTCCTCCACCCCGTCCTGCAGTTTAGGATGAGAAAACCCTCTTGTTTGAGGTCTTTGCAATAACCGATGAAAGCTTTTTTTTTTCTTTTTAAGAATTCATCTCTGCATTCCAGTGGGGACATTTATCACCCGGTGCCCAGGCTGCAGACATCTCCCTCCTTAAGATCCTCCTGCCCAGAAAGGCAGCCTTGTCAAAGACATGAAACCAGCCCCTCTGGACATCTGGACAAGGCGCAGCCCTTTGGCCAAGCACGAGGCCGTCCTGAATGCCTCAGCAAGTCAAAGGAGAGCCCTTGTTCCTAATCCAAATGGCCCGGCTACATGGATGCAGCTGGGTAGAGTCGGGGAGGCGGGGGTGAAGAAGGGAGCCAGCCCCCTTGGCTGGCAGCCCCAGGCACCTCCACAGGGCAGTCTGAAAGGCCAGCCTGCATTTGGAAGAAGCTTCTGAAGCCGCCTTAGTAACTTAGTAACTCCGTCAATAGTTAAGAAAGCTCAATTTGGTAACTGGTAGTAGATAACTACTGCAATTATCTGCCTAGCACCCCATCTTCTAGTGAAAGGACCTTTCTTCCTTGTGGGCAACCAATTCCATTAAATTATCGGAGCCTTCCACGGCCTCCCGAACTGCCCGGTACACTAGACTCCAGGACTCAGCCCTGGCTGACCAATCAGCGTACTCCAATACCCGGGCACAGTCATTGGGCATTTGACACTAGGTCAGCTAATCAGAGCCCTCCTTGGGATTTTTCTCCCAGAGATGAGAACTGTTACCACCATGGTAGGATGAGGCCTGCAGCTGCCAACAGCCGTCTTTTCCACCATGTGGCTTGAGGCTGGCTGGGAAATGAAGTGACAGAGTCCTAAAATTAGTGTTTGAGCCCCTAAATCCAGCTATGTCTGAAGCTCTTTGTTGAACATTTCAGGTCTCTCCACCAATAAATTCTGCTTTTTGCTGTAGATGGTTTGAGTTGGGTTTCTGTCATTTGCACCCCAAAGTGACTGACTCATAGTTCCTCCTTGAACAAATATAAAGTCCTCATATTGGCATTGGAGGCTGTCTGTGATGTAGCCACAGTACAGCCAACCCAGGCCCCATGGGGCAGCTAGGCCAGCCACAATTGTCCCTGCTCCAGAAGAATCAATCCCAACCTAACCCTCCAAAAACATGGATGCCCCTTACAAAGTGACCCTGGGAGCAACTGTAACTTCAGGATTTCTGATCGTCTGTGGCCTGAAGAAGCCCCAGGAGGAACCCATCACCCTCACACTTTGTTCTGTGGTCTGGGCAAGGCTCTACCCTTGGCAGCAGGCCAGCAGCCAAGTCTGGGCACGCAGCTCCCACCAAATCACCTCAAGCATGCTCACAGCAGCACGCTCCGGTGCCCCCGGTTGAAGGTGACAAAACGGGATAATCTCAGACTGCCCAGAGCCCAGCTGCTCCCAGCGGCATCTCTGGGGCAACCCTCTTCAGGGCCAGTTACCAATCCTCCAATGAGAAAGAGCTGCAGCTGATTTCTGGCTGTGCGAGAAGGTGAGAGCACACAGGATCAGCAATTTGGGCAGGGCGCCTTGGGCAGGCCAGGAGAGAAGCCCCGGGAGAGCTGGGCTTCCTGCTTATCTAGGCAGCTTGGGCCTGAGTGTTGCATTTTTACTCCACTAACAGGGGACTAGAATTTGCTTCTTCAACTACAAGGTAAGAGACTCCAGTTACATTGATAGCTCTCAACACCAACGCACTCCAGTGCCTTGCACAGAGTAAGCATTATGGCAAAGCTGCTAAAATTGAAAGCAAGCTTTAGGCTCAGAATTGATGTTCAGGCACACCGGTAAAATTGAACCAAGTGTTAAGACATTGAAATACTGAGGCCAGGCGCGGTGGCTCACACCTGTAATCCCAGCACTTTGGGAGGCCGAGGCAGGTGGATCACCTGAGGTCAGGAGTTCAAGACCAGCCTGACCAATGTGGAGAAACCCCGTCTCTACTAAAAATACAAAATTAGCCGGGCATGGTGGCACATGCCTGTAATCCCAGCTACTCGGGAGGCTGAGGCAGGAGAATCTCTTGAACCCGGAAGGCAGAGGTTGCAGTGAGCCTAGATCACGCCATTACACTCTAGTCTGGGCAACAAGAGCAAAACCGCCTCTCAAAAAAAAAAAAAAGATATTGAAATACTTAGGCGAAGGTTAGTAAATAACCATCGACCCAAATTCCCTAAAGGTTCCTCCTGCCACCTAGACTTCCAACTTTCCCATAATCTGCCAGCTGAAGGGTTAACTCTGGAGCCCTAACCCAGCCCCAGTAGAGCACCAAGAGACCTTTTTGATAGATGAGTGGCCAGGCCTTACTGGTGGTTAAATATTCTCTCATCATTAGTTAAGCAGAAAGCCAGTGGCTTGGGGGCAAGTAAACCTGAGGCATGGGGCACTGAGTCCTCACCAAGGACAGAGATGACCACCAAGCTTCGCTGGCATTTCTCATTGAGCCTCCCTCCCCAATTCCTAACCTCTCTGCCAGCTCTGTGGTCTAGCACGTACTGTGTGTGTGTGTGTGTGTGTGTGTGTGTGTGTGTTGAGTATGCAGTGTGTGTGCACCTGTGTGTGTGTGAACAACCAGGCACAAAATCAACCTGAATGGATCCATTCCACCAGCCTTCTTCCCCCTCCGTGTTCTGCCCCAAGTCATTTTCTACTCCACACGCACTATTTCTCATGCTCTTCCCCTGATGACTGCACACCAGATGAGAACATTACCGTGAGTCTACTTTATGCCAGACTCTTTACGTATAGCAGTCCTAAGTAAGTATTGTCACCTCCATTTTTACAAAACAGAAAACTGAGGCTCAGAAAGGTTAATTATGTTGCTCCAAACCACGAAGCAGGGCTAAGATTTGAACCCAGGTCTGAGGGAAGGGTATACCAACACCCACAACCTTCCCACTGTACTCTGCTGTCTCCAGTATGGTCACATGCAAAAGAAGCTGCCTGTGGTGTGGCTAGCTATTTGGAACCATTCTGAAAATGGTCTGGCTCTCCTTCCCTGCCTGGATTATAAGCCCTCAGGTGCAGACACTCTATTCTTTCTCTCTCCTTGAGCCCCGTCTTCCTCCAGTGCTGGCATTATTCAGGCATTCAATCAATATTGATTAAATTGAATATCATAAGATGCAGTGAACTAAGCCATGTGGCCAGGAGGGTGGCAAATCTTTTAAAAAGAGCTAGCTGCGGGACATGTTACTTATCTTTGGTCTATGAAAGGGAAATAATAATAGTATCTACTTCTTAGGTTTATGGTCAGGTTCACACGCAAAAAAAAAAAAAAAAAAAAATGTTGAGTATACAACACAGCGCTGACACACAGTAAATGTTCAATAAATACTAGCTAATATTATTGTTATTATTCCCACCCAATGGTCTAAGCTTGAAGCAAGCTTTTTAATTCCCTTTGCTCCATGGCAGCTCTGCCAGATGCTTCCTTCAGTGAGGAAAACACCCAGGAAGACAGATCTACATAACCCAGTGACTGTCTCCCAGGCCCTCGTGACAGAATGTGAACTGCTTTTAAGGTCTCTCATAAACGCACTGCTCTACTGAGACCCTCGGGGGGATGGCAGGGGCGCTGCCGAGCGAGCCATTTTGTGTCTTATTTAGAAGCAGTCTTACACCCTGGTGTAAAGGTCACGGTAATGCAGCCCACGTGACTGAACCTGTGTCCAGCAAAAGTCCGTGGCCAGGATCCCCTGTTGAACCCATTCTTGCTTCCTGCAGGTCACCAAGCACAGACCCACTGCGTGCCTGAATGCCAAAATCATTTAATGATTTAAAAAGATTGAGATCAATGGCTTCAGCAATTTCTGGGAAGCAGTAACTCAGTGAGCTGTGGAAGGCTCTCAATTTGCTGTCTGCAGCCTGGCCCTGTGGCAGGATTTATGCTGAATGGGCTCCACAAGGCAAATATATCCTGGGATCGGGCCCCATCCAATCACCCCGCCCAGGAAGTGCTGGCATACTAACATCACCCTCGCAGCTGCCAAGTCCCCCTTGCTCTGAGGGGCACTCTCTCATTTCACATTAATTAGAAGGCCATTTTCCAAGCATTTCCATCCCATAATGAAGGGCTTTCTGCAGTGGCTCAGTGAAATATTAAAACATCTGACTTGGAATCTTAAGAAAAATCCATCCTGCCTGCTCAGTCTGTATATTGTATAACCCTTTACATTCGGGGAGGAGTGGGGACGGAATAAGTCCAGAAATAAGGACAGATTGTCCCAGATTCTGGCAGAGGAGATGGGGTGATGAAGGGGGAAATGACCACACCACCACCATCAAATACTGACCACTGTGCTGTCCTCCTCACCCCACATCTGCTTCTAATGGGGAATGCAGGGAGCAGGAGGGAGGAAGGGATGGGAGAATATGGAACACAGGATGAAAATAAGAACCTGTAAGAGGACAGAGTAGTCCCCTTTCGGTAGATGGTTATTTTGGTGGCTCACTATAAACTATAACTCCCAGTATTCACCCCCTTGTGTAGTCCCCTCCCACTCTGACTCTGCCTGGCCATGTGACTTGCTTTGACCAATGGGGCCTTAGGAAAAGTGATGCAGGCAGAAGCATGTGCACATTGTTCTCTTGGAACACTCTTGGGGTCCAGCCACCTTGCAAAGCAACCACAGCCCTTTAGAGAGACCATGTGGGAGAACCCGGCCTTCCAGCCATTCCGGCCAAAGAGCTAGGCATAGGAATGAAGCTATCTCAGACAGTCCAGTCCCATCTACCATTGCCTTCAGCCACACGAGATACCCCAAGCAAGACTAGCAGAAGATCCATCCAGCTGAGCACTAAACCCACAGAGTCATCAAAAATAATAAAAATCATTTTTGCCTTAAACCAATGAATTCTAGGGTAGTTTGTTACTCAGCAATGAAGAACTAAAGCATTCCGTTATTTTCCCGTGAGAGAGGTCAAGGCCACGTTTCCTGGTGAGCCCTGATGAAAGTTCCACAGATGTCTGTCACTGGCATTCACTGATCTACTGTAGGTCCCCACTAACTGTCACCCTTCTCCTACCCACCCTACTCAGTAAAAATAGGGTTTCTGCTAAACCCTTACATCTACATTTCTCACACAGTAAATCTTGATTATAAAGTGCCTCACTCAGTCATGAACCTTTACTGTGATACCAAACCAGGGCTCTGGGGTTATAAGAATCTAAAATAAATTCTCCTTCATTCCACCCTGCATGCAAAGGGTGTGTTTGTATAAAACACCATGTGGATGCTTAGAAATGAGGTCTGATTTACTAAAGGTGCTAAATTATATAGATATGTATACACAGACACACATATCGTGATTATATAATTTCTTGGTTCATGCTATATCAGAAACTAAACATTGAAAGGCTGTTTTGCTATGCGGAAGTCCTTGCTATAATGAATTAATAAGAACGCTGTGCAATCAACATATTAATTGTATGTAAATGGTGTTTTTTAAATGCTTTAAAACAATTTATTCCCCTGAGCATTTTAAATAGGCCCCCTGGAAAGTTGTTTATGTAGTCATTTGCTTGGCAAACTTCTCTCTCTTAGTGGGTTCCTTCAACCCACAAATGAGCACTTGAGAAAACCTTACTGCCCTCTTCCTTTTCTTTTCTAGGACCCAGGAGCATGTGCCCAGAGGGTGGGGGCCCGGAATCTGCCCTAGTGGTTTTGAAATTGAATCACTTGTCCTTTGCCTCAAACATCTCTTGTCCTTTCTTGTAATTAATGCCTATCTTTCATGAAGTCTGGGTAAGGTTAAAACATCGATGACGGCCGGGCATGATTACGTGCCTGTAATCCCAGCACTTTGGGAGGCCGAGGCAGGTGGATCATCTGAGGTCAGGAGTTCAAGACTATCCTGGCCAACATGGTGAAACCCCATCTCTACTAAAAATACAAAAAATTAGGCAGGTGTGGTGGCCGACACCTGTAGTCCCAGCTACTCAGGAGGCTGAGGCAGGAGAATCACTTGAGCCCGGGAGGAGGAGGTTGCCGTGAGCCGAGATCGTGCCACTGCACTCCAGCCTGGGCAACAAGAGCGAAACTCCATATCAAAAAAAAATTGGTGACTATCAGGGACAAAAGAGATTTAGTCAAACCACAAACAACTGCTCACTTAGCACTGTCATGTTCCCACCTGGGAATGGAAGGAGAAAGTTACTCAAGCCAGACATCCCATACATTCCCAAGATGATCATTATTAAAGTAACCTAAATATGGCCTGAGAAGGACTCTGTACTTCTATATTTGGGTCCTTGTGGATGAACTGTAACCTAGCTTAGTAGCCAGACAAAACTGATAACCTAACATAATAGTATGCACCTGTAACAATGGCTGGGTGATGGCCAATCCCAGTGGCCATACATCAACCACTCATTGACTGCTGAATGTTCAAACTGACTTCAAATAAGGCAAATGCCGAGCTGTAACCAATCTCACTGTTTCTGTACCTCCCTTCCGATTCCTATACGTCACCTTTTTTGTCTATAAATTTGTTCTGACCACAAGGCATGCCTGGAGTCCCTGTGAATCTGCTGTGAATCTGGGAGCTGCCCAATTCGTGAATCATTCATTGCTCAATTAAACTCCTTTAAATTTAATTCGGCTGAAGTTTTTATTTTATCATCATCAACATTAAAATGCCACAAGTCACTCAGTGCCTTCCCATCAAGCTAAAGCAATAAACAAGGAATAGTACAGCACCAAAACAAGATGTTCAATAAAGAAAATGCATGAATCTGTGACATGGAAAGAGCCACTTTCTTGTTTTGGTTTGTTTGGGGCTCCAAATGAATTAATCCAGTTTCCAAATTTCCAATTTCCAAATTAACTCAACTTCCTGGGGACTTTTCTGATAAGCACCATTTCTAATAAGTAAGTCCTGATGTAAGGCAGTCCTGTTATCCATCTAGAATTTCCCCACAAGCCCCCATGAAAGTATCATTCTATTTATTTTCTTGAGATACATATGATCTCAAGAAGAAACATGGATGGCCCCATGTGTGAGGTGTACTTAGAATTCAGTGCCTCTCACCTGAATGTTTCAAGATGGGTCCTCAGAAAGCTGTCTTAAGTCTTTCTTCTCCCCACCTCTTTCTTCTCCCCACTGGTCTCCCTTGGGTTGGCTCCACTGATTTTCCCCAAGTTCCAAGAACAGAAGCAAGAAGCTTGAGGGAACGGTTAATGAAGCAGCTGCACGTCTTGACCTGGGGACATACAGCACAACTGCAGCCACCTTGGTGACAAAGGTAGCATTTGCAAATTATGGGCCAGGAACAAAGAAAGAAAAGAAGTAGCAAGGGATACTGAATGAGCAATTACCTTGTTTCAGACACAGTTTTAAATGTAGATGCATTACCTTATTTAATCCTCACAACAATATTAGGAAGTTGGTACTTTTATTATCTTCATTATATGGATGAGAAAACTGAGGTTCTGAGAAGTTCAGCAGTTGACCCAAGGGGACACAGCTAGGAAGTAGGGGTGTGAAGTGTGAGGGTTTCAACCTAGCAACAATTCAGGACAGGCTCTAGGATCTAAGCCCCCTAACCCATCAGATGCTCCAGGCCCTCTAAGAACCCTAGAGTGGCAGAGGGCATTCTGAGCTGACTTCTGAAAAGGCTGTATTCTTGCTGAGCATGGTGACTTATGCCTATAGTCCCAGCTACTGGGGAGGCTGAGACAGGAGGATTGCTTGAGCCCAGGAGTTTGAATCCAGCCTGGGCAACATAGCAAACCTCATCAAGAAACAAAGAAAAAAAGAAGGAAGGAGGGAGAGAGGAAAGAAGGGAGGCAGAGAGGAAGAAAGGGAAGGAAGGAGGAAGGAAAAGGGAAGGAAGGAAGGAAGGAAGGAAGGAAGGAAGGAAGGAAGGAAGGAAGGAAAGAAAGTATACATTCTGGGCCTGTACTGACCATGTGGCTTTGCCTGCTCCAACAGGACATTCTCTGAAGGAGGATGAGGCCAGCTTTGTATTCCCCAGCTCAGGAACCTTCAGCAGTGGGATGAATCGAGGGTCCCTCTGCTTCCCTTTTGCAGTCTAGGCATGTGGGAAGTTGATAAGAGCCAGCTGCTGCTCTCAACACAGCCACAGCTGGCCATGACCAAACCCTGGAAAGCGGTGTGGAAGCTGCTTCAGACTCACCAAAGCACTGGGCTAGGGTGCTGAGGGCCAGGTTGGCCCATATTGTACCGCTGTGACACTCCAATCTCAGACCTGAAGTCCCCCATTCGCCCCCTCCCCTACAAAGCCCCTCCCAGACAGATGGCAGCATCTATGTCTTCCAGCTGGGCAGGCCAGTGAGGGCAGGTGGGTATATTGCCCCTCCCTCTTGGCACCCACTCTTCCCTGGCTGCCTCATCCCCAAGGCACAAGATTTACAAAGACTAAGATGTAAAGAACAATTGAAAACAGGACCATAAGGGAAGCCAAAGATTAATATACAAACAATGGAATCATGGGAGAGACATTTGGAGCCTCCGTGGAAGGAATATTTGAGGGTGAGGTCTCTCAAGTTCACCAACAGGTCACCAACTGGTCATTGAATACTTTTGGTAAAAACCAGGTCCAGGGACAGCCTGTCATCCCCACTGACCCATCAGAAGGGAGGTAGACTGAGACAGGGGTCCTGAAGCTCCCCTGCTGCACCTACTGTTAACCTTTTCATTGTTGGATGGGGGGCATGTGGAGGGGGCAGTGGGGGCGGAGCGGCAGGGCCTGGCAGAGTGGTACTTGGGGAGTTGAGGCTATTTACCAAGGAGTACGGCATATTTTAATATTTTAACAGATGCTACGGCCTGGCTGGAGCAGGCCAGCTTGAGTATGACCCAGGACTGGGTCTCCTGGTGGCTGGGAATCTCCAGGTACAGATGACTGTTCTGTAAGGCAGGTTCTCCCAGGCCCCTAGAAAGGAGTCTTCACGAAAGAGGGTCCCTTCTCAAGCACACACTCTCTGCCACTGCCACTGCAGATGCATGGCAACCCGTAAGGCTTGCTCTTGGAGATATCATCCCCACAGAGAGGACAGAATGATTTGCACTGAGCCTCTCAGGCTCTCTCTCTCTCTCTCTCTCTCTCTCTCTCTCTCTCTCTGGCGCAATCCCTGGTCTTTGAGGCTGCCTTTGTGAGAAAGAGGAGGCCAAGGCCCCCACTGGCTATTCTCTGTGCAGAGCTAAGTAGCCTGGGGGGGCTGGGAGGAAGCCCTTGACCTCAGGGGCCCTAAACTGCTGCTGACAGCAGGCAGCAAGGGGGACCCTTGGGAATGGTGCTTTATTGAGGAACATTTGTCTTCATTTGGGGCAGTCTACATCTCATCCCACAGGCGTGCCCTGAGGCCCAAGTCTCCCTGACCCTACCCTGACTGTCTCTGCACTGCAACCCTTGTCCCCTGCACTGGATTGAAGGGGAAGTTGTCTCTTAAAGCTCCTTGGAGCCAAGGTGACAGACGTCAGGGAAGAATAACAGGAAATTCCCTCGCATCCTAGAATGCTCCCAGACCCTGCCCAGGAAAAGAGGCTTAAGATAGGGATGGGCACCTCACAGACTCAGCCCCAAAGACCTGGGTCCTCCTGGGCTAAGTGATTCTGCTAATTCCAACTCAAATTCAGCATAATAGTCATAGGTTTGGATAATGAAAAAATATGTACCTATGGTTTTCAGTACATTAAAGAATTAAATCTCTTCAAAATACTTGTGGTTGGTCAGGAGGCCCCCAGACACTGTCTTCTGTCTCATAGAGACTCTGGTGGAAAGGACTCTGCGAAGGGACTTTAGAACCTGAAAATATCAGAGTGCAAGATTGTGGTGTGTTTTTCTTTTCCTGAAAAAGTCAGGATATTTAAAATGTTAGAAGACCACGAACTATGCCCTAGATGCTGCCACAAATCTGAGGAGCTGTTAATAAATCATCTCACCTCTCTGTGCCTCATTTTCCAATTTTAAAAAAATTGCTTAATCATCAAAGAGGCCCGGAAGCTAGGCTCCCAAGGCGCGACGCTGTTTACACCCCAGACCCAGGTTATCAGCTCGGCTTTGCCTGGGAAAGGCTCGGAACCTGTCTGGGCCTGGGGGGTTAGCACAGAAGGCTTTGGTTAGCTGCACGGTGCTGAGCGCAGCTCTACAGCCAGGTTTAGGGAGCTGCGATGTGTTAGGCACAAGGCACGTGGCGAGCCTCGCTCCAGCACTTTGCAAACGCACAGCAGCGCGGGGCCAGAGTGGCTGGCCCCCAGGACTGGGGGCGACCGGGGACGGGAGGTCCCATATGGTGTTGTCGCGTTAAAAACGCAGGTCCTAAGGGGCGAGCTGCGTCCGACCTCCGCG
>NW_012102132.1:1358480-1364383 GCF_000951045.1 Mandrillus leucophaeus
CCCCCGGATGGCTCTCCGAGTCCCGGCCACCCCCTCCCGGGCTGTGGCAGGGACCGGCGCCCTGAGGGACATCCCTTCCTCCTCCCCTCTCCCTCCCCTATCCCGTCCCCGGCGCACTCCAATTACCCTGCGGCAGTGCCAAGGCCTGCGGCTGTCCCCGGGCCGCCCCCGCGTCCCCGGAGAAGTGCCAGGGACAGAACTCGCGGGCGGGAGGGCAGAAGGAGGGGGCTTCCTGGGGGCTTCGCTGCGCTGCGGGGGACCCAGGCGGCCCTGGGGCACGGCCACCGTTGTTGTGTGGGGGAGGGGGCGTCCCCGGGGTCCGATGCCGGAGAGCTCTCTTAGGGAAGCCCTTAGGCAGCTGCGAAACCTGCTCCAGGGATGGTGATAAAACCCACCCTGGTTTCTAAATTAATTATACTCAATCCGCCTCGCTCTGCCGGCCCCGAGCTACACTTGTGTATCGAAGGGCGCGGTAGCCCCTCGGTCGGGGTGGAGGGATGCTGTATTGTTGGCTGCGAGAAACCCCCGTTCCAGGACTGTGTGCAGGAAGCGACAGAGGCCAGCGTAGCTTTAAGGAAAATAGGGGCAGGAATAGGGGACAGAGGGAAGCCTTTCTCCAGCCAGTACTCCCCTGGACTCCGCCTCCTGGAAGCCCGCCCTGCTGCCACCACGGGTCCCGCTTCCTGTGGTGCAGTACTCAATTGTCAGGATTTCTACAACAAACTGGCCGTTGTGCCTCCGTGCTCAACTTCCGCTCGTCTCCATTGAGCCCGGCTCCGTCTCCATTCCCGCCGGTGCTTTGTTCCCTAGCTGCGTTCTGGGTTCTTGAAGTCACTGATGCTTCACAGTAACAGGATCCTTCGTGGCCGCCCTTTCAATCGTGGCTTCTCAGACTTGGGGGCTGAGGTTCTGCCTGTGGAAGGAAGGGCCCACACCTCAGGGACTTGGGGGTCCATGGGGGAGCCCCACACTGGCCCCAGCACAGCGTTAGGGAACCACAAGCAGCCTAGGACAACCCCGGAGAGTGTCCCAGTGGCTTTCAGGGTCACTTGACTTAATGGGGACTACCACATCTTAAGGGAAAGGAGGTCATTTTTCTTTCAAAGAGTCCCCAGCTAGAACCTTTCCCTTTCCTGCCCAGCTCCCCCTACAGTGGCCACCTGGGAGCAGCCCACCCACAGAGAGCTTTTCCCCTTTTTATTTACATTTTTATTGAGGTATATGCTTACACATTAAGTATAACTGCACATATTAAGTGCACTGCTTCATTCATTTGCGCATATGTATATACCTGCATCATCACCACCCAGGTTAAACATGGAACATTGCCAGCAGCCCAAAAGGTTTCTGCTTATCTCAATCAGTCGACATCTCCCAACTCTTCTGATCTCCGTCTCCGTCACCATAAATCAGTTTTGCCTGTTTTCATAAACGAAATCATGCAGCCTGCGCTCGTCAGCATGTGGCTTCTTTCACTCAATGTCAGTTACATCCATGCTATTGCATAAAACAGTAGTTCATCCTTTTTAATTACCGAGTGGTATTCCATTGTAGGAATATACTGCAATTTATGTATCCACTTGACTTTTGATGGACATCTGGATTGCCTCCAGCTTGGGACTGTTATGAATGAAGTGGTTATGAGCATTGTTTTTTATTATGTCTTTTGGTGGATACAAGGGCCTATTCTTGTTGGGTATACACGACCGGGAGTGGAATCGCTAGGTCGTAAGGTAGGTATATGTTTAACTTTATTGCCAAAGAGTTTTTCAAAGTAGTTGTACCCAGTTAACCTTTAAAGCTACAATCAGGGCATAAGTGCTATTCAGAGAAATAAATTGCAGGCATAGCATAATAATGACGGCAGACACATATTGAGCACTTAGAATGTGCTAGGCACTGGTCTAAAGGATTTGCATGTAATTAACATTTACTTACGTGCGTTTCTACGCAAACTTTCTCACAGTGCCTAGTTTTATCTTAGAATGTGCACAAGATCTCAGGGGCTGATCAGCACTGATCTTTGTATTGTCTGCCCCAATTAGGACCCATATACAATACTCTGTGTTTGTTGAATGAATCGGCTCCATTTTACAGATGAGAAAACCAAGGCACAGGAAAGTGGTGACTTGCTAAAGATTTGGGGAGTAGTAATGGGCAGTGCCAAGTCTGCAACTCAGGTCTCCAGTCTCATGACACTGCTGGCATTCTTACGAATGTAAGCCTGACTCCACTTGAAGCCTGCTTTGATTTCTTCCCTCTTACACCCCCAGTTGGCACTCTCAGCACTCCAGAGCTCCAATCTTCTGAGGCCCTTGGCTTTCATTATCTCATCTTGTGTAATAAACCATCCGAAGACTTAATGACTTAAAACAATTCTTATTATCTCTTGGATTCTGTGAATTGAGTGGACTCAGCTGGATGGTTCTTACTTGGGATCTGTCAGGCAGCTGTAGCTGCAGTCATCTGCAGTCTGGACTGGGCTGGGTGTCCAAGACGGTGCATGCACATGGCTGGTGGGTGATTCTGGCTGTTGTCCGGCAGCTCAGCTGGGGCTGAAAACTGGAGCACTTTCATGCAGCTTGGGCTTCTCACAGCATGGTGCTGGATTCTGAGAGGGTGTGTCCCTATCCCAGGAGCAAGAGTCTCAAGAGGCAGGAAGAGGAAGCCACCAGGCCAATTAAGGGCTACACCAGGAACAAGTATAGATTCATTTCCATCATACTCCGTTGGTCAAAAGAGTCACAGGGCCTCACCAGATTCAAAGGAGTGAAGACAGACTTGATGGATGAGTGGCAGGTCACATTGCAGAAGACCATGCGAGAAGGCAGCTGTAGTTATAACCATCTTTTTAAAGTATACACCTTCCTTGGCCACATTTCTTACTCCCAGTTGTAGGTCCAGGAAGGCCAAAAACATCCTTCCACATCTTCGGTTTTTGGAGACACAGGGTTCCAAGGATTCCTTCCATTTCAGGTTGATACCACCACACTGAGTCTTCTCAACATGAGACCCTTGGCATGCCCCAGCTGGGCCCGCCCTGCACTGTGTCCTGAGCCAGCTCACCATTACTCCCTGGGTTCCTCCCCATACACATCAGTTCCTCTTCAGGCTCTGGTCACTGTCACCACTCTAGGATGTGAAACCTGAACCTTGCCCATTATGGTCCTCCAGTCCCAACTGTCACTATCCAAGCCTTCACCCTCTAACAGTCATCTCAGATAAACACAGACCCCTCTCAGAACCTTGAGCAAACTGGGATATTCCTGTAGATACCTAAGGTGTTTAGGGAGGCAAACCTCTACCTTACACTACATTGGAAAGAACAGAGACTTTCTAGTTAGAAGACTTGAGTTTGAATCCTTGTTCTATTGCTAACTGGCTGTGTGGTCAAGCAACAGATCAAACCTCTCCATGACTTGATGCCCACATCTGCAGAATGGACATAATTATTGGACCCACCTCACAGGGCTGTTGTGAGCATTAAAGGCCGTAACCCATAAACATCTGGCATAGTGCAATGGAAAGAATAGACATTCCCAGAACCAAGTCTTCTTTTCCCAGACTCCAAAGCTACTTTTTGAAAGTGAACTTTTTCATGTGATTAGTTTTTATATGTGATATGAATATCATGATTGTTCGCAAAGCAAACCACACAACCCACACCCAGATCAAGAAACAGAACATGACCAGCACCTAGAAGTCCCTGCCCCCTTACAGTTCCTACCCATCCCCAAGATGATCCAGACTTCTAACACCTTAGATTAATACCTGGCCACATTTGTGACAGCCACTTACCCTGCACAATGGCAAACAAGATAGTCATCTATCTGGTGTGATTTGACAGGAGCCAGAAAATCCAGCTCCCACTGTGCCTAAATTTCCTCCATGATTGAGGCATTCCATTGTGTTAAGCATTGCTCCTCACCCACGGTTCTCTTTGAAGATGCAAATCCATCTGTGTTGGGGTAACAAATTCCCTAGTCTCATAGAAAAAATATCTGGTCAACTTTTCACGCTGGCTCCCAGCACAGGTGAACCTTATTCACCATCAAAGAGGCAAAAAACAGACAAGCAAAGAAGAAGGAAGACAGACTTTACCTGCTTCACGATTTGGCCCAAGGCTGGTTAAGACTTTTAGCATATTTTTTAATCTAGTGTTTAAGGGACTTAAACCACCATCAACTAGAGCAATTTCATCAAGCCATCCACTATCATCAAGCCATCCACTATACAGAAAAGAAGCAGGTGGTGATAAAAATGAATCTGGTGGGAAGGGTGGGGAGTGTGGACTAAGAGAGAGCGCCCCTCCCTGTTTTCATAACACACCTTTCTAAGTCACAAGCCCAGGAGAGCTGCTGGCGCTATGACGTCATCAGATGTCAGTCCTTTGACAAATGAGTCCGTCCTGCAGCTGGAGCCTTTGATAAGCCATTTGCAGGCGTCTGGGAGACATACACGCTGGTCTTGGGAATGCATCCTAGCCCCATCTCAAATTCGCATCTTTTCATGTTTTTTTAAAAAGCATGCCATGCATCTGTGAAGATTCATGGCTTAAAATCTTTTTTCTTTTCTCTGACATTTCACCTTTTCTTCTTATTTTATTTTACTTTTTTAAGGAAAAGAAAATATTCACTCCAAGGTTCATTTAGTTTCTGGGTAATAACTGTCAGATACTAACGGATAGCCCCATACATCCAGCATAAAATAATAGAATTTGTTGAGTGCATTAGACATCCAATAATGGGTATGCTGGACAGTGTGTAGAGCTGAAGAAAGGTTTCTCTTGGTAAAAGAGAATGCATGCTATGGAAAACAAGACATAAAAGACGTTTATCAAAATGCCCTCTTGCACCTTCCTGTATTTGCATACACAAGTCCCCCTACCTAGAATATTTTTTTTAACTTTCTCTCCCAGGCACCTCCTTTTCAGCGTGCAAGACTCAAATCAGCCACATCTTTTCCAGGAAGCATCCCCTCGCCTGTATTCTGGACTCCCCCTCATCACACCCTTAGCATCCTGGGCTTGCTTCCGCCAAAGCACCTGTCATATTCCATTGTAGCCATCAACTGTACTATTGTCTTCTGCAAACTGCTAGCTCCTTGAGGACAGGGCTGGTGTCTTCTACACCTGCAGTCTGAGCCCCTACCACTGTATGAGACTCAGTCCAGCAGATGCTGTTGGTGCCCACCTGTGGCCCCCATCCCTTACCACTTCAGTGTAAATCTCTCCAATTCCAACAGGCAGCATCTCCATCTTTGCCTCAGTGTTTTCACTGGCTTCCAGAGCCCACTTTGCTGTTCCTGTGAAAGGCTGGAAATGCTAGAAAATGAATGCCCTTCCCAACAGTCCTCCAACAATGTCTGAAGGAAGTGGGCATACCCCTGTGCCTCCCTCCCTAAAGGGGAAAAACTGAGGCTCATGTTTGACATTGTCTTCAGAATTCCTCAAATGGTATTAAACTCCATTTGCCCTCATGGTAATAAGCTTGATAACACACTCTTTGTTGCCTGCCTTTCTTTCCTTCCCTGTCTCACTTGCCCACTCACTCCCCTATCAGTGTTTCCTGGGATCATCTCCCAAACAAACTACAGTACGGGTGGACCTCAGAGATATTGTGGGTTTGGTTCCAGACCATTGCAATAAAGTGAATATTGCAATAAAGCAAGTCACACAAATTTTTCCGATTTCCAATGCATATAAAAGTTATGTTTACATTATACTATAGTTCATTAAGTATGCATTGCATTACGTGCAATGTACATACCTTACTTTATGGTCAGTCATGGTGGCTCATGCCTGTAATCCCAGCACTTTGGGAGGCCAAGGCTGGAGGATCCCTTTAGCTCAGGAGTTACCATGAGCTATGATTGCATCACTGTACTCCAGCCTGGAAGACAGA
>NW_012102132.1:1365059-1368956 GCF_000951045.1 Mandrillus leucophaeus
TTTTTGAGATGGAGTCTCACTCTGTCACCCAGGCTGGAGTGCAGTGGCATGGTCTTGGCTCACTGCAACCTCTGCCTCCCAGGTTCAAGCAATTATCTTGCCTCAGCCTCCTGAGTAGCTGGGATTACAGGTGCGTGCCACCAGAGCCAGCTAATTTTTGTATTTTTAGTAGAGACAGGATTTCACCATGTTGGCCAGGGTGGTCTCGAACTCCTGGCCTCAAGCAATCTGCCCCCCTCAGCCTCCCAGTGTTGGGATCGCAAGTATGAACCACCATGCCCGGCCAAAATTATTTCTTAAATAACAAGACTTGAAAATCAAAATTAGTTCTTGATCCATGGGCTGCAGAGCAGATGTCTTAGCAGGCATGAAAACATTAATCTACTTATATATCTTTATCAGAGCTCTTGAGTAACCAGGTGCATTGTCCATGAGCAGTATGTTTTGAAAGGAATCTTTTCTTCTGAGCAGTAGGTCTCAACGGTGGGCTTAAAATATTCAATAAACCATGCCATAAACAGATGTGCTGTCATCCAGGCTTTCTTTTCTATTTACGAAACACAGGCAGACTAGATTTCGCATAATTCTTAGGAGAGGAGTTTGGGAATGGTAAATGAGCATTGGCTTCAACTTAAAGTCACCAGCTGCAATAGCCCCTAACAGGGGAGTCAGCCTGTCCTTTAAAACTTTGAAGACAGGCATTGACTTCTCCTCTCTAGCTACAGAAATCCTAGACGGCATCTTTTTCCAATAGAAGGCTATTTTGTCTACATTGAAAATCTGTCATTGAGTGTATTCACCTTCATCAATGATCTTAGCTAGTAGATCTTCTGGAACTTGCTGCAGTTTCTCCATCAGCACTTGCTGCTTCACCTTGCACTTTTATTTTATGTTAAGGAGATGGCTTCTTTCCTTAAGCCTCATGATCCAACCTCTGCTAGCTTCCAACTTTTCTTCTGCAGCTTCCTTACCTCTCTCAGTATTCGTAGAATTGAAAAGACTTAGGGCTTTGCTCTGGATTAAGTTTTGGCTTAAGGGAATATTATGGATGGTTTGATCTTCTATCCAGTCCAATAAAATTTTCTCCATGTCAGCAATAAGGCTGTTTCAATTTCTCATCATTCGTGTGTTCCCTGGAGGAGCACTTAATTTCCTTCAAGAACTTTTCCTTTGCATTCATAACTTGGCTATTTGGTGCAAATGGCCTATCTTTTGGCCTATCTTGGTTTTCAACATGCCTCCCTCAATTAACTTAATTATTTCTAGGTTTTGATTTAAAGAGAGAAACATGTGACTCTTCCTTTCACTTGAACACTTAAAGGCCACTGTAGGGATATTAATTGGACGAATTTCAATATTGTTGTATCTCAGGGCATAGGCAGACCCAAGGAGAGGGAGAGAGATGGGATAGCGAGTTGGTGGAGCAGTAGGAATACACGCATTTGTCGATCAAGTTTGCTATCTTATGTGGGCACAGTTCATGGCACCCCAATACATTTATAATAGTTAACATCAAAGATCACTGATCACAGATCACCAAAACAGATTTAGTAACAATAAAAAAGTCTGAAATATTGTGGGAATTACCAAAATGTGACACAGAGACACAAAGTGAGTGTATGCTGTTGGAAAAATGGCATTGATAGACTTGCTCAATGCAGGATTGCCACAAACCTTCAATTTGTTTAAAAAAAAATGCATTATCTATTAAGTGTAATAAAGTGAAGTACAATAAAACAAGGTATACTTGTACCTGCATTCAAATCCTTGTCTCAGGGTCAGCTTCTGGAGAAGCCAAACTTACACAGAACCACATAATAGATGCTCAATAAATGATTTTTGAAGGAATGAATGAATGATGGTTTATTATAGCACAAATACCAAAAAGAGCTCTCTAGGGCTGGATTTTGTGTAGGGTCTGTATTATCCATTTTAAGTGCCCACATTGAATCAAAACAAATCTACTTGAAAAGCCTCCTTCACTTTGGACAAAGCAGACAAAACCAAGTGCCAAGAAACTTGGAAGATTGCATCATATGGCATTGAAGTAGATAGTTGTACCCAACTTAAATATTATAGCACAGGGGAAGCCTTGTCAATTTGATTTTGATTTGGGGCTGCTGGCCACACTGGTTTCCCCTATTCCCTCTTCTGTAATCAATCATGATGCAGCTTCAACTGGGCTTTGGGTTCTGTTTAAGTAAGGAGCTGGCAGCCTGTGTGTGTGTGTGCGCGCGCACGCGTGCTGTCCTTTTCCCCAGGGAAATGTCAGCACCTGAGAGTCTGTACTCACTGTGTCTCTCAGCCCCTTTAGTGAACACAAGGGGCTGGAAAATAAGGAAATTAGGGAAAGTGTTGTCAATAGTGCACAGTCTGATTTTACTGATTGCCTTTCCTCCAATGATCCGCTGTCCATGAGACTCTAGCTTGGTTCTAAGAGACCATTTCCCACCCAGGCTGATGTTTCTGCCACCTATATGATCCAGGGGGGCCCTTTCTGGAGGTACCTGAGCTTACTGGAGACAAAGCTGACCACTGACATTTCTTCTATTTGGAAAATTCTTTGAAATTTTTAGAATGTCTACATTTTCAATAACCTAAGATGACTTGCCATTCTCATTTTGCTGTGTTTCCCAACAGGATTTCAGAATTGAGATTTTCTTTTTTAGTCCCTTTTATAGGCAAAAGAGACTGGAATATCCAATTGGCCCACATGTAGGAAAAGGAACCCAGCAAAAATAGCTAATATTTGTTGAGTTTTATAATGTGCAGAGAGCTCTGTGTATATTATCTCCTTTAACCCTCACACAACCCGTGGGGCTTTATGATTATCTCCATCTGACAGATGAGGAAAGTGAAGCCCGGAGAAATAATAGAACCGACCTGGAGTTATAGGTTAGTAAATGGCAGCTCAAAGGACACGCCAAAACCCCGCATTCTTAACCATGACTCTCAACCCATTCAACATCTATTGAGCACTGATTATTGCTGAGGTTGTAATGTAAACATTGCTTGATTTTCTTGTTTAATCTTCTATTCAGTATGTTCTATTCAGTAGCATTTGTCTTCGTTTGGGTTCCCCCTGTAGGGGTGGAAAGGTGTACTACAGTTCTTCACCCATCTTAAGGGTCACAGCCCACACTTCTGTAACAACAGACAGGTTAGCAAGAGAAAAGCATAACAGATTTATTTAATCGAAGTTTTATGTAACATGGGAGGCTTTGCAAATGAAGACCCAAAGACCCAGGGAAAACTATTTTTCTGCTTAGGCTCCATAAAGAATGGGGAGCTATATTTTAGCATGTTCTCACATTGCTATAATGATATACTTGAGACTGGGTAATTTATAAAGAAAAGAAACTTAATTGGCTCATGGTTCTGCAGGCTGCACAGGAAGCATGGTGGCATCTGCTTCTGGGGAGGCCTCAGGGGGCTTTTACTAACGGTGGAAGGCAAAATGGGAACAGGTGTCTTACATGGCAGGAGCAGGACCAAGAGATGTGGGGAGATGCCCCAAACTTTTAAACCACCATCTCTCACTAGAACTCACTCACTATCACAAGAACAGCATCTAGGCTGAGTGCTGTGGTTCACGCCTGTAATCCCATCACTTTGGGAGGCCGAGGCGGGTGGATCACAAGGTCAGGAGATCGAGACCATCCTGGCTAATATGGTGAAACCCTGTCTCTAGTAAAAATATAAAAAATTAGCTGGGCGTGGTGGTGGAGATCTGTAGTCCCAGCTGCTCTGGAGATCTGTAATCCCAGCTGCTCTGGAGGCTGAGGCAGGAGAATGGTGTGAACCCAGGAGGCGGAGCTTGCAGTGAGCTGAGGTCGCGTTACTGCACTCCAGCCTGGGCAACAGAGCGAGACTCCGTCTCAAAAAAAAAAAAAAAAA
>NW_012102132.1:1370518-1371185 GCF_000951045.1 Mandrillus leucophaeus
AAAAAAAAAAAAAAAAAAAAAAAAAAAAAAAAAAAAAATTTAAAAATGCTAAATACTTCATTGCTAAAAATGCTAATGACCATCTGAGCCCTCAGTGAGTCATAATGTTTCTGCTGGTGGAGGGTCTTTCCCTGATGTTGATGGCTGCTGAGGGGTCAAGATGGTGGTTGCTGAAGGTTGGGGTGGCTGTGACAATTTTTAAAAATAAGACAACAATGAAGTTGGCTACATCGATTGACTCTTCCTTTCGTGAAAGATTTCTCTGTAGCATGAGATGCTCTTTGATAACATTTTACCCACAACAGAGCATCTTTCAAAATTGGAGTCAATCCTTTCAAATCCTGCCACTGCTTTATCTACTAAATTTATGGAATATTCCAAATCCTTTGTTGTCATTTCAACAATGTTCACATTTTCACCAGGAATAGATTCCACCTCAAAAAAACCACCTTTGCTCATCCATAAGAAACAACTCTTCATCAGTTAAAGTTTGATCATGAGATTGCAGCAATTTAGCCACATCTTCAGGTGTCTCTTCTAATTCTAGTTCTCTTGCTATTTCCACCACATCTGCAGTTACTTCCTCCATTGAAGTCTTAATCCCCTCAGTCATCCATGAGGGTTGGAATCAACTTCTTCCAAACTCCTGTTAATGTTGGTATTTTGA
>NW_012102132.1:1379940-1417825 GCF_000951045.1 Mandrillus leucophaeus
CAACTCCAACACTGGGGATTACAATTGAACATGACATTTGGGCAGGGACACAGGTCCAAACCATATCAGCAGCTGTGTAGAAATATGATTGGACAAAATGGTATGATTTAATGGTAATAGACTTAGGTGGGAATCCCAGCAAAGCCTGTTTGTTCTGTTTTTTCTCGGCCTCTCTGAGTAGCATTTCTTCCTCCTGAGCGTGGCGCAGGACCCCTCTGGAATAAGGGCTTCAAGGAAGAAAGGAGAGAGGAGTGACCTTTCTCAGTTTTATGGTTTGCTTTGGTGGAGAGGGTCTCTGGTTTCTATGACTGACTTCGAGGAAAACAGAGGGGCAGGGACAGGAAGGTAGGGTAAGGTAAGAGAGATCTTGCTTCTGAGGCCTTCCAATCTCCTGTAGTTCAAAGTACTGAGCAAGTCAAAGCACTATACTTTGGGGTATTGTGTTCTGAGCCCCCAAACCGCAAAAGGATACTGTGAAATTAGGATGTGAGAGCAAGTCAATTATCTGGTGAAGATTCCAGAAGACACCAGTAGGGGAGTAGGGAGGTGAGGCAGGGAAGGGAAGGCAGTCACTAATGGGTGCATCACCAAGAAACTTACTACCATGGGCAACTGGGGCTCAATCTTGCAGGTGAGCTTTGGGAGACACTGTGGAACATGTACCTCAATTACCCTTTTCAAGGGACAAGTAGGCTAGGGTAGACATCTACCAATTCCCAGTTGTGGACTGGCTCCCTAGCCTGCTGCATGCAGGCAGTGTGGGCTCTGGTGCCTGAGGAAGCCAAGAGATGCAGATGCTAACAGTTGGAAGATGGTCCTATGTGCATTGAAGTACAAGGGAGAAGGAAATATGGGCAAGGTGCCGATTGTGACTGCGATAGTATTATTATCCTCATTGTACGGATGCAGAAACAGAAGCTTTATAATCTATGATAGGAATCTGGGTTTCTATAGATGAAGGCTGTAGTAACCAGAAATCTTGAGACAGCAAGGACAGACAGCACTGTTTCTGCCCTTAAAATATTCCTCACTTTAAACTAGATCAAGGGGACTCCCCCACCCTAGGATTGCATTGTTAAGGGGCTACTGGGTCTCCTTAGGATACCCCGAGGAAGACAGAGGCAGCAGACAGTGCTAAGAGAAGAAATGGGAATAACAAAACTGAAAAGAGAGAGACTTTGTATGCTTGCTATGGTGGGACAAAGCCCTAAATAGAAGAAAATTCCAGACCACAAGAGCAGTGTTTTAAAATTATTTTGATTGTTTAAACAACATCATCATCAATAAGCAACATCAATAAAATGTCCTGTGCTTAAAGAGCTGTCTCCAGGTTTGAGATAGAAAATGACATGTAATCAAAATGACCCTCCAACAGAGAATTCCCTGCTTTCACACCATGTTCAGGGGCCACAAACCCACCTTTGCCCAACCACAGGAAGGAGGAATTGTCTTGAATAAAAACCTTCTTTAGAGCTGACCTGACTCTGGTGCCGGGTGCGGCGGCTCACGCCTGTAATCCCAACACTTTGGGAGACCAAGGCAGGTGGATCACCTGAGGTCAGGAGTTCGAGACCAGCCTGGCCAACATGGTGAAACCCCATCTCTACTTAAAAAAAAAAAAAAAAAAATTTACCCAGGCATGGTGGCACATGCCTGTAATCCCAGCTACTTGGAAGGCTGAGGCAGCAGAATTGCTTGAACCCAGGAAGCAGAGGTTGCAGTGAGCCAAGATCATGGCATTGCACTCCAGCCTGGGCGACACAGCAAGACTCTATCTCAAAAAAATAAATAAATAAATAAAAGAACTTATCCGGTCTGATTCTGAAAGCCATGGTGCCCTCAGCAAAATGTTCCTAGAAAACTTGTTTATCCCCACCAAGAGAAGCCGATTCTACTAAGGAAATGGCTCTTGAACCATAAAATTCAAGTCATTTCTTTTATGCCTCTTAGCAGTGCCATGTTGCCAAGTGTGATAGGCCGAATAATAGCCTCAAAAATGTCCATGACCTAATCTCTGGAACCTGTGAATATGTTATCTTATATGGAAGAAGAAACTTTGCAGATGTGATTAGGTTAAGGATCTTGAGATGGGGAGAGTCTCCTGGCATTTTGAAGGTGGCCTCAATGTAATCACATGGCTCTTAGGTAAGGAAAAAGGGGAAGCAGAGGAGGAGGTCGGAGTGATGCTATCTGGGAGGGAGTCTACTGGCCATTGCTGGCTGCAAAGATGGAGAAAAGGGACCACGAGCCAACAAATGTGGGCATCCTCTAGAAAGTGGAAAAGGCAAGGAAACAGAGTCTTCTGTGGAGCTTCCAGAAGGGAACACCCCCTGCTGACCCCTTGATTTTGACCCATTGAGAACATTTCAGACTTCTCACCTCCAGAACTGTAAGATCATAAGCTTGTGCTGTTTTAAGCCATTACATTTGTGGTGACTTGTTACACCATGGCAAAACAAAACCAACATGCCAAGATACTCTGGGAGCCCCCAAGCCAGCAGGCTGCTCATGTCCACCATTAGCGCTGTCAGAATAGAGTGACATCACAATTACCCTTTTGAGAGGTTCCAGGGAAAACTGCAGAGGATCCTGCTTGGGAGATGGACAACCATAGTTCCCAGGAAATGTTAGGGAAGTCCCAGTCCCTATATCCACCTGAGAGCTAAACACCCCAAAAATTAGCAAGCAGTTCCCTCTTCAGGGATTTACGGCATTAAGCAAAAATTCTACTCCAGCTGTTTCTCATCATATTCAGATGGCTGTAATTGCATCTAGAATCATAAACCAAAGGTTCCCGAACCTGCTTGGCCTCAGAATTACCTGAGGGTACTTGCTAAGGAAACCCAAGGCTACACGATCTCCGCCCTGAGGTGCTTCATCTCAAGCCCCTTAAATCAGAATCTCTGACGGTGGGGTATGGGAATATCTGTCTTGACAAGAATCTCTAGGGAGATTCTAGTATCTGTCTGTGGACCAGGATTCAGGAAACCTTGTTTAAACTACTCAGCTTCAGAGCCTCATACTATACTTCAACCAGCTGAGATAGTTGGATTCCCAAACCCTTAGGACAGATATGTTCATGAAGAGGTTTTGCCATAAGAATGTAAACTTGGCCAGGCACGGTGACTCATGCCTGTAATCCCAACACTTTGGGAAGCCAAGGTGGGCAGATCTCCTGAGGTCAGGAGTTCAAGACCAGCCTGACCAATATGATGAAACCCCATCTCTACTAAAAATACAAATATTAGTCAGGCATGGTGGCAAGTGCCTGTAATTCCAGCTACTTGGGAGGCTGAGACAGGAGAATCACTTGAACCCAGGAGGTGGAGGTTGCAGTGAGCCAAGATTGTGCCACTACACTCCAACCTGTGCAACAAGAGTGAAACTCCGTCTCAAAAAAAAAAAAAAAAAAATGTAAACTTGCAACCTAAGTGGCTTTCACCTGGACAATCTTTAGCTGAAGGTTGGTCCCAGAACTCAAAGTCCACCATGTCAGCAAAGGCCTCTGCATGCAGGTTACAGCTCCACCACATTTCTCAGACCCCTGGCCGCAACCTTGATGCCCTATTGCTCCAAAACCTCCGTTACCAGAAAGAAAAACTTGGGCAATACCCAAATACAGCGGATACTGCTGGTTGACTGCTCACCGGCCTCTCTTCCTTTCTTCCTTGCTAACAGAAGCCTGGTTTTGCTTGCAGGCAGCAACTAAGCAGGAAAGGTAGGACTCTCCCCAAGCCCCAGAGGACCATTGCTGTAATCCAGCAATGGGAATCCCAATCCTCTTTGCCAGCAATTGGGAAAGAAATGATCCCATGACCCAATTCCAAATAAGGAGTCATAATTGGAAGTCTGCTGGGCATTTCAGAAAGAGAGTTTTTTCTCCTGATAGAAGAGAAAGCACTTCAAGCCAGATGTGGTGGCGCATGTCTGTAATCCCAGCTACTCAGTAGACTGGGGCAAGAGGCATCACTGGAGCCCAGGAGTTCAAGACTAGCCTAGGCACCATAGCACACCCTATTTTAAAAAGATAGAGAAAGAGAGAAAGCATTTCAAGAAGAAATTTTTTCTACCCCCTTTCTTCTTGCCTGCTTGGGACACTATTATGTGGGAACATAAAGCTTAGTGCTAAAACTGCCATCTTGTATCCATAAGGTGACAGATTTAAAGGTTGAAAAAACATGCTAAAGATTGCAGAGCAGAAGGATGAAGAAGAGTAGCCCTTGATAAAAATCACCGGATAGTGGCCAGGCGCGGTGGCTCATGGGCCTGTAATTACAGCACTTTGGGAGGCCAAGGCAGGCAGATCACGAGGTCAAGAGATCGAGACCCTCCTGGTTAACACGGTGAAACCCTGTCTCTACTAGAAATACAAAAAATTAGCCAGGCGTGGTGGCAGACGCCTGTAGTCCCAGCTACTTGGGAGCCTGAGGCAAGAGAATGGCATGAACCCAGGAGGCAGAGTTTGCAGTGAGCCGAGATCGCACCACTGCACTCCAGTCTGGGTGACAGAGCAAGACTCTGTCTCAAAAGAAAAAAAAAAATCACCAGATAGCTTGACCAACCTTCTAAACAACTAGTTGCAGGCTTCTTGGCATGAAGATTAAATAAAAGTCTGTATTGATTAGGCTACTGTTACATAGTTACTCTGTATGGCAGTTTAAAACATGACCCACCACCACCAAGAACAGAAGAATGGATAAAGAAAATGTGACGTGTACAGTTCTCCTTTGGTGTCTGTGAAGGATTGGTTCCAGGACCCCCATGGATACAAAAATCCACAGATATTCAAGTCCCTTACATAAAATGGTATCGTATTTGCATATAACCTACACACATCTCCCTATATACTTTATGTCATCTTTAGATTATTTATAACATATAATACAATGCCTACACGTCACTTTATTTGTGTGGATTCAACATATTAAGTTGGTGCAAAAGTAATTGTGGTAATGGCAAAAACTGCAATTACTTTTGCACCAATTTAATAGCACATGGCAAATTTGAGTTTTGTTTTTTGGAACTGTGTGGAATTTCTTTTTCCAAACATTTCTAAATATTTCAATCTGCAGTTGGTTGAATCCAAGGGTGTGGAACCCGTGAACATGGAGGCCCAATTGTATACAAAACAGAATATTATTCAGCCTTTAAAAAGGGGGAAATCCTGTCATTTGCAACAGCATAGATGAGCTTGGAGGACATTATGCTAAGTGAAATAAGCCAGGCACACAAAGACAAATACTGCATGACCTCATTCATAGTGGAATCTAATCAAGTTGAACTCATAGAAATAGAGAGTAGATTGATGGTTACCGGAGGTTGGGAGGGTGAGGAGGGAGGGAATGTGGAATTGTTGATCAAAGGGTACAAAGTTTCAGATAGCCAGGAGGGATCAGGTTTGAGATCTATTGCACAACAGAGTGACTATAGTCAATAATAATGTATTATATATTTCAAAATAAAGAATCCATTTCAAGTGTCTCACCACAGAAAATGATAGGTAAGCAAGGTGATGGATATACTAGCTTGATTTAATCATCCCATGCTGTAAACATATATCCAAATATCACATTGTACCCCGTAAATGTATGCAATTATTTGTCAATCAAAAATAATATTAATCATAAATTTGTGGGTTTTTTTTAAATGGAGTCTCACTCTGTCCCCTAGGCTGGAGTGCAGTGGCACAATCTCAGCTCACTATACATTTTTTTAAAAGACGACCCCTGACAATTTTTTAACCTCTCCTCCATTGAGAGGTAGGAGGTCTATGCCTCCTTCCCTTGAGTCTGGGTGTATGGCTACTTGATCAATAGAATATAATGAAGGTCTGTGTCAGTTTATGGGCCCAGGCCTTACGGAACAGGTCATTTCTTCTTCCTGTCTCTTGGGACGCCTACCCTTAGAACCCAGACACCAGGCTGTGAGGAAACCTGAACTGCCTGTAGAGAGGCCCACGTGGAGAGGAACTAAGGTCCCTGGCCCTTAGCCTGGCTGAGCTCCCAGTTGGCAGCCAACTGCAACTTGCTAGCCATTTGAGTGACTCATCTTGAAAGTGGATCATCCACTCCAAGCTGAGCAGTTCCAGCTGATGCCACACGGAGCAGAGATGAGTCTTCCTCACTGAGCTCCACTCAAATTTCAGGTTCAGTGGAAAAATAAACATTGTTGTTTTAAGTCACTAAGTTTTGGAGTATTTTATTATAAATCAGTAGATTACTGGGACACTCTGTCACTTGTAACTAAACTCTTTCAGATAGGTACAGGGTCATTTTGTAGACTAGAAGTCTGCACATTTTGTGTAAAGGGCCAGAGAGTAAGTATTTTCAGTTTTGCAGGGCATATGGTATCTGGTGCAACTACTTGACTCTCCCAATGTAGTATGAAAGCAGCCATAGACAATAAGTAAAGGAACGGGTGTGGTCATGTTCCAATGAAACGTTATTTATAAAAGCAGGTGGTGGGCAGGATTTGACCCTTGGGCCATGGTTTGCTAACCCCTTCTGTAGATCGAGACTATACATTCTGCCTCCTCCCATGCCCGATTCCTTCTGTTAGTCCTTGTCCTTGTCTTGCTGTCATCCCAGAAGAGACCACTGGACAAATTGTCGTCATCCATCACAATGTTTTCACCAGCCAGCAGGGAAGTTATAAAACTCAACCCTCTACTGTGCATTGAACCTAGGGCCTGACCAAAAAGCCTTCCACGAGCCTGTGATTTCTCCCAGGGAGCCCAGACATCAAAACCATAAAGACTCTTCCCCAGGCAAATCGTTACCCCCACTTGACACTCTATTTAATGGAAAGCCTTTCCCAGAAATAAGTATATTAAAATAAGCTTTGCATTTTTTACATTAACTGAAATTTGATGCAAATTGATAATAAATTACCTTCCCCTGCTCATTCATTTGGGAATCACATAAACTAGTTTACAGTTATGTATTATTACATTTCACATTAATATAGCCATAGGAAGCTAGGCTTTGGAGAAATTTGCTTCCCAGCAAACTATCAGAAATAGAGGAGGTAAAAGTGGGATTTGGTGGGATATCTGACTCTCCTAATGTGCTAGCCACTGAGAGTTGTAGAAAGTAAGGCATCAGTGCACCCCTTGAGGCCCAACTAATTTATCAAATGATCACTGTTTGTCTTATTTATCTGGCATAATTTTTGCAACTTCAAGATCTTACAGCATTCCTTTCTTTCTTCTATCCTTTCTTCCTTCCTTCCTTCTTTGCATCTTTTCTTCCTTTCTTCCACTAACTTCTATCTCAGTACCTTTGGAACCATTAGTACTACCTCTGGATGCAAAAGGTTTACAATTTAGTGGAGGTAAACATTAGACAAAGGTGCAAATTGACTAAAGCTATTCAAGGTAGAAGTTCTAAGTATACCTTCGCATCTGAAATGAAAGTTCAGTGGAGACTTCTGTTTAAAGATGGTGGATTGAACACACACATTTATCCCTGCATCCTCTTGAAATATCACTAAACAACAAAAAGTGAATGTTTAAAAAGACAAACCCACAAAGGCAGAGAAAATGGGCAAAGTGGCAAAGCAAGAAAAATTTAAAATATGGAAAGCAGGTGAAGCAGGTGAAAGAGTAGTAACTAATTGGCAGACTTGAGAAAATGAACATTAAGCAAGCACTGAGGTTGGGGAGAGCCTAGAACCTCATATGCAGCATAGAACAGCCCAAATGCCCAGAAATGAGTGACACCAGATGCCTCTAGAAGTAGAGGTAAATGCGGGGGGCTGAAGATAAAATAATTGGTTAAAATTCTGTTTAAAAGACCATACTCCAGGTTTCCTACTCAATTTCACACTGACAGGCTACTGTCCTTCTTATGGGATGCATGGTCCCTAAACAGCATAAAAATGGAGATCTCTGGGCAGGAGGTTACCAGTAGAGTTAAAGTGTGGGTACCATCTGAAAAAAGAGGTAAGTGAAGTTAACAAGCCAAATATCAGAAATACCTACGCTCTTCTTCACTCACTCCCAGAATGATGGCAGGCAGACTTATACCCACCCCTTAGGAAGGAAACTGGAGTATCCTATTCTGAGGATTCTAGTTAGCCCAAAAATAAAGGTCTGAAAATAGTGATACTCACTCTTAAATATCAACTGATAGCCAAGGGTCAGCAAACACCTGCAGGAAGTCTCTAACTTGAAAAAGAGATGCCAAAGCCAATCAGCAAAAGGACATAACTTGGTAGAAACAAACACTATGCAGAGAAAAGAAACCTGAAAAAAGAAAACTATTGCTAATATTATCAGAGAAATAAGATGGTGATAATAGTTGAAATTTATAGAGTATTTTTACTACATGCACATACTGTTCTAAGTCCTTTACATGAATTAATTCATTTAATCTTCTCAATGACCCTATAAGGTAGGTAGGATTATTATCTTCATTTTTCAGATGAGAAAACTGAGGCCTAAAGAGATTAAAGAAGTTACCTAAATTTATGCAATCTGTAGGCTGGATCTAAAGGCAAACAATCTGGCTTCAGAGTCTGCACTCTACCAAATAATTTTGCATCCCTGAAGCAAGAATAAGATGATATTTTAAAATAACTTTTGGAAAACCCCAAAACAAAACAAAAGCAGAAAATTTCCTGAGAATTGAAAAAGAAGAAGTTAAAAAGACATTAGGACTGTTGGAAGATAAACGTGAAGAAAGTTTCCAGAAAGCAGAGCAAAAAAGACAAAGAAATGGAAATTAGGAGCGAATTGATAAGAAAATTAAAGGCTCAGTCCAGGGGGGGTCCAACATCTGAATCATAGCCTTTCCGGAAGAAGAGAGAAATGAAGGAGATGATATCTTCAAAGAAAAGAATTCAAGAAAATTTCTTAGAACTGAAAAATATGAATTTCTAAAGTAAGTATCAAACCTGATGGAAATGGCTCTACATACAGGCACACCATTGTGAAAGTTTAGAACCCAGGACAAAGAGAAGGTCCCAAAGGCTTCCAAAGAGAAAAAAAATGTGAGTTGCATTAAAAAGTTGAAGAATCAGAATTCAATCAGAGTTCTCAACAGCAACTGGAAGCTAAAAGATGGTGGAGAAATGCCTTCAAAATGGTAAGAGTAAATGATTTCCAATTCTACATCCTATATCCAGAGAAAATATATAAATATGCTAATATGAGGAAGTCCAATTTATAACCCAAAGACATTTGCAATCAGGAAGTGCCTTAAAATTTACATTATATGCAGCCTTTCTCAGGAGGCTAATGGAGGATTTCCTTCACAAAAACAAGGGAGTAAACCAAAAAAGGAGGAAGACATTGGATCTAGGAAACAGGAAATTTAATATGGAAGAGAATTATTACATCCCATTAAAAAGGGGGATCCCAGGAAGATAGTAAGGGAAAGATTAGAGAGGACAGTTACATAATAGGAGTAGGGAGGGAAAGAGTCCAAATTAGAGTAGGCCAGAAGATTCCAGAAGTAATATCTTTAAGACGATGGAATTAACAGAATGTTGTATGTGCTTGATTATATTAAGAGGAGATTTAGACAGCAAGGAAAGATCTGGAGGTTAACAATAGTGTACATAGAAAAATGTCTCAGTGATCTATTTCTGTGTAACAATCCACTCAGACTTTAATGACTGAAAACAACCACCATTTTATGTGATCATGATTTTGAGGATCAACAACTTGGGCTGGGCTCATCTGAGTGGTTCTGCTGGTCTTGCCTACTTATGCCTCTGCAGTCATTTGGTGGTTCACTTGAAGTTGGATGGTCCAAGACAGCCTCTCTCACATTCTGTTGGTTGCCAGGCTATTGGCTGGGAAATCTGTTTTCCTCCACATGGCCTTGCCAGCAGGATAGCTCAGACTCAATCACATCATGGTCTCAGGCTTCAAACTGCACCACATTTGCCAATGTCTGTGGCAAGCTGAATAATGCCCCCCACCAAATATGTCCACATAATCCCCAGAACCTGTGAACGTGACCTTATATGGCAAAAGAGATTTTTGCAGATGCTATTAAGATAAGGATCTTAACATGGAGAGGTTATCCTGGATTGTGGTGGCAGGGGAACAGAGGAGGGTGTAATCACAGTGGTGCTTATAAGAAGGAGACAGGAGGAGGCAGAGTAAGAGGAGAAGGTGATGCGATGATGGAAGCAGAGATTGGAGTGGTGCACCTTCAAGATGGAGGAAGGGGCCACAAGTCAAGAAATGCAGGCAGCCACTAGAATCTGAAAAAGACAAGGAAATGGATTCTCCCCTCAGAGCCTCCAAAAGGAACTTCTAAAAGCCCATCTTTTGGCTTTAGCCCAGTAAAATTGATTTCAGACCTCCAACCTCCAGAACTGTAAGAGAATAAAACTGTATTATTTTAAGCCATTAAGTCTGTGGTAATTTGTTATAGTGGCAACAGGAAACTAACACAATTCCCCATCACCAAAGCAATTCACATGGCTGAGCTCAGATTCAAGAAGCAGAGAAACCAGCCTAGAGGTGGGGGAGCGGCAAAGTCACATTGCAAAGAGGTGTGCATTCAGGAAGGAATTATTACAGCCATCTTTGCAAATCATCTACCCCAGGGAGAAGGTGAGAAAATAGAACTGTGTACTGCATGGCTCAGCTATGAATATTGTTTGCATAGTCATAATAATGTGAATGCTGAATATTGATCTAACCTAAATTAGAATACAAGTATTTTAAGAGAAAGTGAGACAGGGAACAATGAGTACAGGTGAGGGTGGTGAAAGAGAACTAAATACTTACATTTCATCAGAGGAAGTCAATAGACATTAAAAGATAAGGCCCACAACCGAAAAATCCTAAAGTAGCAGTATAAGCATGTTTTTTAGAGTTAAAGAGATAAATACCTGAAGAGATAGCCAAAGGAAATGGAAAGGGGATGGGTTTGCCAGAGACTTCTGTTTGTTCATAAAAAGCCTTATAGAACGATTTCACTGTTTAAATTATATGCATGTATCGATGACCAAGTACATAGAAACTAGTATTTTGAAAGGAAGGTGCACTACCTCTCTTTTGGTTGTTGTAAAGATCTCGTTTTATTTAGAACTGCCTCACTTATGTAACAATACAATCTCTCACGTATAACCCAAAGCCAATGCTAAAAGCTATGTTTTTTTCCTCACTAATGAACAAATAAAAATAAACTTAAAAGGCAACATTTTACACAAATACATGTAGATAAAACTAAAGGGCCTCCAATAGAAATGAAGACTCCAAGTTCCATAGCCTGGAGGCTGATAAAAGGCCACCATAATGTTAGCAGGCGTTTGCCTGATAGTTATAAAGGTAATTTATACCCAGAACATTTCTACGCATGTGAGAGAATGACACTCCATTTTACTACATGTTGTATTAATGTCAATCAATATACGTTTGAGCGCTTTGTACATTATGGATAATAATGTTGGAGCTTTGCAAACCATTCCTCTTGGAGGAGCTACACAAAATTCTGTAGGAGAGAAGACAGCAAAGCAACCAAGCCCTGGATGGCCAAGCTCTCTTTAGGTTCAGCAGATGTTAGTCAGCTCAGCTATGCAAATGAGACCAGAAGCAGGCCAACTCGCAGACTGAAAACAGAAAATGCCCTGGGAGTAGGTGAGGCCATTTGAAATGAGAAAGTGGCATCTGGATGTGTTCAGGAAGGAGGCAGTCTGGACAAGGGACTTACTCCTGGACCACGATGCTGTGCCAAGGAAAGACAGCTATGTGGGGGACGTTAGCCAAGTCGCTTAGTTACTTCAACTTCTCAGTGGTTGCTTTGTAAAACTGGGCACACCAATCACCTATACAGATGCTCCTCAAGTTACAGTGGGGTTACATCCTGATAAACCCATCGTTAAAAATATTGTAAGTTGAAAATGTATTTAATCTACCTAACTCACCGAACATCATAGCTTAGCATAGCCTACCTTAAATATGCTCAGAGCACTTACATTAGCCTATGGTTGGGCAAAATCATCTAACACAATAAAGGGTTGAATATCTTATGTAATTTATTGACTACTGTACTAAAAGAGAAAAACAGAATGGTTGTATGAGTACTTGATGTACAGTTTCTACTGAATGTGTATCACTTTACACTGTTGTAATGCCAGAAAACTCTAAGTGAAACCATTGAAAGTTGGGGACCATTTGTACTTGGAGTTGTTGTGAGGATTAGAAAATCTATATACCGTTTTATTTTATTTTTTAAGAGGCAGGTTATCTCTCTGTCACCCAGTCTGGAGCGCAGTGGTGCTATCACAACTCACTGCAGCATCAAACTCCTGGAATCAAGAGAACCTCCCACCTCAGCATCCCAAGTAGCTGGGACTACAGGGGCACACCGCCATGCCTAGCTAATTTTTTGATATTTTGTAGAGATGGAGCCTTACTATGTTGCCCAGGCAGGTCTTGAACTCCTGGATTCAAGCAATCCTCCTGCCTCAGCCTCCCAAAGTGCTGGGATTACAGGTGTGAGCCACTGTGCTGGACCTGTATATTTATTTTTGAAATTTTCAGTTTCTGCTGGTGGTAAATTAAATTACTGGGCTTGATTCTTCCCCTTTCTCTGCTTCCACAACTTCTGTCATGCAACTTGGTAGTCCATTCTCCTTCCCCTAACTTGACTTTGAGCTTGGCCAAATGACTTGCTTTGGTCAATGAAATGTAGCTAGAAACCTGTATATCAGTTCTGAGCTTAGATCTTAAGAGGCCTCACTTGTTTCTGCTTGCCTTCCTGCGATTGGCCAGCTCTCCTGCTGGTCTAAGAGGGATGAGAAACATATGGAGTAAATCTGGAACCATCTTGAAGCTTAGAGTCAAGCCGAGCTGAGCCAGTCAAGATTAACAGAGCCACCCCACGTGTGAGAAAAATAAATGCCTATGATTGTGCTACTGTGATTTTGTGGGTGCTTTTTACACAGCAATAACTGACCAATACACGTGGCCAAGCCAAGAGACTATAAGAACAAGAAGAGCGGGAGCTGGAAGGGAAGGAATCCAGGCAGCCCACCTATAGGCAGTGGCCATCTGGAAAGTACCTAGAGTGATATGATTTTAGAAGAAAGAAATTCCATGTGCTGAGAAGCTCAGGATATCTTATTAGAATTCTTAGGACAGGGAATTCTTACTCCATAAACAGAGAGTGTTGTGTGTTTTTAAATGTTTATGCAGTAGGATTTCTTTTTGTCTTTAGCTTTTGTGGTGGCCTGCCCATTTTTCAAAGGGGAAAGAAAAAGACCTGTACACACACGATAGGGCTAAAGAGAAAAAGGAACAGTAAATTGCTGGGGTCCAGGCACAGACAGGGAAATAAGTGTAAAAACCTTGCTGAGGAAAAGGCTGAAATTCGGGGTGATAAAATCAGGGAACACAGGTGGCTTTTCTTGTCTGGAGTTGCTTCTCCTCTAAGATCTGCTTCTCTCATCCACTGGAGTATCAGCACTGTGTTAGGTTGAAGCATGTAATTCTTTTTTGCTTGTTTGTTTGTTTGTTAGACAACGTCTTACTCTGTCACTCAGGCTGGAGTGCAGTGGCACAAGGTACAATTATGGCTCACAGCAGCCTCGACCTCCCGGGCTCAAGTGATCCTCCCACCTCAGCCTCCCAAGTAGCTGGTAGTACAGGTGTGCACCACAACACTCAGCTAATTTTTGTTTATTTGTTTGTTTTGTAGAGATGGTCTCCAACTCCTGGGCTCAAGCAATCTTCCCACCTTGACCTCCCAAAGTTGTTGGGATTACAGGTATGAGCCACCACACCTGGCCTCAAGCATATATTTCTTGTATGCAACCAAATTTTACTTGGGTTTGAATTGAAGGCATAATTCAAAGTTGTTCCACTAGACCCTGAACTTCTTGAGTGTAAGAATGTCTTACTTCTCTGTGCACCTCCTGTGTCTAGCACAGTGCCTGGCCCATGTTACATGGATGGATGGGTGGATGGATGGATGGATGGATGGATGGATGGATGGATGGATGGTCAGATGATGGATGCATAGATGGATGGTTTGGATAATGGATGGATGAATGAATGCACGCATGGGTGTATGGTCAGATGATGGACGAATGGATGGATGGATGGATAGATGGATGGATGGATGGATGGATGGATGGATGGATGGATGGATGGATAGATGGATGGATGGATGGATGGATGGATGGATGGATAGATGGATGGATGGATGGATGGATGGATGGATGGATGGATGGATGGATAAATAGATGATTGGATGTTTAGCAAGTGGATGGATGCATACATGCATGCATGGGTGGATGGATGGATGGGTGGATATATGAATACTCACTTACTGGAATTGGAATTTGTGGAAGTGTAAATATATACAGAACAGAGGCATTTTTGCTTCGAGATACTGAGCAAGGATTTCATCTAAGTTCTTAAATCACTTTGTATATTCTAAGTGCTCAAATATCTTTAACATTATTGCTATCATTTAATAATATTTTGGAGCCTCCTCCACTAGCTAGTAGCGAACAGAACTCATTAAAACAAGTTCTCTGATATCTAAGACCTTACTGTGTAATGAAATGTTAATGCAGTCTTTAAATTGCAACAGTATTTATATCTTTGATTAAATGTAATTTCTCAGTCTCATTAATTTATATTTTTTGTAGTCTAACTGCGAAGGTGTCAACTGGAGTAGGCATGTTACAACTGATGGCCAGGTGAACCAGATGGTTTCAGAAAACAGCTTCTCTGCTCCATGATGACAGAGTACACTGGGGCCCCAGCCAGCCCACTCTAAGATTGAAGCCACTGATCACGAAGAGGATGTGGTAGCTGGAAAACTCATGCACTGAGCACATCCAGATGAAGATAACAGCCCATGGTATCTCAGGTCGGGGCAGAGTATGTTTTCCCAAACACCAGTTGCCTCGAATACCTTTCTGGTATGTTTCGGGTCTCTCTGATGCCCACGACTTCCCTCACTGCCACCTGGATTCTGCCTCCAAGCTCTGAACACTCTCACATGCCTGAGGATACTCCTACCCACTACCTGTTCTCCCCTCCCCTCCCCTCCATTCCCACCTCAATCCTAATCTCAGCACCTGCCCCACCCTGGAGAGTATCCTCCCTGGCCCAGACCCTCCCACTGGCAGCATCAAGAGATGCAAGGGGAATTTTCAGGAGCTGCTGATAGCTGCATTGCTAATGTGGCTGTGAAGAGTACCTGCAAATGTCGAGCCACTTATTTCTGTTCATTGATTTCAATTTGCTGTGCAGTCATCTCCTGGGCTCCCACTGGCCCAAGCACTCAGAGCCCTCTTCAAGGCACTGCTGAGAGGAGCTCTGGAGTTCCTGGGGCAGGCCAGTCCTTCATCGCAGGGCACAGCCCAGAACTCCACGGAAGCAACTTCAATATGTGGGCCAGCGCCGAGCAAATGGGAAAACATTTTGAAGCCGCAGGCTTCTCCTGAATTAAATATTTACTCATTTCATGCCTCTCCCTCTGTCCACGGAGAATCCAGCTCAAACTAAATAACAAAGGAGGTCAGGCTTGTGATCTGCACAAAAATACCCTGCAATTATAGGAATATTGGGCCTTACAATTAATGCCAGGCCTGTGGAACTTGGAGAGGGTCCAAAGAAAAGCAACAGAAATGATGAAGGGGCAGAGAGATAAAGCTAGTAGGAAAAGCTAGAGAGGTAGGACTTGTTATAAATGGAAAAGACCTTGGGAGTGGCTTAATTACAGTCTCCAATACATTTTGGGGCTGGAACATGGCAACGTGGGATCTCTATTTCCACTAGGGACACGCTTAACCTCTACCACCAGGTTGGCCACCTCTTGTGTCCAAACATTTTGATCTCACTTCCCTGTTAATAAAAACACATTGAGCACTCACCCCCTAATTGTGCTCATTCATTTAATTTTAACATATAGAAATATATCATTGTACTAACGTTATCTTCATTATGAAACACGGACAAAAATAGAAAATATTCAAGGGTGAGACAAATATAACTTTTAATAGACATTCTAAACGATTCTTCCCACATCTCAGTGGGAGTCCACCTTGGAGTTCACTGTCTGGACTGAAGATAATCCCAGCCACAAGACCTTCATGATGGCAGGGACTTTCTCAGGCCTTTCTTGTCCAGCCCCGTATCCCCAGAACCCAGAATGGCGATTGATCGGGATCCCCAGAAGCAGATCCTGAGATGGAAATTCACATGTGAGTATTTGATTAAGAGCATGCTCCCAGGGGGAGGTGGGTAAAGGGAGCCAGGAAGCAAGACAGGGAAGGGGAGGGTGCCAAATATGAGGGGATTTCATGCCAGGTCCCCGCAGAGGGAAACTTGTGCCTGATACTGCTGGGAGCTCTGGAGTGCGAGTTACACCTCAGCAAGGGAGCTGGGCTTTCAGACTCTCCCACTAGTAGTCACTAGTGAACATGGCCTCAGGCCTGGAGCAGGCAGAGTGATGGACACCTGAGAATCCTGGGCAGAGTGATTCTCAGGCTCTCTGGGGAGGCAAAGTGGTGCCAGTAGCCTGAGGGAAATCCTCTGAAAAGAAGCCCCCAGTGCTGGCTGGAGAAAGCACACTGCAGGGGGTTAGGGGACTTGCAAAACATAGGGACTGTGTATACAAGGCGATGGGGGACACTGACACTGTGCACTATGGTAACTAATTTATCGCATGTGCTCTGTTAATGTTTACTGACTGGAGGACTGAACTGTGCAATGCATGCTCCCAAGTAGGTCCCCGGGCTCTCTGCGCGGGGCTCCGGAAGCTTTTTCCATGAGAGTGGCTGGTGTGAGATGGCTAGTTTCCCGGCCCAGGCCTGGATTGCAGAGGAAGCACCATGAGGAGCGTGGGGAGCAGCCCTCAGGAGATTGAGGCCTTTGTAAAACATGGACAAAGACAAAGCGCTGCCCCAGAGGTGGTGATCTGGCAAGCTGGAACAGAGCCTGCACTTTCAAAAACCATTTCGCTAGGCTTGACCGAGCAGCAGGGACCTGCTGCCCCTGGAAATTTGGGCCAAGGACCGAATGCCCCATTTCCCAGCTCATGCTGTGGCCATGTGACCTTAGGTAGAGTTTGGTTTCTCTCAACATGGACATTTGTGCATCTATTAAAATGAGGTGGGCCAGGTTTGCTTCCTGCCTTGTGCACATGTAAATATTCTGCTTTTGGAAAACTCAGGAGCCTTTGGAAAAAGAGAAATGACAAATATCTGCAACCATGGGTTTATCCTTTGTGGCTTGGATGGGCGGGCAGCCACCCAACAGCAGAGTGACTTGTTAGATGTGCTCTGAGGGGCCAGAGTTTGTCCTGTGGCCATTTTTGCAGAAACTAACACCCATGGTTCCCTGCTATGATGTGATCACCCTCTGCTCTGCGCTCCATGTCAGATATATCACAATTAACATCTCACCATTCTTGCAGCATTCTTTAATGCAGAACTTTATTTCATCATCTGAAATACGGAGTTAAAAGTGTGTGGATGTGGATTCTAAGGCCACTGGATTTCTGAGCCACCAAACAATGATCAAATTTATATTTTTCTGTACCGTCCACCTTTTAGATGGTGTTTATGTTTCATGTTAAATATAATTCTCTTTGGCTTCCCCAGCTGCCTGGGGCCTAGTTCTGCTCTGTCCTAGAGCAGCTCACCCAGGAGCTGCCTCTCCATGTGGCCTCTGGGGTCGATTCATTTTTCTCCCAATGCCTTAATGAGTGATGATTTCTAGAGACAATCAGATCGGCTGTGCGGGAGATTCAGCTCCATCATTACGACAGCCGGATACATCACAGGCACCATTTTTCAAACCCATGTTTTTCATCACACAGATATGACTTGATTAAACCTTTGTGATATTACACTGGGATATTTGAAAATAGCCTTTAGTGACCAGCATGTGGGTCTTGTTTCTGATAAATCTATTACTGCTACATGAGGTACTTTTACATATGGGATTTGAGCGCAGAGACTTTGAAGCCAGAATGCCTGGGTCCAAATCCCAACTCTGCCACTTACTGCTGTGTAACTTTGGTCAAGTTACTCAATCTCCCTGTGCCTCAGTTCCCTGATCGATAAACCAGAAATAATATTAGTGGTAAGATACCTACCTTATAAGGCAGTCACCAGGGTTAATATGTGTGAAGTGTTTGGCACGTGGGACGAGCTATATATATATATATAAAATACAGTTTGTATTATTATTGTCATCATCATTATTATTTGCTCCACACTACTGGAAACTGATGTTTGAGAAGGGTAAAGGAACTCGCTCAAGAGGTGGGGACATAGAGCCAAATTTTATGTCCAGAATCGATTGTCTGTGCTAGCTGCTACCTGACATTTTTCTCCCTTCAAGGTTGGCCTTTATGTGAAGATAAATAAAAATGTTGCAGAGGAGGAGGAGACACAAAGATAAGTTAGTTAGCCACATCCCAGACCTCCACCCCCAACAACAAGCAAAAGGAGCAACTGAAGTATACACTCAGTCAGTCAGCAACCAAACTGAGATTAAGCATTCACTATGTGCCAGCCTTTGAGGCTCTCCCATGCTATCTAGAGAGCTGGACAGAGACACAACTGACCCAGCACACCATGAGGCATGCCAGAAAAGACACTTGCACCAAGTACTAGGGGAAACAGGTGTCTGGGGAGAAGGGATAAGCAGGGAATCTGGTTACTATTGTTGGCTCCCCTAGCTCATTCCTTGTATCAATTAGGTTTCTGTCCACACTGCTGTGTAACAAAAAACCCTGAAGTCTCAATGGCTTATAGGAACAAGCATTGTATTTTCTTCAGTTGAGCTTGGCTCTGGGCTGCAGATTGGCTTCAGGGCTGCTTCATGTATCTCTGCCTTCTAGATCCAGCAGGCACCAGCACAGGCTCTTCCCACAGCAACCAGCAGGCGAGCAAGAGGCCAACGCAAATGCACAGGCATATTTAAAGCCGTCAGTCTTGTTACTTCTTCTGACTTCCCATTGACCACAAGTCACATAGCTCAGCAGCATTAATGACAGCGAAGTTCACTCTGCCTCCACTATCAGGCGTACCTGCAAAGTCACATTGGCGTGGTTGTATAATCCTATCATCAGGATGGAGTGAAAAATTGGGAGCAAAATGCAATCTACCATGAGTGCCGTGGGCAAGGGCAAGAAAGGAGAAGAATGCAGGTTTATACAAGCACTAAGAGCTGCTCCAGGAAACAGGGTGTGGCTACTATATTTATTAGGTGAGAGACAAACGCTCAACTCAAATTCTCTCTCACTTAAGCAACACGAGAATGCATTTGCTCCATAACAGGGAAGTCTGGGGGTTTATAGAATTCCAGTTTGACTCTTTCCAAAGGCTGAAATGATGTTGTTAGGATTCAGTCACACATTCTCCATCTCTCTATCCTGGTTTTCTGTCATTGGAAGTTGGACTTACCAGCCTGAAGATTTTGTGGTCTTAACAGCTTGAGATCCCAGAAGGAGAGTCTTTCATAGCATTCACAAAACAAACCTCAGGGAAGTTTCAGATTGGCCTAGTTTGCCCATCTGAACATTCCTGAATTAATTACTATGACCCTAGCATAGAATGCTCTGGGTGACCAACTAGAAGGGTGGTGGCTTGGGGACACAATGATTGACAGCCTGATCAAGACCATGTGGAGTAGAGGAGAGCCACTTCCCCAAGGGAAAGGATATTACTTCAGGACAAAGAGAAAATGAATGTCAGGCACTCCTAAAGATTCCAGGTCAGTAGGTGCTTCCATTACATCTCTCTGCCTAACCAACCACCCTGGAACCTAGAGCCAGTCTACCCTGGGCTCACTCATGTGGCTGCTATCACATGATGGGCTCACTAAGACTGGTGAGTCTAAAATGACCTCATTCACATGTCTGAAATTTGGTGCTGGCTATTGGCTGGGGTGCCTCAATTCTCCTCCACATGGCCCCTCACCCTCCAGTTGGCTAAACTGGGCTTCTCCACAGCATGGCAATCTCAGGGGTCCAAGAGAGGATGAAAATTCAAGCTGCTAGGTTTCCTAAGGCCTAATCTTGGAAGTCACACAGAATCACTCCCACCACATTCTATTAGTCAAAGCAAGTTACAAGTCAGTCCAAATTCAAAGGGAGAGAAAATAGACTCCACCTTTTTTTTTTTTTGACAGGATCTCTCTCTGTCACCCAGTTTGGAGTGCAGTGGCATGATCGCCAGGCTATTGTACTTTTAGCAGAGATGGGGTTTCACCATGTTGCCCAAGCTGGTCCCGAACTTGTAAGTTCAAGTGATCCACCTGCCTCGGCCACCCAAAGTGTTGGGATTACAGGCATGAGCCACCGCGCCTAGCTACACTCCACTTCTTGACGGAAGGAGAGGCAAAGTCATTTGGCAAAGGGGCCTGGGGAATGAGAGAATTTGTTGCAGTCATCTTTGCAAACCACCGTAGGTTTGGGGTGAGCCCAGGACTCTTGGTTGTCAAGCTCCCCACACCCAGGTGATATAGACAAGGGTGGTCAGGGCACACATTAGGCTCCTCGCCACTGCAGTACTGCCCCTGTCAGACTGCTCCACTCACCCCCTAGCCAAATCTCCCCTTCAAGGCAAACCTCAGGTACACACCCTGAGCAGGAAGCCTGTCTTATCCCTCTGCTCTCACTCCACTCCTGCAGCCACTGTTCTAGGGTGTTCTAAAACCACTACTGTAGTCTCTTTTCTTGCCTTTTCCACTGTGAACCTCTAAAGTAGAGACTTTCTCTCCAAGATTATCAGATCTTGGAGGGCAGAAAAAACATCTTAGTGACACAGACCCCTGTTCCATGGCACTGGAGACAAGGCAAGGCCCTCATCGACACTTAGCAACTGACAGATGGAGAGAGCTGCCACTCCCTGTGGGACTCTGCCTTTCTTCCAATGCCTCCAAAGGCAAAAACCCTGTCCCCGTGGTTGGGTAGCTTTCCAGCTCCTTTCTAGGGGGAAAAAAAAGAGTAAAGGTAGGAGAGCAAAAGGGAGAACTGAGCTATAAAACTGCTGGATCCAAAATGAAGGAGGGATTAGAGCCAGTGCAGCTTTAATTCAAAAGAACAAAAAAGAATACTGCCATCACTGCAAACCACAGGGTTGCTCAGCTCTTGCTGCCTCACCACCCAGTAAAGTTGGCCCAACTTCAGCACTTTGCTTGCCTTCTGCAGCCTGGCTTCACTCCACGGGACAATGAGAACCAAATCCCAAATGCCTTTCTTCCACTTCTCATTCATTCAGTTCTTAAGTAACCAGGAAAGAGCATCATATTAGGAATCAGAAGAAGTGGCGTTATCTAATGTTAAGTGTCTCTGCTATTATCTAATCTCATTAGAGAAGCCAGTGTAATATTTGTAATACATTGCTGAACTCACATAAGAAAGGAACTTGATTTAGGAACCCACAGGGGTTACTGCTATGAACTCTATGGAGTCCACCCTCGCCCACCAAACCCCAGTTTCTAGAATGTTCAACCGTGAAGTGTAATCCCACTGTTTGGAAGAAACACAAGATCTCCTCCCACGCCATTCGGCAAACACCAGGGAAGCATCCTGCCCTTTTCTGGGGCTTCTATCTTTGATAAAGTTTCTGAAAAGTCTCGAGACCATCTGATAGGCATCCCATGCACATCTTGTCAAAAGCATAAAGCTGCCTTATTTCCTTTGGCAGAGGTGCTTGTGATGTAACTCCAGAACCAGTGCTTAGCTGGAATGTGGACTGCCTTCCAAACCCATGCCACGCTTCCTCACAGGGACTGCCCTTGCCTCTGCCTGGATCATTTGCGAGGTTTGAAACACATCCCATATTAAACATAGACTACAGCATTTTCCTTCCCATCAGCATTCCACAGACTCGATATCGGGAGACAATTCAGCTCGTCATACTTAGCTGGAAGGATGGAGTTCTGACAAGCCATTTCATGAGAAATATCCCTGAGAAGTTGAGAGGGTTGGCTGGCAGCAGGTCACCACAGTGTGATGTGTGCTGAGAAGGTCGATGCAGAGAGATCCCTTCATTCATCCACTCAGCAAATGTTTATTGACTGGGTACTAAGGCACAAGCCCCAGGGAATGGTAGGATGCTGAGCCAAGGAGTGGACCCTGCCCTCAGGAAATTCACAGTCTGACTAGGGAGCAGATTCCTTCCCAAACAACCACTAGAGAATAATGTACAGCCTAGAACTGGTAAAGCTTTAACCAGGAGACAGAAGAATTGGAAATAGTGAAGTCAGAGCCCCGAACGTTGTATGGAGGAAGTGAGATGCAACCCATACCAGCTACTGGGCTAGGAATGAGTTCCTCTGGGCTCATCAAACCGGAGACATTGGAGATAAGATCTAGAAGGAGTAGAAGCCTGAGGAGGTAGTAAGATAGATTGGTGAGGCAGAGGGGTTCAGAACAAGTTCAAAACTCATTCCATTTTTTCTCTCTCCAACTGTCTTTGTGCCCCTATTTCATTTTGTCTTTTTTCTGTGTTTCCCTCTCTTTCCTCTTAGGCCTCCTCCTTTTCATTTCTCCTCCTCCTCTTTCTCTTGACTCTGTCTGTCTCACTCCTTCCTTCATCATCATCTCTTTCCCTTTCTACATTCCCCTTTTAGATTCTGATTTTTTTCTTCCCATTCTTTTAACCTCTCCATCTTTTCATCCTTCAATCTCTTTTTCCCCTCCCCCGTCTCTAAAAAAACTAGACGAAAGAAGAAACTAAAGGACAGCTTTTTTGACTCATTTACTTCAAGATTATTGTGCTTGACTTTTTTATTTTGAAAAGTAAGAAGTGAACCAGACTTTAAAGGGGGGAAAAAAACGATATTCAAGTTTCAGATTTTCATAAGTTGCAGTGTGTGCTCTTCAGTAGGTATTGGCTGTGTTCACTGTTATCAAACACATAAGAAATGTTGAGATTATTTTTTTTAAAACCCACAAGGAAAAATAGCAAGGAAAAACAAGATCAAATAATATGGACAAGCAATTCATAGATAGGAAACCTCTAATGAATAATAAGAGGAAGAAATTGTCAACCTTCACAAATTATCAGAGAGATGCAAATTAAAACAACATTAGTTTAAACATAAGACATTGGCAAAACTTATGAAGTTCAATAAAACCAAGTGCTGTAGAAGATATGGGGAAAGAGGCACTTTCATGCACTGCTGGTGGAACTGCAAAGTGATATGTCATTCTGAGGGATTATCTGGCAATGCTTAGGAATGAAGTCTGTGTAAACCCCCAGGTCTTTACCCCAGAGATACATGTGATGGTGGTAGATACATATGACAGAATTCCATGTAGCAGTCAGAAACAGTAGACCAGATTTACATACATCCATGGACAGGTCTTTACGACAGCGTGTTGAGTGCAAAAGGAAAAAGATTTATAGCTTTATATTAAATTACTATTCTTATAAATTAAAAGCACATGTATACTCCCCCCAAAATGCCATATATCTTTTAAAGGAAATATATCAGAGTGGGTGTCAGACCTGGGGGTAGGATGGGGAGAGGAAAATGGAGTAGGGATGAAGGATGTAGAGGAAAAATAAGAAAACAAAACAAGAGGGATCTATGCTGGGATTGATGAGGCTGGCAGTAAGGTGCACGGGTAATTCAAGTCCACATCTGAGGCCAGAGGACAGAAAGATGAGAAGAAAGAAATGAAGGGGAGGAGGAAGGCAGAGAAGGGGGAAAGAAGACAAACATAGTCATTGTCCTCAAGGAGTGCATGACAGATTTTATTTTTAAGAGGAGAAAAATAAAGTTTAAAATGAAGCCTTTGAAAGACTTGTCCAACATCATATGGCAAAGAGAGGCTTGATCCCAGGTCTTGGCAAAGAGAAGCTTGATCCCAGGTCTTCACATTTCTAGTCCAAGCTCTTCTCACTGCCTTTTTTCTCAAAATGCAAAGAAGTCATGTGTTCTCAATTGTCCAAATTCAAGCATTGTGCCAGATAACCAAGATGGCATCCAAAAGGATGGAGGGAGGAGGAAGGCTATTAAATAGGCTTGATCACAGGGATGAAGACTCTGCTTTGACCATGCCAGACAGCTGGGCAGTGGCTCAGAGGGGCTGGTAGCCAGTGCTAAACAAAACAGCAAGGAGATTCAATGCTTGAATGAACACCATTCCCATATCCTCGGGAAAAGATGGAACTTGCTGAAAAACTATTAGGAGGCTTTCTCTACCACTCCTTTCACTGCTCCGGACTGCTCCAGAGATTTCCCTTCATCCTAACTCGGCTTCATGTAAATATGTATGCACTCAGGACTTGTTCAGTTGTAAAGGGGAGAAACCCCACTCAAACGAACTGAAGGAAGAAAACACAGGGGTGGGAATTATCTGTCCCCATAGCTTGCCAGTTCATGGAATATAGCCCACTTTGGGCATGGCTGGATACAGAGCTTTGAGTTACGTCAAAGAACACAGCCTGTTCCTCTCTGTCTGCCAATGTCTCTCACTCTTTGTTTCTGCCCGCCCCCCACACAACCCCCACGCCCCTGCTTCCTCTGTTTTCCTCAGTATTGACTTCATTCCAAGGCAGGATGTCCCCTCGCTCCCAGTAAAGACAGTTACTGGCCAGTCCAGGCTGATATTCTACGCACTCAGCAACACCAAATACTAGAGAGTGTCTCTTTGCCCATAGCAGTAACAAAAATTGCAGGAAGGGCTGCTATTGGTCTGGCTTGTGTCATGTGCCCAAGCCTGAACAAATATAGCAGCCAGGGGTATCCTGAGCTCTGATTGGCCTGGGTCATATACCTATCATCAAAGTGTGTGTGTGTGTGTGTATAGGAGGAAATGTTAAGTTCAATACCAAATGTGGGTAGTAGTTACCAAAAAAGGAAATCAGGTTGCTATGTAGGCACAAAAAACAGATATCTACTACTGTGTGTGTGTGTGTGTGTGTATTTGTATACGTATTTAGTATTTACATATATCTGTATATAACTTTGTATGTATTTATTTTTTGTTATTTTTACATAGCTCATATGATCACATGGCTCAAAATTCCAAAGATACAAATAAGTGGACAATGAGGAGTTTCCTTCCCACACTTATCCCAGCCACCCACCCAGTTACTTTTCTCCGAGGCAGCCAATATTATTGGGTTCTTATCTTTCCTGACAAACATAGTGTGTGTATATACAAGCCAACCTGCAAACAATCCTCTGCCCTCCCCCCACATCCCCTTTGTACACAAATGGATGCTTTCTATACCTGGGGTTCTGCCTCTGTTTGCATTTTGTGGTGGAGGGGGAGCAGTTTGACCCCAGAGGAGACACACCTTGGCAACCTCCCTATCCTCCCCACCCAAAGACTGACCTGGGCAGGGCAGGGTAACTCACTGGGGCTCATAGAGTTGTCTCCAGCTGTTTGCTTGGGGAGGAGCCTCCAGCCCACAGGGGAGAAGTTACAAGGGAATGCCCCAGCAACTACAGTACCGGTACACATGCACACACGGGGATCATGGCCTGCCTCGGACCTGACACCTATTTTCAGGCCAGGCTAGAAGACTAAGTGCAGGTCTGGACACCCCTAAGGAAGTGGTCACTCTACTCTTCCCAGAGCAAGAAGGATTGGCTGAGCAGAATACGGCTCTGGTTCGAGGAGCCAGTGCTGAAGAGGGGAAGGGAGATGACCTTGCCAAGGTGGTCACAGTCCAGGGCAGCTGTAAAGGGATGGGCTTGAGCACCACCTTGGTTGGGGCCCAAGAGAGCCTGAACTTTGGCTCTCTGGCAAGCAAGATCCCATCCTGAGGCAAGCCACCTCCATTCTCTATCCCTGCCCTGAAACAGAAAGAGCCAAAGCGTGGCCTTCATAATTTGGGGTGCCATTGCAACATATCCACAGCAGTGGTTTAGCTCTGCTGCTGGTTGAGTGCCATCCTTGCATAGGTGCTTTTCCAATATGATCCCACCTAACCCTCACAACCATCCTATGAAGCAGGAAATAGTATGATTCCCCCTTTACGGATGAGGAAACTGAGCCTGAGCTGGGAGTGACTCAGCAAGGATGCAGACCCAGGTCTGGGTTGTACCATTCAGCCTCCCTATGTGCCGGGGCTGGCAGGCCGTGCCCATGCTCACCTCCCTCCTCTCCCACTGCTCGGCAAACTTCCAGCAGGACCACAAAAATCAGAAGCCTGAAAATGGCCAATCACAAGTAATGGTAAGGAGGCTTGACCCACACCTGACATTCATTCACCTGTTGATGTTGAAACCCAGGACAGGTTTTCCCACGTGCCTGGAGCATCCCAGCCAAATGGAGGTGGCCAGGTCCTCTCCTTCCTTCCTCTGACCTCAGTGGGAGCTGCGTGCTTCTAATGGCCAATGGCGTGGAGAAGCGCAGAGCAGCTTGGAGCAGCATGGGTCACAGTGGTTAAGTGTTGTCATAATTCTCTCCCCTGGAGCAATGAACTCCATCTCCCTCTAGTCTGTGTGGGAAGAATGTAATCCAGTTCTCCTTGGAACTCAGAGCACATAGTGACTCCTTTTTCCTTTTGTGGTCAGGAAATGAGTTTTGCTCTGTTTTTCACTTGGGGGCTTATTATGCAATTGCTTAAAATATGCAACGGGATGCAGATATTTATATGAGGATGTTGAAATGATGGCTTTTTAATGGAAGTAATCTAATCATGCCATATCTGTACCCTTTTCATTTTTAAAAAATTGTTCTTATGGTGTTTTAAGGAAGAAGAAATATGTGTGTGAGTGTGTGTGTGTATGTGTGTGTCTGGGTGGTGTTTTTGTTTTTGTTTAGGGTATGTGGTTTTATTTAATCTCCCAGATTGTTTAAATGGATTGCAAAGGAAAAAAAGATCCAAAAAGTATATGGCTGTGATTTAACAAGATAATTAGCAGCTGCACTTTATAACAAAATCTAAGGCAATTATCACTTCAGGAGGACCCGGAGGAATCCCAGCTGCCAACATCCCGCTTCGCTGCCAGAGGGAATGACATCATAACTGCTCCAGACAAAGGGGAGGTGGTTTCTGGTCACTGTGATGTCACTTGCTCCAGCAGACGGTCCCAGACAGCTGGGAGACAGGTGGCCGCTTCCTAGGACGCGAGAGAAGAGGATGAGCACCAAAAGGACATCAGTGCATTACAGGTGCAAACGCTGCTTCCCCCAGGCCACTTCCATTGGACCACCAAGACAGATATGTTTCCTCAGGCTTCGCCCCAAGCCCTCATATTACCTTCTTTTGAGAAGTTAATTGTTCTTCTCCTCTTCTCTGGAACCTCAGTTCTAAATCTTTATCCCAACTAATCAACTTCAGTGGCTTTTAGGGTCTTGCTCATGGTCAGGTTTACCACGTAGCTAAAATGTGTCCCTTCAAAGATGAGAATTGCTAAATTGCATTGGACACCAAGTCAAAGCAAGCTTAAGAACAAGATTTGTATTTTCACCTCAAAGTTGCTTTCTTTCACCCTGTGGCCAATTATTTATCAATCTGGGCTCCCGGGTGCTTTTTTGATCAAAAACAGAGCACTCTAGCACAAAATTGTCAAATTCTAAATAGCAAACTGGAATTTGTCGTTGATTGAATTTTATGTGTAAAATTGAGCTAGGATTATAAGTTCCAGCAAACGTTTAAGTGTATCCTGGGATAGCCCACAACTGAATGCACTGTCAGTCTTTTGATGGTTCCAAAGGATGGAGAAAACAGATCTGATTTCCTTGTAAATTGTACAGGTTACAGCCCAGCAGGCTGACTCTGGTCACAGGCAGCCAAATGTGCCTCCCACCCACACTCCTTCTTGAAACTATAAAGTGGCAGCCAAGGTATTGTACGTCACATAGCTAGATGACATTCTTGATGCCCGGGTGGGAATCTGTCCTCTGTCCTCTGGCAGATAAACCACAAAAAAAGTGTGCCTATTCATGGGCACTGTCTTCCACCATCCCCCAGCGCCTTCTCCTTCCCTCCTAAAGCCATCCCCCTTTGGCCCAAGTTACAAACTAGCGGAGAATGAAAGGGTCAGGACTTCTCTCATTCCTTCTTCCAGCCTCAGCGAGGAGGCTTCTGGGTTACACTGAAAATAAAATGAGACTTGAACAGAAACAAGGAAGCCTTCAACTCCTAGGTCTCACTCAAATACTGAGGCTAACACCGGAGGTAACAAGGACAGGCATGCCTGGAGTTCAGCCTCCCTCTGGAACCGGGCAGAGTTCTGCAGCCGGGGACTAAGTGTACAGCCCACACAGCAGATCCTTTGGCCCAATGCCATTCTCAGCCTTCTAGAAAACTTCCTGCTTCCTTTATGGAAAACAGGTGTCCATGTCTTCATGTTTTAGGCTAGATGCCAGGCAGGAGCCTGGTCTAAGGGGCTCCTGTTATCTATTGCTGCTTAACAAACTACCCCAACCTTAGAGGTATAAATAACAACCAGTTTAGTATGTTCCTAGATTCCCTAGGTCAGGAATTCAGACAGAGTCCAGCAGGAGTGGCTTATCAGTGGTCCCCAACGTCTGGGGCCTTGGCTGGGAAGACTTGGATGGTGGAAGTGGCTCAATGGCCAGGGGCTGGAATGGTCTGGAGGTTTTCGTGATATAGCTTGGGTATTAGTCCCTGTCTAAATCTCAGGTTGAATTGTAATCCCCTATGTTGGAGGTGGGGCCTTTTGGGAGGTGTTTGGGTCATGGGGGCAGATCCCTCATGTCTTGGTGCTGCCCTCTTGATAGTAAATGAGCTCTTGTGAGATCTGGTTGTTTAAATACATGTGGCACCTCTCCCCCAACATCTCTTGTTCCCACTCTGCCATGTGAGACGTCTGCTTCTGCTTTGCCTTCCACCATGAATGAAAGCTTCCTGAGGCCTCACTAGAAGCCGAGCAAATGCTGGTGCTATGCTTCCTGTTCAGCTTACAGAACTGTGAGCCAATCAAATCCTTTTTCTTACAAATTACCCAGTCTCAGGTATTTCTTTATAGCAATGCAAGAATGGCCTAACACACTTCGTATGTCTGGTGCTTGAGCTGAAATAATTCGAAGCCTGGGACAGTTGGCCAGTGCATCTACATGTGTCCTCTTCATGTGGATTGGGCTTCCTCCCAGCATGGTAGCCAGGAGTCAGACATCTTACATGGCAACTTGGAGCTCCAAGCATGAATGTTACAGCAAACAAGACAGAAATTGCATGGTCTTTTATGACCTAGTCTCAGAAGCCACACAGCATCACTCTTTCAGTAGTATTTTGGTTGAAACAGTTACAGCCTGCCCCAACCCCGAATTTGAGGGGAATGACCAGAGAACCTGCCTCTGGATGTGAAAAGTGTCAAAGAATTTGCTGCCATGTTTCAAAACTGCCAAGGGGCTGACTTCTGTACAGTATCCACTTTCACTGTCAGCCAGATTTGAACACAATATTCTTTTATCAGTAGCAGTGACATTAGGGCAACACTGGGGATGAGGAGGAGAATGGGGAAGTGAAGGGCCAGGAGCAAAACTTTGGTTCATCTTTTTTCAGCGTCTGATTCTACTCTGATTTTCTTCGAGTACATCATAGTCCCTCTTGTCCTACCCTCAAAGCCTGAGTGCAGGTCAGGTTAGCCCTTTACACCACCGCGGGGCTTCTTTCCTGAGAACCAAAGTGCTAGAATAGAAAGCAATAGATAGATAGATATTCTCTGAGATTATGGCCTGGGTTCTTGGCACAGCAGGGTTCTAGGGTGTTTGTTTTTCATTCCTGTCCCAAGAATGCACCTGGTAACCTCCCTGGGCCTCTAAAAAAAAAGCACCCATCATTTGTGCAGGTCCTTCCAGGTGCTGAGATAGGAAACAAGAGGGATCCCCAGTCAGGGCTAGAAGGGAGCTTCTGGCCTTGGAGAATCTACCTCCCCTCCTCTTGGGGAATCCAACCCTGTCTTTTTTATGATTGAGGGAACCAAGGCTTAGAGGGGCTGTGACTTGCCCAGGGTCACCAGTGTGTCAGCGGCTGAATTTGAACTGTGCAGAATTCACCCTTCACCCTAGGGCATTTGCATCCTGGGGTACTTTCCACAGTCGGTTGACTGTAGGAGAAGTAGGGGGAGGTTACACTCAGGGAAAAGCCACTAAACGTCAGCATTCAACCAGCTCAATCAGCCTCCCTGGGCCTCTTGGCAGCTCAGGGTCTGCAGGGAGGGTCCTGCCCACCCCGGCCAACCCTCAGAGGCCCCCCAGGCTGCAAAGGCCACGTCACCGCAGCCTGTGGTCTGCCCAGCTAATGGCAGCTGCTGCGAGGGGAGCAGAGCCGCAGTAATTACAGCATCAAGGAATCACAAATGCATCTGCAAAGATGACATTAGGAGCATTAGACCTGGCACGGCTGCCTCCGGAGAGGTCACTGGGAGGAGGCCGGGGCTGGGGCCTGGGGATGGGAGACAGACGTGCCTCTGTCTCACCCCACCCTCTTCGTTCCCAACCGGGGCTGTGATGACAATGCCAGGATTCACAAGCCCCTCGCAGAAACCACATCGGCCGCCAGTCTCGTGTGTGTCAGCAAAGATAACAGATGTCTTTCACAGGGAAGTAATTGCTTGAAACACAACTGGACAACCCCCCAGAAGGTTGCATTACAGGGAAGGAGCCTTGCTTTTGGAGGGAGGGGTGTGACCTGGTAGGCAGTCCCCTCCCCAATTCCCACGATCCTTTGACATCCTAATGAGCTGTGCTGGCCTTGCCTCTTGCAGTCCGCAGCTCTGTGGAAGGTAATTATTATGTCAAGCCTGGTTGAGGGCGTTGGTGGTGGGGTGAGGCTTCCTGGATGGAATCTGTGGCTGGAGGAATTCCCCAGAGGCTGGAGGGGGTTAGCGGAGGAAGAATTGGGGGAAGGGCCAGGCCTTGATCAGTTACCATCCTCCAAAGCCTGAGAAATGGGTCTGAAGCAGCAAGGCTGCCTTTGGCCAAAGCTAGCACCAGTAGGTGTCACTGTAGGAAAGGAGGGGCCCCCGGGGCTGTCTGCGGACCGTGCTGGTAAAAATAGAGCTTGCCTGTGTTCCCACTGCCAAGTCGCCAAGCCTGGTGATTTATAAGGCTGGGAGCAGACGTGTGTGTAAATGTTTTTGCGTGCGAGATGTGTAGCCAACCGCGGGCTGGCTTTTTCAAACTTACAAGGAGAGAGCGAGGGAGGGAGAGAAGGGGAAAGAGAGAAGGCAGCCAGGGTGGGAAGCACATGGGCCACTTTTATGTAACACTCCTCTGATACATGCCGCAGTGGGGATTTATGCTCTCTTTGAAGTAAATTGCATCCCGGTGCACCATAGCATGAAAGTTAAGATTTACCATGGCTGGGACCTCCGAGACCCTGCTGGAAGCTAGAATAATTAGCACAGCATTTGGCTGCCTCTCCTCCCGCTCTGCGGGCGGTGACAGGAGTGGCACTAATAGATCTTCCAGGCCTGAGCCTCGTGTGTTTGTCATGGGGTCCATGGTGGCTATGGGCAAGGAGGACCGTGATCAACTGGAGAAATGGAGGTGGGGGGAGGGACTGGGACTTACCTCATTGCAGGGGACAGTGGGACCTGCCCCACCAGGGAGGAACTGGGTGGCAAACCAGCTCAGCCCCACAGGCTTCAGGTGCCTCTCTGTCAGGGATTGGGCCAGAGTGAGTGCTTCAGGAACCCAGGGAACTCATTTATAAAACAGATTCCAGTGCCAGACTCCCAGCTTGCTACAGGTGGGCGTCCTGGGGCACCCCGCCAGTTTGGGGGTCCCCAGGATTATATCAACTCTCATATTTAATGTTTTTCAAAAGGCAGTGCCTGGAACTCCCATCCCTCCTGACTTTTCTCCCTCCTCTCCCCTCCTCCTCCTGCAGGCACCTTCCCTGTGCCCTTTCTCAGAGGCTGTGCATTTTCATGCTGGAAAAGCTGAGACGTGAACTTGATCAACAAACCCCGGAGTCCCACAGGGAGAGTCCTAACAGCCGCCTGGTCACTCCAATTCTGCCAAAAAAACAGCTGCGTGGTCTTGAACAAGTCCCATCCCTTCTCCAGGCTTCAGCTTCCATGTCGTATCATGATGGAGTTGGATTTCTACAAAATCATCTTGAAGGCCTTCGTTAACAGTCTTAATATACCTGACTCTCCCCATCCCCTGAACACCCTCATGGAGCTCTAAGGAGTCAAAGCATAGAAGTAATGTCCCCTCTGGGGTTCCAGGTGCTATGATAGGACACTACTGTTGGGAAGAAGAGCTAGCAGCACCGCTCACTACGAAGACTCTAAGTGCCTACTCAGCAAGGGCTTTCTTGAGGTTGTAATAAGCTCCCAGATCAGTTAACTATTCCACAAGGCACAGCAGCTTTCCAGACCCCACTTCATCATCACAATAAGAAAATGACAGCCTGGGCAACAAAGTGAGACCCCACCTCTAAGAAATTAAAAAAAAAATAATAATTAGGCAGGCATGGTGGCATGTGCCTATAGTCCCACCTATTTGGGAAGCTGAGACGAGAGGCATGAGCCCAGGTGTTCGTGTCTGCAATGAGCTGTGATTGTGCTTCTGCACTCTAGCCTAGGCAACAGGGCAAGATCTTATCTCGAAAGAAAGGAAGAAAGAAGGAAGGAAGGAAGGAAGGAAGGAAGGAAGGAAGGAAGGAAGGAAGGAAGGAAAGAAAGAAAGAAAGAAAGAAAGAAAGGTAAGAAAGAAAGAAAGAAAGAAAGAAAGAAAGACAAAGGAGAAAGAAAGAAAGAAAGAAAAGGAGAAAGAAGGAGAAAGAAAGAAAGAAGGAAGGAAGGAAGGAAAGAAAGAAAGAAAGAGAAAGAGAAAGAGAAAGAAAGAAAAAGAAAGAAAGAAAGAAAAAGAAAGAAAAGAAAGAAAGAAAGAAAGAAAGAAAGAAAGAAAGAAAGAAAGAAAGAAAGAAAGAAAGAAAGAAAGAAAGACTCTCACAACATTCTTTTAAGGTTGTGAATAAAATTGTCCCCATCACACATCTGAGGAAACTGAGGCTTTGGCCCAAGTAAGTCAAAGGAGTGTGATGAAAATATAGATTTTGAAATCAAAATGAGTGCAAATCTCATCTCTGCGGCATAAGCTGAGCGAAATAGGATAAAGGGGAAGTTCTCAAGGCCTCCGTTTTGCCATCTGAAAAATGGGCATTGGGTTGCGGGCTAAATGAGATAGTTCATGCAAAAAGGACTCACAGGGCAGCCTCCTTGTAGATGGGATTAACGAGCAAAAGTTCCCAGGCCACTGGCTGCAGGGTGTGTTTGTCTCCCAGGTTTTGCATGGTTCTTGGCAGGGATCAGGCCCAGTAAATATTTGCTGAACTGGATTACGGCAATGCCACAACAGAGGCCTCACTGTCAAGCCGTGCTGGGGAAGTAGCAGATAAAGCTGTGAGGGCCACAGAAGGTTCTCAAACGGAGTCAGGGCTAATAATATAGGAAGAGGAAAAACTGAGTTTAAAAAGCTCATGCTGCAGTCTGAAGCCCCATGGAGGTTGGGACCAGATTCAGAAGGGGACAAAGATTCTTGGGTAGATTCTGAAGGACAGATCCCCAAAATGTTCTGAGCAACCTTTCAGATCAGTTGTCCAAGCCTGGCAAATTGGGAAAAATCTGATCAATGAAGTGAAAGCAGCAGCCACAAATGCCACATGAGATTCCTGAATGAACTGTCTTCCTGCTCCTCTCCCTTGCTGCCACTACACCCTCCACACCCTGAATTCCCATCTGCCATGTAGACATGGGTGTGGGAGGGAGAGATGAAGTGGAGGCTCCCTTTGGTGTAAATCCTGGACCCAGAAGAATAGGGGGATCTCAGAGTTACCTTAATAAATCACCCATCTCTGTCCCTGTTTCAGGTTCTCCAGCCTCAGGTGTCTTCCTGAGCTGAAAGCCAATGTGCATCCCCCTAGCTCTAGAGATGTCCATAAAAATCTACTTTCTGCCCTTTGGAGAGGTCAGGCACCAGTAAGGAGAACCTCCTCCGTGTATGGGGCCTGAGGTTCCTCTTCATAATTATCTTTTGCACCAGGAAGCACCTCCCTTCCTTGAGATCACACCTGGGACACGAGACACAGACTTACAAAGCAGACAGGCCAGCAGAACACCCCAAGGTTCCTGGTCTCTCCTCAAAGATCAGGGATGGATGAGTGGATGGGAGGATGGATGGATGGATAGATGGATGGATGGATGGATGGATGGATGGATGGATGGATAGATGGATGGATGGATGGATGGATGGATGGATGGATAGATGGATGGATGGATGGATGGATGGATGGATGGATGGATAGATGAGTGGATGGATGGATGGATGGATGGATAGATGAGTGGATGGATGGATGGATGGATGGATAGATGAGTGGATGAGTGGATGGATGGATGAATGGACAGATGGACTGAGTTCCTCACCCTCTGCTGGATTCTTGCTCCTGTGCCTTATACCTCTTACAATCAGGGAGTTTTCCCAAGTGTCTCACCTACTTTTTCCTAACATTGGCTTTTAAAACATTCCCTTTTTCCTGCCCCTCAAAAGACGACAAACAGCCAGATTACCTCTGGCTATGTGGAGAAATTGGCATGTTTAGTTAATTGCCATTTCACATATATGACATCATGGAAAGAGGGAGAGCTTGGACACAGACAGACCCAGGTTTGAAAACCAGACCTAACACCACTAAGCTGTGTGACCTTGGGCAACCTACAAAACCTCTCTGAACCTGTTTTATCATCTGCAAAATGAAGGTCATAATCATTACCTCTCAAGAGTGTTGCAGGAAAAGAGATCATTCTCAAGAAGTGCCTGGCACATGGTAGCTATTTTCTTCTTAAGGAAGGGAGCTAGAGGTGGTAGAAAATAGCCTGGGCTTTGGCGTCTAAGTAAGTCTGGATTGGAACCTGCTTAACCACTCACTGTGTGGACTTGAGCCAAGGTAGTGAATTCTGAACCTCAATCTCTTCATCTCTCAAGGGGGCTATTAATATGTACTTTTCAGGATTGCCATGAGGAGTAGATCTATTTTACATAAAGCTGCCAGTACACAGTAGGTGCTTAACAAATGGTATCCATGATTATCTCTTAAGAAAGGAGATGGGGAAACTGAGGCACAAAATGACCTGCTCAGATAATGAAAGAGTGATGGAGTCTTGGCTCCTTCCCGTGTGGACCATGAGCCATGCTGAGGCACCACACAGAGCGACATTAACCATGTGTAGTCCCCACCCAGCAGTCTTCAAGCTTCTAGGTGATTAGGATTCAACTTGACCTCTGACTAGCTGCAGCACACAGGATGGGAGAGGGCCTGGGAGCTAATTTTGTTCTGTTTCCTGGACTCCCAGTCCAGTGCTCCCCTCAAACCTTCACAAGGTGGCATAGCCAGGTGATTGAATACTGCAAAGCCACACTACCATGCCTTCCAATCTTGATGCTACCACTTGGGGCTGTGTGACCACTGGTCCTGGCTTGGTCTCTCTGTGTCTCAGTAATGGGAATGATAAACAGTGGCTACCTCAAAGGTTTGTTTCGCCTATGAGATGGTGCCGGGCACATAAAAAGTCCCCAATCAATGTTAGCTATGATTATTATTAGCTCTTTGCCACATAGAGCTTTGATCTCTCAAAGACCCATTAATCGCTCAGCCCCTTCTTCAAGGGATTTAAAAAAAAAAAAAAACAGCAAATGAAATTCTACATGAAATCATCGTTGTAATATTTCTGCTGCCAGGACAAATCATTAGGGTGGAGGTGGGAGGGGGGGACCTGGCAGTGATACCACTGGCCAGAACGAAGAAGGGACATTAATATAGCAGCTTCCCATCTAATGGCTGGGGAAAAGGGAGGAGGAGGGGGGTACTGCTGAAGGAAGAGGTTGCTGGCTGGCTCTGCTGTAGCGGGGGAAGGGTCTGGCAATCAGGGGCCCCCAGGAGGTGAAGCGGTCTCTGTGCCCAGTGAGGAGAGGCACGGAACCCAAATGAGCTCTGGGAGAAGGTAGCCCCAGCAGCCCTCCCTGAAGGAACCCCCAAATGTGGGCAGTGTCCAGCCAGTCTCCGTCTCAGATGCATTTAAGATCAGGAGGCTTCTCAGGCTTGAGGAACCTGAACCTGCCTCTATTCTCCACAGTACAGCGGCTCAAAGCACTTCGCTGTCCATGAGGCTGGCCCCAAGAGACAGCAGACCAGAGTTCGAGCTACCTCTCTGCCTCCCCCAACCTCCCCCACCCTTTTCTGGCATGAATTTCCTCCACTGAAAAGCGAGGGGTTTGGCTGAGGTTGTGGTTTTGAAAGCTGTGTTAAGGCGACACAAAGATGAGTCGGAGCCTGGTAGAGACCAAGGTTGGGTGTGGGTCTCCACCCTGCCCCTCCCAGAGCCAGCTCACAGCCCACCTTCAGCCCATTTGACAACTATGGCTACAGATTAACATGATTTTGATTAGCAAAAGGGGTTCTGCTACTTCAAAATCAAGAATGTAGAAAGCCTCTGAGTAGAGGGTCTCTAGTCACTCCTCCCCTGCCAATGTCGCCTGTCTTAGGAAGCACCAAGGACAGGCGGGGAAGCTGGCTTGGCCCTGGCTCTGGATCAAGAAGAGAGCCCTGCGTCCAGAGGCCTTGCTGAATCTCCTTCCTGAGCGGCCGCCTGGCCCGCGCGTCACAGTTTATCCTCCAGCAAGGGCTGGCTGGACACAATGCCTTGGCCCCAGGCCCACCTTCAGGAGCCAAACCCAACAGTCTCCTCAGCTTCCTGGCTTGTGCCAGCACACTGTTTGGCAGTAGAGGAGGTGACCAGCAGGCAGAAGGAGCTCCGACACACCCGAAGGGTGTCTCGCTGGTCCCCAAGGGGCAGCTGGGAGTTGCTTTCTGAGCTCAGGCCTGGAGTGTCTCAATGGGCAACATGTCCCACTGGGCTGGGTGGGTGGCAGAAAGTGTATGACGTAGGGCCTGCCAGAGCCCAGGACTTACCTTTAGGAGGTGGTGTGAACAACTGCATCCCCCACCCACTCTCTGAGCCTCCAATTCTAAATACAGCCTTGGATTCCCTGACCAGAAAGCAGGAATTCCTGGTTGAGTCACAGGGGTGTGTCACAGATGGTTTTCTTTCTCTTTCTTTTTTGAGTCTTTTTCTTTCTTTTTTGAGTCAGAATCTCGTTCCGTCAGACTGGAGTGCAATGACACAATCACGGCTCACTGCTGCCTCAAAGTCCTGGCCTCAAGCAATCTTCCCACCTCAGCCTCCCTCCCGAGTAGCTGAGACCATAAGCTCTCGCCACCATGCTCAGTTCATTTCTTATTTTGTTTTTGGTAGAGACGGGATCTCACTATGTTGCCCAGGCTGGTCTGGAACTCCTGGCCTCAAACGATTCACCCGTCTCGGCCCCCCAAAGTGCTGGGATGACAGGCATGAACCACTGCACCAAGCCACAGATGGTTTTCTCGCAGCACACTTTGTCACAGCTGAGGAAGAGTGTTCGCATGCTAGGCTTGCCAAAGCTAGGAATAGGGATAGGATTTCCTTGAAGGAGGAAAAGGGGCCCAAAAAGGACAACCAGGAAGCCTGTGGTTTGCTATACATTTTAACTGGGGTGTCCATCTAAGCCCCTTGGGGTAGGAGTTAAAGCCCCCCCACTCTGCATCCAGTCTTTCCCCACCACATGAACCATTGGGCCTCTCTGTGCCTCTGTGCCTATGCACATGCTATTTGCTGAATGGAATGAGCTCCCCTTCTCCCCTCACCTACCTCCAGCCTTGTCTGCCTGGCAGGCTCCTATTCACCCTTCAAAACCCAGTTTCCCTTCTATAAGGCCATCTCTGATTCCCTCCAGAGATTCTCACCCTCTCCTCTGTCTCCCTACAGTGTCTTACACACACACACACACAAATAAAGATAATAATTGCCACACAGTAGCTTGTGACAATTATCAGCTTTATTGGAAGAATTTGTTTTGGACTGCGTTGCTGGACTGTGAGCTCCTTACCATATGTTTTTGTATGCACC
>NW_012102132.1:1417875-1434907 GCF_000951045.1 Mandrillus leucophaeus
CTGAGTAGAGGGTCTCTAGTCACTCCTCCCCTGCCAATGTCGCCTGTCTTAGGAAGCACCAAGGACAGGCGGGGAAGCTGGCTTGGCCCTGGCTCTGGATCAAGAAGAGAGCCCTGCGTCCAGAGGCCTTGCTGAATCTCCTTCCTGAGCGGCCGCCTGGCCCGCGCGTCACAGTTTATCCTCCAGCAAGGGCTGGCTGGACACAATGCCTTGGCCCCAGGCCCACCTTCAGGAGCCAAACCCAACAGTCTCCTCAGCTTCCTGGCTTGTGCCAGCACACTGTTTGGCAGTAGAGGAGGTGACCAGCAGGCAGAAGGAGCTCCGACACACCCGAAGGGTGTCTCGCTGGTCCCCAAGGGGCAGCTGGGAGTTGCTTTCTGAGCTCAGGCCTGGAGTGTCTCAATGGGCAACATGTCCCACTGGGCTGGGTGGGTGGCAGAAAGTGTATGACGTAGGGCCTGCCAGAGCCCAGGACTTACCTTTAGGAGGTGGTGTGAACAACTGCATCCCCCACCCACTCTCTGAGCCTCCAATTCTAAATACAGCCTTGGATTCCCTGACCAGAAAGCAGGAATTCCTGGTTGAGTCACAGGGGTGTGTCACAGATGGTTTTCTTTCTCTTTCTTTTTTGAGTCTTTTTCTTTCTTTTTTGAGTCAGAATCTCGTTCCGTCAGACTGGAGTGCAATGACACAATCACGGCTCACTGCTGCCTCAAAGTCCTGGCCTCAAGCAATCTTCCCACCTCAGCCTCCCTCCCGAGTAGCTGAGACCATAAGCTCTCGCCACCATGCTCAGTTCATTTCTTATTTTGTTTTTGGTAGAGACGGGATCTCACTATGTTGCCCAGGCTGGTCTGGAACTCCTGGCCTCAAACGATTCACCCGTCTCGGCCCCCCAAAGTGCTGGGATGACAGGCATGAACCACTGCACCAAGCCACAGATGGTTTTCTCGCAGCACACTTTGTCACAGCTGAGGAAGAGTGTTCGCATGCTAGGCTTGCCAAAGCTAGGAATAGGGATAGGATTTCCTTGAAGGAGGAAAAGGGGCCCAAAAAGGACAACCAGGAAGCCTGTGGTTTGCTATACATTTTAACTGGAGTGTCCATCTAAGCCCCTTGGGGTAGGAGTTAAAGCCCCCCCACTCTGCATCCAGTCTTTCCCCACCACATGAACCATTGGGCCTCTCTGTGCCTCTGTGCCTATGCACATGCTATTTGCTGAATGGAATGAGCTCCCCTTCTCCCCTCACCTACCTCCAGCCTTGTCTGCCTGGCAGGCTCCTATTCACCCTTCAAAACCCAGTTTCCCTTCTATAAGGCCATCTCTGATTCCCTCCAGAGATTCTCACCCTCTCCTCTGTCTCCCTACAGTGTCTTACACACACACACACACAAATAAAGATAATAATTGCCACACAGTAGCTTGTGACAATTATCAGCTTTATTGGAAGAATTTGTTTTGGACTGCGTTGCTGGACTGTGAGCTCCTTACCATATGTTTTTGTATGCACCGAGACTTGCATGATTTGTATGTATTTTTGTCCTACCTACTTACAGATAATATTGGAGAGTGCATCAAACAATAATAGTCAGCATTTATCAGCAGCCCAGCATGTGCACAGCAGCCAACAGGCATTTCCCACAACACCCCTGCAGTGTGGGTACTATTACCCCATTTCACCAAGAGGGAAACTAAGGCTCAGGAAGGTTAGGTATCCTGCTGAGGTCACACAACCAGTAAAGCTAAGCCAGGACATGATCATCGTTCTTTTAGATTCCAAAGCCCGGTATTTTTTGTTTTTTTGTCCTGCTGTAAGGCCTTCCTTATTTCTAGCCCCAGGGCCTGCCAACAGATGCGCTATCCATGCTCAAGAAGTAGATGAACCAGGTGAGAGCCAGAAATTGTGACCACCAACAGTCTGATACTGACCGCCAGTGGGTGGCCCTTGCTTGAAGTGTGGTCCTCAGACCAGCAGTACAACCATCACTTGGGAGCTTTATGGAATCTCAGGTCCCACTGAGACCTACTGAATTAAAATCAGCATTTTTAACAAGATCCCCAAGGCATTCCCGTGCATGTTAACGTCTCTATTTTACGCGCCTGTTTCCATGAGGACAAACAAGAAGTTTCTGGTAGAAAGAGCTGGCAGAGTTGATGGAACAGGTCACTTTTTAAAAAACACTTCCAAAGCTTTTCACCACACAGGTTGAAAGTGAACATTTCCTTTCTCGTTCCACTTTGATTTTGCTAATTTCTTAGAACATAAAAGGTATCAAAAGATACTTAACTACATATGTTTTCCTTTCTCCGATATGTTCAGCCTTAGGAATGAAAAGTTGATGTTATAGAAAACCATTTGGCTGTTCGACTAAAGCCGAACATACATATACCCTTAGCTCCACTTCACAGAAAGGAGTTGCCGGGATCCACCAAAAGGCATGTACTAGAATGTCCATAGCAAAGCTAACCCTACCCAAAAGCCAATTGACAGCGATGGGTAAATAAATGGTGGAAATGTCACACATGGAATACTACACAGCAATGAGAAGGAACAAACTACTACTACACTCCACAAGTCAGGTAAATTTCACCATCATAATGTTGAGCAAAAGAAGCCAGACCCAAAAGAAGACAAACTGTATGATTCCATTTACATAAGGTTCAAAGATAGACAAAACTACTCTCTGTGTAAGGTGGGGACATCTCCCTTGGGGAAGCAGCAACTGGGAGAGGACATGAGGGGGACTTCCTTGGGGGTTGTTGATGTTCTGTGTCTCTACCTGGGTGTTCTTATACACGGGTACTTACAGCTTGTAAGAATGTATCAAGCTGTACGCTCAGGCTTCTCTGAATGTAGGTTATACTTCAATAAAAGGTTAAAAAAAAAAAAAAGCTAATGTTGCCTAATGGCCTAAATTCTATGAATATGCAATAAACTTGCAGCATAAGAATTTTGTCCTGCAATTTGCTGCTGACTCCAAGTTCTGGAGGTGTTAGGGTAACAAAGCACCCCAGGGTGAGCATTTGACAGGAAGCATTAGCTGCCCCCAGGAGCCTCAAATACCTGATGGGTTTTCTCCTGCTTAAAATTAAAAACCTGCCCGCGAAGATGCCGAGGAAGGGAGAATGCATCCACTACCCTCATTTTGCAATGTTATTAACTGTGGGAGTTGAGCGCAGTGGGTAGTGGATTCATCTGCAACTGCTGGCTAGACACCAGGTTTCTGTTCCTAGGGGGTGAGGCCGGTGGCTTCTTTATCTCTACATGCCTGCCCCCCAACAAACACACACGGCCTTACCCACGAAGGCATGAAGATGTCTGTTGCTTAATAAATGGTTTCCTTTGGACCACAGCATTTTGGCACTAGAAAGAGTAATAATATCTCACTTTAAGTATGGAGGTGCCGTGTGCCTGGCCATATGAAGCGCTTCATACACATTGCCTCATCGACGCCACATAACCACCCTGTGAGGGAAGGGCCATAGTTATTCCCATTTTACAGATAAGGCTTGAAGGAGGTAAGACAGTAGCTTGCCAGAGGTCACACCATGACCCATGGCAGAGCTGGGATCCCACCCAGGCAGGGCGTTTGATCCAGAGCCTACTTTGCCTCTAGGCTTCACGGCCTTGGAAGCAATGCCGTCTAAGACTCCATCTTTGCAAATAGGGCCACTGGCCATGACTGCCGAATTTAGCAAATAAAAGTACAGGCTACCCAGTTCAAGTTGAATTTCAGATAAGCAATACATCTTTTTTAGCATTAGTATGTCCCATGCAATATTTGGGACACACTTATACTAAAAAGTATTCATTTGTTGATCTGATATCCAACTTGAACTGGGTGACCTGTATTTTATTTGGTGCCCTACCACTGGGGCCCACAGAAGTCAAGTGACATACAAAGTGACACTGGCAGTTTGTCAGAGTTGGAGGTCTGGGCCCAGGGCCCTGGGCCCCTACCTCTTCATGTGATGCTCTTTCAGCCAGTTGGCTGCAACTCCTCCCCAAACCTCCTCCCACTCTGTGTGTTTACAACCAAACCCCTCACTTTCCCCAAACCAGCAGCCTTCCCAAGTCTTGGTGGCTGCCAATGTCACCACATCACGTGACCAACTGCCATCATTCCCCTCTCTGAAGTCCTCTAGCCCTTTCTGTCCACCAGCAGGTGACCTACAACACATGGTGCCTTGGGGACACTGGCTGACTTTAGAACTGGTAAGTCTTCTCGCCCCAATAAGATTGCAAACTCCATAAGGGCAGGGACTGCATGTCATATGTTTTGTATGCTACTAAGCCAGGCTTGCCATGCTAAGACCCCCTACAATGTCCACAAGTTCAGCCCAGCTCTAGGCTTTGGGAGCATGAATCCTTCCTCAGGGGAAACCCAGGGGCTCCTGAATTCATGGCATGGTGACAGCTTTGCCACAGCTTCCTCTTCCACTGGGAACTCTTGTCTCAGCTATTAGGTGCTCCATTCATCTCTTGCCGCACAATAAGCCACCCCTAAATTTAGATGCTTAAGCCAATGACAACCATTGATGTTGCTCATGACTGTGCATTTTGGGCAGGCATGGATGGGGACTAGAGGATTCACCTCCCAGATGGCTCACAGACAGCTGGCAAGTTGGAGCTGATGGTTAACTGGGAGCTCAGCCAAAGCTGAAAACCAGGGGCCTCGGTTGCACTACATCTAACCAGGGCTTCCTCACAGCATGGCAGCAGGGTCCCAAGGGTGAGTACCCCAAAGGAGAGCCAGGTGAAAACTGAATCACCTTTTATGGTCCAGTCTCAGGAGTCACATAGTGTCACTTCTGTCATACGCTTCTAGGTGAAGCAGTCACAAAGACCCGCACAGTTTCAAGGGGAGGAACAGAAACTTTACCTCTTGATAGTAGAGCGTGAACTTTCTGGAAGAGCATATGATACTGGAAATATTACTGTGGCTTTACAGGGCTTGTTATTTGGGACCACACCCCCACAGCTTCCAACCAAGGCCTAAGTAAGACCTTTGGAGACCCTTGTCATTGAAAAGCCATGGCATTACTTTCCCAGGTATTTACTTAAAGCTCAGGAAATTATTTGTTAAAAAACAAAAGCCAAGGCAACTGCAAAACAATATATTGTATATGATGTCTTTCATGTTAAAGCACATCCATACAAATTCTACATTTCTGTATACATATATGTGTATGGGAAAGCTTTTTTTTTTTTTTTTTAGGCACAGTCTCGCTCTGTTGCCCAGGCTGAAGTGCAATGGCACAATCTCAGCTCACAGCAACCTCTGCCTCCCGGGTTGAAGTGATTCTCCCTCCTCAGTCTCCCAAGTAACTGGGATTACAGGCACCCGCCACCATGCCTGGCTAATTTTTGTATTTTTGTAGAGACGGGGTTTCACCACGTTAGCCAGGCTGGTCTTGAGCTCCTGACCTCAGGTGATCCGCCTGCCTCAGCCTCCCGAAGTGCTGGGATTACAGGTGTGAGTCACTACGCCCAGCCAGGAATGCAATTTTAAAAAAATCTTAGAGAAGAAGCATCCAAGGCATTAACAGTGATTATGTCTGGGAAAGGGACTTGGATTAGGGGCCACCAGGAGAAACAAAGAGGACTATGGCTTTATTCACACAGCTCAAGTACTTTACAGTGGAAATATACTCATGTGTTAGGTGGATAATTAAAAATAGAAGGAAAAAATAAGAAAGGGAGGGAAGAAAGAAAGATACAATGGTTTCCAGTTATTAGAATAAAAAAGCAAAATCCTTAATATGGTCCATGCAGTAGATTGGATTACTGTGCCCAACTTTCCCCTCTACCTAAGATGGAATCACTGCACACCCTTTGCTATCTGACTGTATGCCTCCTAGCAGACAGGGTAGAAGCTATTTTCTTGTCCCACTGGCTTAGGGTTTGGCCTTATGACTGGCTTTGACCAGTGGAATGTGGACAGAGATAACTGTGCTGGCTCCAAACCTTGGCCTTAAGAGACATTGTTTCCAATTGCCCTTTTGCGTTTACCTTAGCCATGAGAAGAGCTCGCCCCAGGTAGCTGTTTTTCCTTCAGCCTGGGTCCCAGAATGACAGAAATGTGGTGCTATCCTTAGCCCATCCCAAAGCCAGAGGCCTAGCCTTGGCTTACAGAGCTGTAGCTGAGCCCTGAACTACCAGCAATAGAAAGACCTATGAGGAAGAAATAAACGCTTGTTGCAAACGACTGAGATTGGAGCTGTTTGTTAAGGAACATTATCCCAGCAGAAACCTGACTACTGCAGCCTCTGAGACCCTGTGTGATCTGGCCCTTGACCACAATTCCAGCCCCATCTCTCTTCACACTGCTCTTTTGTTCATCAAATTCTAGTCCCAGTGGCCAGTTTTAGTGTCTCAAAGGTTTATAGCTTTCCCATGAGCAATTCATTCTAAGTGGACTATTACCTTGATTTCAGCAAAATCCTACTCATAATTCATCTCAGGAAAACTTCATCTAAACATTCACAACTTCTCATCTAGGTTAGTTTTCTCCTTGTTTGACTTTCTGATAACATCTTGTTCACCCTTCATACTGTTACTATTCGTTAACGCAATAGATAATTTACATGTAATTTTTGGATTTCTGTCTCCTCCCTCCCTAAACTGTGACCTACATGAGGGCAGGGACCACCATGCTTATTTTGTTCATCAATGTGTTCTCAGCCAGGCGCGGTGGCTCACACCTGTAATCCCAGCACTTTGGGAGGCCGGGGCACGTGGATCACCTGAGGTAAGGAGTTTGAGACCAGCCTGGCCAATGTGGTGAAACCCCGTCTCTACTAAAATTGCAAAACTGGCCGGGAGCGGTGGCTCATGCCTGTAATCCCAGCACTTTGGGAGGCTGAGGCGGGCAGATCACCTGAGGTCAGGAGATCGAGACCAGCCTGACCAACATGGAGAAACCCCATCTCTACTAAAAATACAAAAAATTAGCCAGGCATGATGGCAAATGCCTATAATCCCAGCTACTTGGGAGGCTGAGGCAGGATAATCGCTTGAACCCGGGAGGCAGAGGTTGCGGTGAACGGAGATCACACCACTGCACTCCAGCCTGGGCAACAAGAGCGAAACTCCTTCACAAAAAAAAAAAAAAAAAGAAAGAAAAGCAAAACTTAGCTGGGTGTGGTGGCATGCTACTCAGGAGGCTGAGGCGGGAGAATTACTTGAACCCAGGAGACAGAGGTTGCAGTGAGCCAAGATGGTGCCACTGCACTCCAGACTATGCAACAGAGCAAGAGTCCATCTCAGCAACAACAACAAAAAAAAGTTCTTAATGCTGGCAGTGTCTGGAACACGGTGATTTGACAAATAAATGAAATGACTGGGTGTGGCTGAGTGTTTCCGATCCTGCTACAGGAATCAGAGGATGGCTTCCTCCCCAGTAGGGGCAAGGCTGCAACAAAGGAAGCGGGATTTCATCTGAACCCTGCGGTATGGGTAGAATCTAATACAACCAAAGCCATGGCCACAGGAAGCTCCATGACTCTAGGGAGTGGTTAGGGATGGAGCAGCTGGGCTAGACCAGAGGGTCAATACCAAGATCAGGGACGTACAGGGGCCTTCCCCTGCCAGGTGTGGAGCTCCAACTCTCCAGCAGCCAGTGGACAGCCATGGATGGGTTTTCGGCAAAGACGGGAAGTGATAATGGGTCAGAAGTCTCTTCTGGAAGACACTAGTGGCAAGGAGGCCAGTAGACTGGATGTGAAGTCAGGGGACATAGGGGATAAGAGAAAAAAAAAATACTAAGCAAAAATCAGTTATGGCTGAGAGCAACACAGAGTTGCGCTCCCACTAAAGGATCTCTGTAAATATTTGCTGTGAATGAACTTGAATGACCTGGGGGCAATGGTATGACTGCTAAGAGATACGGGAAGACAGGAGAATGAGCTAGTCTGATGGGGAAGAGAGTAAGTGTAATTTTATACATGTCAAGTTTGATGTGAGCACAGGTTGTCCAGGAGGCAGTTTGGAGATGGATATCGGAATTTGGGAGAACAGCTGGAGAAATGTGGGGAGACCTAAACTAGGGTTTCAGAAGCAGACTCTAAGACAAGGACTTGTGTGCTAGTGTTTTATGGGGAGGTGATCTCCTGAAACACTGACAGGAGAGTGGGGTGGTAAGACAGGGAAGAGAAGGAAGTCAATAAAGGCGGAGTTTGCAAGCAAATTAACACTAGGGGCAACTGGAGCTTAAGCCAGCTGGGGAACTCTAGGAGACAGCACAGAACACACACGTCAGCATTAGCCCACCTGAGGGGCAGGGTGCTGGGATACTTACCAGCTCACTCCTATCAGTCCTTGTTTGAAAACTCTTCCTAGAAACCACTTATTCCCTGGCACTTGTAGGTTGCCATGCACACAAAAAGAAAGGGCTCTGGTGGCCAAAGAAAGCCTTCAAGCAAGGAGAAGCAGGTTGCAGCAGCTCGAAATGGGTAGCCATGCATGGAAATCAAATGGAGATGGTTATATTGTTATCCCAGTTATGTGTTGGGCACACCCCTATATACTTACAAGTATTATCATGTTCCAGCAGGGCATGATGGTGCATGCCTGCCATCCCAGCTACTAGGAAGGCCAAGGCGGGAGGATCGCTTGAGCCCAGGAGTTTGAGGCCAACCTGGGCAACAGAGCGAGACCTTGTCTCAAAAAAAAGAAAAGAAAAAGAAGTATTATCATGTTCCAACCTCAGAAGAGCCTTTTTTTTTTTTTTTTTTGAGACAGAGTTTTGCTCTTGTTTCCTAGGCTGGAGTGCAATGGCACAATTTTGGCTCACCACGATCTCTGCCTCCCAAGTTCAAGTGATTCTCCTGCCTCAGCCTCCTGAGTAGCTGGGATTACAGGCATGCGCCACCAGGTCCGGCTAATTTTGTATTTTTAGTAGAGACGGGATTTCTCCATATTGGTCAGGCTGGTCTGGAACTCCCGACCTCAGGCTTCCCAAAGTTCTGGGATTATAGGCGTGAGTCACCACACCCGGGCAAAGAGCCTTTTTAAAGATGAGGAAACAGCCTTAGTGCCAAAAGTGACAGGTCACTGAGACTCACTTTGCCAGAGGTACCAGCCAAGAAGAGATGGGATTATGGTGTCTGCAGGGCATTGGTAGCACTCAGAAACTTCCAACCCCAAGAGCCCACTGTAGCAAAGGGAAATGAAGAGAGAGAGAATTCTTGGAAGAGCCATACTGATGATGACCACAGAAATAACTTGTCACAAAAGACAAAGTGAGAAAAAGACATGGAAAACCACATGATTGTAAGTCAGCAGGACTGAGTGATAGTAATTCTAAGATTCTGAGGGAAATGAAACATTTACATGGCACTGACATGGACAGATGGGAAATCTACTCAATAGTGTCTGATCGTGAGGATGAGAACATCCCCCTGAGTGGGGGGATGTTCCCCACTTTGGGGGTTCACCTAGGGATTGCCCCACTGAACACCAACATGCACAGTTTATCTCACTCCTGGGAAGACCAGATAAATACTGAAGGGCCAGGCATTGCAAACGGAACACCAGACTTTCTCAGCCACATCAAGGCCAAAAAATAAAGGAAATTAATTTATTGATGCTGTGTGAAGGCAAAGAGTTGGTTTTGAAGAATTGTAACAAATGGCTGGGAAAATGTAAACCAAAAAAAAAAAAAATGGAAAGCTCAGTTAATGCTAAACAAATTATTAATCATTAACGATAGTTGGGAAACAGGCCTGTGCAGGCAGATGAAAGGAAATAGGGGCACAAAGGCTATAGAACAGGTAGATGATCAACTATATTCAAGCATGTGAGAGGTTATTAGTTATTTTCTTGTAACTTGATGATTATTACCAAGACAGTGTGGGCAGAGGGAAGTGAAGAGGGAAGGGCCAGTATATCAGAATTACCTGGGAACTTTCTCAAAAGGCAAGTGGCCATGCTACCTTGAACTTTAGCAAATCTTTCAGAATGTCTACCTCATGCTCACTTTGGTATCTGAAGTCTGTTGTCCCATAGTCTTGCCAAAGCTGCCATTTTCATGTCCTGAGAGTGGGCCTCACCACGCCTCCCCCTTCTGCTGGCTTCCCTAGGAAGCAAAGGGTTCATGGAGAGTTCTTCCTCCCCCGTGGTACCTCTGACCAGCACCCAGGGGAGACAGTTGAGCCCCTGAGAATGCGAACCTGGACAGCCTCATCTGTCCTTGTTCCTCCTGTCCAGGCACAGTGCCCAGCACACAGTCAGATTCCTGGCTGTGGAATGCATGATGCAGGCACAGCCCCACCTCCAAATGGAATAACCATTCCCAGGCATTTCCTCAACACCAGGTAGGTTACTGAAGGGCCCATGGCCATTCTGTAGGTGGAAATGCTGAAAGGAAAAATACCTACTCAGGGGCTTCAGGAGATTGGGCCAATGACCTTTTGAGAAAAATGTTAATTCTCTCAGCCACAAGAAGCAGCAGCAGTGAGCTAGAATCAGTCTACACTGTCACGGAGCTGCCTGGGCTGCTGAGTGTCCCATGAGGATCATGGCTGTCATAGCTATATGGCTTTCATGGCTATCGTGGCTGCTGTGGCAAGCCCAGGCTCCCTTAGGAAGGGCTGCCTAGGAAGATCCCAACCAGACAGCCCTTGTCTTGGACCCTGGGTGATTTATGGCCACGTCCATACACACACACTCCCTCATCCTGTCCACAGACTGAATCTAGGCTAAGGCCCATAAAATAGGCAACAGCTATTGGCAAATTCATTAATTAGGATTCTGTTTGTACTTTTATTGTGAAGGAAAATCATTTGTCAGCTTAAAGTCAGACCCAGTGCCTGATGAGAAGTGTTATTCTAAGAAGGTATTGACTGATGGCTCTTCATGGCACTCCCTCTCTCCCATCTCTGCTGTCCCACCCCACCCCCACCAGGGTCAGAGAAAGCCCCCTGTTCCTCCACTTTAATCAAGATCTGTGTGGTGGATTTTGTGAGCTGCCTTCCCAGTAAGCCTGCTTCCACCCCTGCCAACCTCATCCTGATTTTGTTCAGGGAAAGGGCAGTTGTATGCGTCAAGGGCGACTGGTCCCTCCAGACCCAGAGAGTAGAGTCTGATGAGTCAAAGCCAGTCCCGGCAACTCCATTTCCTGTCCCAATGACACAATTCTGCCCAAAGAGGTGTGAGAAGAAGTCGGCTAGGGCTCTTTGAAAAGAACTTGAGGAAGAAGTGTTCTTTCCTCAAGCCTTTGGACTTGTGCTGGAATGTGACACCTGGAGCCAATGAAGCCATCTTGTAAATAAGAGGCAAGGCAGAGGACCAATGTTAACATGCTGAGGATGGTAGAGCAAAAGATGGAACAAACCTGGGGCTCCGATGACATCAATGAGCACTGAATTCACCAACCGGGAATTGTCCTCCTCTGGGCTTCTTGATGGGAGAGGATAATAATCTCCCCACTGCCTGCACCATTTGGAGTGGGCTTTTTGTTATTAGAACTGAAGTCACTGACTATAGCTGTGAGCATCCTGCTATATTACAACCAACTAAAACTAAAATTGCCTCCAGATGCCCATTCTGATGGGTGGCAATGACCCTGCTCTAGATATTGCATGTGGTTGGCCAATTTCAGACCCCACCTCAGCTCCAGTTGCCCTGTCTTTACTGGGAAATAATCAAAGACCTTCACTTGAACTTCTTTTCCATCAGCATCTTTTTTTTGTTTTTAGACAGAGTTTCGCTCTTGTTGCCTAGGCTGGAGTGCAATGGCACGATCTCGGCTTACCGCAACCTCCGCCTCCCAAGTTCAAGCAATTCTCCTGTCTCAGCCTCTCGAGTAGCTCGGATTACAGGCATGTGCCACCACACCTGGCTAATTTTGTATTTTTAGTAGAGACAGGGTTTCTCCATGTTGGTCAGGCTGGTCTCAAATGCCCAACCTCAGGTGATCCGCCTGCCTCGGCCTCCCAAAGTGTTGGGATTACAGGCATGAGCCACTGCACCCGGCCTCCATCAGCATCTTGCTATCACTGGTGGAAACCACCTCTCCCCAATCAGGAGACTTCAGGCCACAGCATACAAAAGACAATACACACACATACTCCAACACACACAACATCTCCATATATGTGGATGTCTCTGATATGGGTTGAATTGTGTTTCCCCCAAATTGTGTTTTCCCCAAACTGTTAAACTCTTAATCTGCAGTATCTCAGTATGTTTGGAAATAAGGTCATTGCAGATGTAATTAATTAAGATGAGGTCATTCTGTAGGGTGGGTCCCTAATCTGATATGATTGTTGTCCTTATTAAAAAAAGGGGGGGGGGACTTGGACACAGACAGACACACACAGGGAGAACACCATGTGGACATTAGAGTCACATGGCCACAAGCCACGGAACTACCAGAAGCTAAGAGAGAGGCCTGGAACAGATCCTTCTGAGGGAGCGTGGCCCGGGTGACCCCTTGACCTTAGGCCTCCTTAGACTTTTGGCTTCCAGAAGTATAAGATGATACATTTCTGTTGTTCAAGGCACCCAGTCTGTGGTACTTTGGTACAGCACCCCTGGAAAACTAATCCAGTCTCTTATACAAATATCCAGGTCATTATAGTACACGGAGGCACAGTTCACCTATTAAGGACCATAAAGCCAAAGTCATACCGTTTGGGTAGAGATCAGGTCTTCTCTAAATTGTAAAGTCCCAGCCAGGCGTGGTGGCTCATGCCTTTAATCCCAGCACCTTGGAAGTCTGAGGTGGAAGGATCGTCTGGAGGCCAGGAATTCAAGACCATCCTGGGCAACATAGCAAGATCCCTGTCTCTACGAAAAAAAAAAATTATTTAAAATTAGCCAAACATGGTAGTGCATGCCTGTGGTCTTAACTACTGGAGAAGTGAGGCAAGAGGATCACTGGAGCCTAGGAACTTAAGGCTACAGTGAGCCGTGATCGTGCCACTGCACTCCAGCCTGTGTGTGACAGAGTGAAACCCTGTCTCATATACACACGTATAATAAAGTCCTACTGAGTGTCCTCAGACACAGAGCTAGCTAAGCAGACCAGCTGGGCAGTTGCCCAAGGCACCAGCCTGTTAAAGGGTCCAAAATACCACTGGAATAAATAGAAATACCCATGCTGGTTGACGCAAGTTTCCACAAGCTCCTACCAAAGTAAACAGCAGCCTTATATGGAAATTTTAAAAACACCCCTGGCTGGCACTGACCCCTCTCTTTGGGTAGTTTTGTAATACACATGTATAGCTGCCATCAGCTAAAATTCTGAAATAAGTAAAGCGTGGTGTAGCTTTCTTATTTACTACAAACAAGGATTCATTGTATTAAATAATTTGTAAACTCTTCATCATACCCCCTCCCAGTTGTCTGACTTGAGAAATTGCCAAAGAAAACTGATGTGAGGGAAAGAACTACAAAAGGGTAAGATGTTTTGCTATTGTTTTATACCATTAATTTTTCTCTAGCCAGGGGAGGCAAATTAGTAAGTAAATCTGTCCTCACGTAAAATTTTCTAATTAATAAGTTTGGCATAGTCTGCTTCTTAACCCACAGCATCTTTTCTCTCTTTTTCCCATGCTGAGAGAATCAGCAATTTTAGCTGGACACATGGTCATCCAGAATAAAGACTACATTTCCCAGCTTCTCACGGCTAGGAGTGACCATATGGAAAAGTTCTGGCCAATGAAATACAATCAGAAGTATCGCATGATAGGCCTGGGAACTTCCCTTACAAAATAGCTGCGGGCACCCTCTGCTTCTACTTCTTGATCTCTTCCTCCCTTCTGCTTGCCACAGCATGGATGTACTGACCGTAGCTACAGTAGTTGTCTTTGACCATAAGGTGACCTGGGGATGAGGCCGTGCATGGCAGAGCAGCACAATAAAGGGAGCCTGGGTCCCCATGGACTTCATAAGCAGAACAGCCATGTCAGCCATAGACTGCCACCTCCAGACTGCTATGCAAGAGAAGAATACACTGCAGCCTTCTTTTAGATCTCTTTGTCACTTGCAGCCAAATGCTGTTCTGACAGGAAATCTGGTTTTGCCTGTATGAAGGGGCACCAAATCATTCCTCTGCACAGAGGAGTGCCGAGTCTTGTTCTGGCCTTGATCCAGGAAAGGATGGCTCTTTCTCCTGCTCTGGCTTCCATAAAGGCGCCACTGGGTGGTAGGTGGCACAATGGTGACATTGTAAAGACGGAGTCAGGGCTTTGGAAAGGGAAGAGTCCCAAGTCCCAAGTCTTGCATGAATGGGAAGGAAGCAGTGAGCCACTGTGGTAGATTTTGAAACATGGTTGCAAATTCTTTGACATTTTTCTTTCCCACTAAGAGCTGGAGTCTAACTCCCTTCTCCTGGAACACAGGCCGGCCTTAGTGACTGGCTTCTAATGAATAAAATATGGTGGAAGTGATCCTGGGTGACTTCCAAGGCTGGGTCAGAAAAGATGCAATGGCTTCCACCTGGCTGTCTCTCGGGACACTTACTCTTGGAACCCAGCTGCCATGGTATGAGGAAACCAAGCAGCCACTTGAAGAGGCCACATATAGGTGTTCTGATCCAAAAGTCCAGCTAACATCCCAGCTGACAGCCAGCATCAACTACCAGACATGGTAGCGAGCAGGCCTTCAGATAATCCAGGCCCCAGCTTCCAACCACCCCAGCTGCCACCAAGTAGAGCAGAGAAGACCCATTCCTGCTGAGTCCTGCCCAAAGTGTATGTATACTCGTGAGCAAAATTAATGTTGTCACTATTTTAAGTCACTAAGTTTTGCAATGGTTTGTTACATAGCAAAAGATCATTGCAACAGTCACCTGCTCTGCCCACATCCTTTATACTAGCATATGTAGGTCCCCCAGCTACCACAAAGCCCTCTAGAAAGTTCCTACCTCATTTCTGTGGGTTCCTGAGAAAAAGGCAGGGGACTTGGGCCACACCTGGGCTGGGAGGGCTAAAGGGGGCACAGGTTGGCGGAATCAAGTGTCCAAAGTGGGAGAGGTCAGGGCAGAAGGAAACAACTGCCCCTCTCTGCCTAGCAATTCTAACCAGAGAGCATGTGCATGTTGGTGTACACACACATGCACAAACACACACGTGCACACATACACACAAACACACACGAAGATGAACCTCAGAACAGAATCCCAGCACCCCAAGGTCCTTGTGCAGCACTACTCACTCGCTATCTTGCCACCTAAAGATTCTCTCGGTAGGGCCCACCTGAGAGGAGCTGATTTCATTCCATGAAGATGGATATTATATAGGTGGATCTTGACATGTCCAGGAGAATTTCTCTGTCTTTTTTTGTTGCTGTTGTTGAGACAAAGTCTCACTCTGTCACCCAGGCTGGAGTGCAGTGGCATGATCTCAGCTCACTGCAACCTCTGCCTCCCGGGTTCAAACGATTCTCCCGCTTCAACTTCCTGAGTAGCTGGGAGTACAGGCATGTGCCCACCAAGCCCAGCTAATTTTCATATTTTTAGTAGAGACAGGGTTTCACCATGTTGTCCAGGCTGGTCCCGAACTCCTGGCCTCAAGTGATCCACCTGCCTCGGCATCCCAAAGTGCTGGTATTACAGGCATGAGCCGCCATGCCCGGACAGGAGGATTTCTCAAAATGAAGCCTGAGGTTCAGTAGCATTAAGAGAAGGAGAAGACACCTCCTGGGAGACCTAACTGCTAGGAGAATCTCTGTGATTTTCTGCCAAGAATCAAAGCTCTCTCCCTGTTGTGAGCTGAAGTGTGTCCCCCCAAAATTTATACATTGAAAACTGAACTCCCAGTGCATTTGGAGAAAGGGCCTTTAAGGAGGTAATTAAGGTGAAATGAGGTCATGAGAGTAAGGCCCTAATCCAAAAGGACTCGTGTCCTTATATGGAGAGGAAGAGACACTAGAGAGCTTACCCTACCCTTTCTCTGTACTTGCACACAGGAAAGGCCATGTGAGGACACAGAGAGAAGGCGGCCACCTGCAAGCCAAGGAGCGAGGCCTCACCAGAAACCAACCCTGCTGGCACCTTGATATTGGACTTCCAGCCTCCAGAACTGTGAGACAATAAATTACTGTTGTTTAAGTCTCCCAGTCTGCCATTTTTTGTTATAGCAACCAGAGCTGACTAACACATTCCCTGAAAGAAACAAAGACAGAGGGAGTGGAGGAGAAAGAAGACCCCAGGCCATCTTCACTTCACTGTCAGTGACACAGGGCAGAGCTTTATCCTGGTGCATCTTTGCCAGCACACAGCACAGTCCCATGCAGGGTTGCTCTGCAGGCATCATGAAGCGGGGAAGGGGACATTTTCCAGGAAAGCCTCATCCTGCATCTCTGCCCTGAAATACACCCCACCACCCCCCTGCCCCAACCCCATTAGTATTAAGCACTGCACTCTCCTTGCAGCCCTGTGGTCTGACACGAAGTCTCCCAGAGGGGCCTATGTGTGTGTTTACCTGCCAGGCAACAGAAACAAGGGGTGCCCAGGAGAACCCTCTGGCCAAGGCACAGAGAACATGACATCTGAAGACAATGACCTGACTTCTCCCACACCTCTTTACCTGAACAGTAACTTGGCAGCCTGTCCTCAGCTCCGAATGAGCCCACCTGCCTCCATTCTAGCAGCCAGACAGGACTTATAGTTCCTGTTGCTCTGCAGCTGCCAACATCTGTAGACCTTCTCTCTGCACTACCTTTGTGCTTTAAGCCTAAAGATATTTATGTCCAATGCCCCACCCCACTCCCTGCCTCCAACTCTATAAGGGAAAAGAAGGAAAGAAGAAAGGAAAGGAGAGAGGCAGTGGGGAAGAAAGGAGGAAAAGAGTGGGAAGGAAGAAGGAAAGAAAGAAGGAAGGAGGAAGCTGGGCATAGTGGCCTGCACCTGTAGCCCCAGCTATACAAGAGACTGAGATGGGAGGATTACTTCAGCCCAGGAGTTCAAATCCAGCCTGGGCAATATAGTGAGACCCCATCTATAAAAGAAGAAGAAGAGGAGGAAGAAGAAGAAGGAGAAGGAGAAAAAGAAGAAGGAGAAGGAAGGGGAAGAAGATGAAGAA